>NC_138878.1:57477274-58006189 GCF_965194805.1 Balaenoptera borealis | reverse complement strand
ATGGAGAAACAGAGGTCTGGAGAGGTGGTCTCTAGCTCTAGTTTCAGAATGAGGAAGTGGCTGACCCAGGATTTGAACCAGCAGGAATCTGAACTGCTAAGAGTAACTAAGTGGGAGCCACTGTGGGAGTTTTAAGCCAAGAAGTCAGGTTGGTGTTTCGAAAGCGCCCTCTGGTGGCTGGGAGGAGCACTGTCAGCTGAGTTAGCATCTACCCTGTCTCTGCAGAGAATTTCTATTTGGCTAATGTGTCGACAACATTCAACTAAATCCTGCACCGGAGACCCAGACAAATGGGCTCTGCCTGGGTTCCAGGATGTCTTCTTGGAGGAGGTGACGTTGGAGCAGGGCTTTAAAGGACAAGTAGCAAAGGCCTGAGAGAATCCACCTTGTTCTGGGAAGAGGGTGCAGCATTGTGTCAGGGGAAGCCCAGCGATGAGGCCGGGGAAATAGGTCAGGACCCATTTGGGGAAGTACCTTGGCTTTGGGACTTTGTCCTATAACTCACTTTGGAGCTTGCAAACCAGCAAATTTCAAAGACAAAATTGGAGGTCAGACATAGGGTGGTCAACTTTTTATTCTGCCAGTTTGGACTTTAAAAAAAAAGAGTGGGAGAGAGAGAGAGAGACCATTTTATTCATTCTGAAAGCATTTATTGAGCACCTACTGTATATTAAGGAATGTTCTGGGGCAGGGTCTGCGTTTGTTTTTCTCACTGTTGTACCCTCAGAGTCGAGAGTCATGGAAAGCCCCTAATAGAAGGAATGAGTAAAATTAAAGACATTTGCTAGGGCAAGGTCAGTGTGGGAATAAGCTGCTGGGAATGAGGTCAAGGTGTGTGGGGTTGTAGATGAGCTTGGAGATAGAAGGGAATAAATTTGGAAGTCTTCAGTCTTTAGATTATTATCAGTTTTAAAAATAATTCATTTTATTTTTATGGTTATTTCCTATATTCTGGGGATTTGGGTAGGGCTCATACTATATACTGAATTCTTGAAAAAATATGATGCAAATGTTTCTGTACATACTAGGGCACAAACCATTTGTGTCTTCTCAGATCCCCTTGGCCACCTCCTTCCTAGTGAGCCAAACAAGAAAGAGGTGAAGTAACTCGCCCAAGGCCCCGAATTTGTTGAGTTGCAAAGCCGGGATTTGAATCCTGGGCAGATTGGCCTAAGCTCTTGTGAAAATTAATAAACAGAAACCTCATTTAAAATGGATTCCGGAGGCCAGAAGGGGGAGCTCTCAACCTCTATCACTCCATGTTAATTGCAGACCTACAAGAAAAAAGGGACCTTTGCACTTCCAACAGAAACAAGGTTACTACTTTACTACTCAGCAGGAGGAAGGAAGAATTTCTTCTCGCCCAGCAACTGCCTGGCCAATGAGTCTGTCACAGCTCAGCCAATGAAAAGCCGCTGCACTTGAACTCCCAGTTTCCTTCAGTGAACTCTGTTTACAGCAGCTCCTCCCAACTCCCCATTCTCCTTTATAAAAGAAGGTTTCTCCTTTGTTCTCCAAACTTGCATATGATTTCCCATAGATTGCATGTCCTGAATTGCAATTCAGGAACTTTGCTCTTCCTGAATAAATCCATTTTGCTGGTAAAATAACTGGCCATTTTTAGCATATTTGTATCAAAATCTCATCTTCTTTAATCTCACAGATACAAAAATTCAGAGCAAAGTAAACTCAACGGAGCAGGGAGGGCATTTCTCCCTCCAACAGAGGGAGACTCTCTCCAACAGAGTCAACTAACTGCACACACCACGATGGTGGAGAAAAGGCTGTGTGTGTGTGTGTGTGTGTGTGTGTGTGTGTGTGTGTGTGTGTTTATCCCATAAATAATACATGGACTCAGTCTTGCTGTTGAAATTCAGGGCTTCCCTGGTGGTGCAGTGGTTAAGAATCCACCTGCCAATGCAGGGGACACGGGTTCGAGCCCTGGTCCAGGAAGATCCCATGTGCTACGGAGCAACTAAGCCCGTGCACCACAACTACTGAGCCTGCGAGCCACAACTACTGAAGCCTGTGCACCTAGAGCCCGTGCTGCACAACAAGAGAAGCCACTACAAGGAGAAGCCTGTGTGCCACAACTAGAGAAAGGCTGTGCACAGCGAAGACCCAGCACAGCCAAAGATAAAAACAAACAAATAAATAAATTTATTTAAAAAAAAAAAGAAATTCAAAGGATACCCACTCAGGTAGAGTCAAAAGTGAAAATTCCCCCTTGTCAAGATTTCCCATTAACAAGAACCTACAGGTATAGCACAGGGAACTCTACTCAAGACTCTGTAATAACCTATATGGGAAAAGAATCTGAAAAAGAATGGATACATGTATGTGTATAACTGAATTACTTTGCTGTACACCTGAAACTAACACAACATTGTAAATCAACTATACTCCAATGTAAAATAAAAATTAAAAAGATTTCCCTGGTGAGTCTCTTTCTCCTTAGTTGCAGCAGGGGCCACCATGCCGTGGGGATTTTCCTCTTAGGGACTCCGGAACAGGGAGACACTGCATTTTGTGGGTGAAAAGCCAGCGGTAAAGTGAAAGCTGACGCTTGCTGAACACGCATCATGACCCAGGCGCCGTCCGGAGCTCTGTCCACATATTAACTCATTTAATTGTCATGACAGTAAAATGCAAACTCCTTACTCTCATGACCCCGTCACTGCCCCACTCTCAGACATCACCTCCTGCCACTCTGCTCCCTGCCTTTTTCACTCCAGCCTGCTTCCCATTCTTCCTACACACCAAGCTCAAGTCCACCACCAGCCCTTTGCACCGGCCATCCCCTCTGCTGGGAAAGCTGTCTCTCTCTCCATCTTTGGACGGCTTCCTCTCATTCATTCTCATGTCAGCTGGAGCGTCACTGCCTCTGAGTGGGCTTCCCTGACCACCTTATGAGAAACAGTATTTCTTCTTCCGCACCCCCAGCCCTCCAGCCCTCTACTCTGCTTTACTCCTCTTCGTAGCAGTTCTCTCTTCTGACGGCCTATTGTACATCTATCTGTTTTTTATTCATCTGCCCCACATGAATGTCAGCTCCATGAGGGCGGGAACTTTGTCTCACTGTCCTTTCCTCCTCACCCAGAGCAGTAGGAGCTCAATAAACATCAGGACCCTGAGTGATGGAAACAATCTGTCGAGGGAAAACTGCTATCATCCCATTTTACAGATGAGGAATCTAAGGCACCGGGAGGTTAAGTCACTCAGCTGACAAAGGGCAGAGATGGGATTCAGATCCAAGCAGCCCAGCTTAAAGATTGGACCAGGGACCTGCAGGTTTCCCATATCATTTAGCTTTTGCTATAGTAATGCTGTGTAACAAACCACCCCGACTCTCAGTAGCATTTATGTAGCTCATGAAGTTTGTGGTGGGCAGTTTTAGGCTGGGCTTGGCTGGATGGTTTTCCTGGGCTCAGCTGTGCTTACCCACATGTCCGGGGATCTGCTGTTGGCTGATCTAGCCTGGTCTTGGCTGGGAGACTTGGTTTTGCTCCACATGTCTGTGCTTTCCAACAGGCTAGCCCAGGCTTGTTCTCATGGAAGCAAAAGTACAGGTAAAAATGTGCCAGGCCCCTCAATTAAGACGTAGGCTGGAGATGGGCACTCTGTCACTTCCAACTCATTCTGCTGGTGAAAGCCAAGTCACACAGCCAACCCAGAGTCATATAACTACAAAGTTACATGGTAAAGAGCATGGATACAGGAAGGGGTGAGGAACTGGGTCCAAAAGTACAATCTACCATAGTTCCCATCAGCTGAAAGATCTTGGGCTCTGCTCCCCAGCAGGAGAGGTCAGAGGCCATTTGGGAGAGGACCCCAGGGAGCTCCCGTTTCATGCTTCTTTGAAGGAAACGCTCAGGGTCAGGGTGGGCAGGGTTTGTGTGTGTGGGGGGGAAGGGAACAAAGTAGTAGAGAGTGGCTGGGGGAAGAAGCTGTTGTGTCTGCATTTCTTGTTTGGGTGTGGTTGTCTAGAGGAAGCTGGCCGGAAGCTTGGAAGGCATCCACGGTACCTGGTTGAGGAGTGAGTGCTTTATTTGATCTTAGTCATGGCATTATCTGATTTGAGGTTTTTCATCTAAATGGATTAATTTAGATCTATCTATTTATCTGTCAATCAATTATACATTGGCTATGTTTTTCTGAATTTTTGTCTTTGGCTCAATGAAGCCTTGGTTTGTAAATAAAGGTGCAGATGAGGGTTTCATGCATCCTAAGATCTTTTGAGTCATTTCAAAATCTTTCCTCCTAGTTCTTGTGTAAGCTTTGGGCTTTGCAAACCCGCCTTCCATCCTGCATACCCTGCAGAAGCCACTTAAAAATCACAACAGCTCTATATAGCCAGACTATGATTATCTCCATTTGACAAGCGAGGAAAATTTAGTGGTTTCCACAAGCCAGTTTCCCAGAACTTTTGCTGCTTGTAAAAATGATTGGACCCAGATGATTCTAGAACTTCCCTGGATACAAAAAGCGAGGCCGGCTACGCTGTCACCAGCAGAATAGAGAGAGCTGTCCTGGCACAGGGGCATGAGGCAGGGATTCAGACACACTCCTGTTGCAGGAGGGGGGACCCCTTCCAGGGCTCTTGTCTAACACTCGGAAGTGAACTGTCCAAGGAGACACATGTGCTGACAAAGCAAGAGACTTTATTGGGAAGGGGCGCCCGGGTGGAGAGCAGCAGGGTAAGGGAACCCAGGAGGACTGCTTCGCCACGTTCATAGTCTTGTGTTTTATGGTGATGGGATTAGTTTCCGGGTTCTCTCTGGCCAATCACTCTGACTCAGAGTTCTTCCTGGTGGAGCTCGCATCACTCAACCAAGATGGATTCAAGCGAGGACTCTGGGAGGCTGGTAGGACATATGGACTGGAGTCTCCTCTCTCCTTCTGACCTTTCCCGAATTCTTCCGGTTGGTGGTAGCGTATTAGTTCCGCATTCCTTACCAGGACCTCCTGTTTAAGATAACTCATGCAAATGGTTACTGTGGTGCCTGGCCAGGGCGGGCAGTTTCAGTCAGTGGTTTCCCTAACACTCCCATCTCTCCAGCACCACAGGATGTAGAATGGCGGGGCTGGTCTCTCCGCAGCTGTCATTCTTACAGTAACTGTGGGTGTGTGTTTTTCCTGGTTCCTGGTCTGGAGTAACCTCCATGTCCTCAGGGCTCATAGGCTTTGAGAAGCTCAAGTCCATAATAACAGTGATCCTTTTATGGCTCATCTGGCAAACCCAAGCTTAGTCTTCCACATTTGGTCCCTCATGGTGCATTTGGAGTGTTAATTAATTTCCCTGTGTTTTACCAATCAGAACTCAATTTTTTTTTTTTTTAATTTATTTATTTTGGGCTGCGATGGGTCTATGTTGCTGCCTGCAGGCTTTCTCTAGTTGTGGCGAGTGGGGTCTACTCTTCGTTGCGGTGCGCGGGCTTCTCATCGCGGTGGCTTCTCTTGTTGCGGAGCACGGGCTCTAGGCGCACGGGCTTCAGTAGTTGTGGCACATGGGCTCAGTAGTTGTGGCTCGCGGGCTCCAGAGCACAGGCTCAGTAGTTGTGGCGCATGGGCTTAGTTGCTCCGCGGCATGTGGGATCTTCCTGGACCAGGGCTCGAACCTGTGTCTCCTGCATTGGCAGGCGGATTCTTAACCACTGGGCCACCAGGGAAGCCCAAAACTCAAATTTTTTGGTTCTTGATCTCAGAGCACTGGGAGACACAGGTATGTCCCAGCCACTCAGAGATACTATTCTGGCCCAGAGCAAAGAACCTGAGCTAAGTGTTGGGCTTTTGCAACACGGAAGATGCTCCCAGCTCTCCCCACTCTTATCACTGCATCCCTAAGGGCTTCTTCAACACTGACCATCGCACCAGGAACAAATGTCCTGTCACCCAGCTTGGAGCTGGAAGGACGTTATCAGCCCCACACCCTGGCACCCTTAGCCTGTGCCCATCAACCTCTTGGGAAGGCTGCCCATTTGTTGGGACAGCCCAATGATTAGAAAGTGCTTCCAGACAGGGCCTTGAGGCAGCTGGCCTCTTGCAGCTTGAGTCCTGAGGGTCCCACATTTCCCAGCTGCCTAGGGGCAAGCTTGGCACCCCCAGGCTATATCCTACTCCTGGCTTTCTGTGTCTCTCACAGTGGAGCCAGACTGCTGGGGTTCAAGTTCTCGCTCTGCACTAGTAAGCATGCTTTAGCATCTTACTTAGACTTTCTGTGCCTCAGTTTCCTCATCTGTAAAATGGGGATAGTAAAAGCACTGACCCCACGGTGTTGTTGTGAGGAAGAGGTGAGTGGACCCATGTAAAGTGCTTCAAACCCTGCTGTGGTCGGAAGCCCTCCATAAATACTGACTGTTGATATTTTAACTATTCATAATGCATCATACTCTTCCAGGCACATCGATACTCACTCTTTCACACTGTGAAGGGGAAGGATTCAGTCCTCTGTAGTGAGGTCGGTATCATTATACAGCATTCTCACCCTAGGCCCATGCTGTCCTTTTCTGGAGCACACAACCCTCCACCACCAGTGATATTTCTAAGTGGGCAATGTCACCTTCAGCTGGTTTTCCCTCCCTGAGACTTGGTCAGAGAGGCTTGAGGGAGGAGAGAGAGCCACCTTGTGGTGAGAGTGGGAATCTAAGAACTTGGGCCCAGTTGTCCACGTGTGTGTACTCCACCCGACCAGTCCTGCATTCTGGCATTTCGTGTCTTGAAAGTACCAACATACTAGTCATTTATTCTATTCTATTTATTTAAAATTTAAAAAATTTAAACTTTTTATTGCCGTATAACTTAGAGTACAAAACTGAAGTGTACAGCTTGATGCATTTATAGTTATATACATATGTGTTCATTCATGTCACCGCCACCTAGGGCCAGATATAGAACATTCTAATCATTCCGGAAGGTTTCCTTGTGCCCTCTTCCAGTCAATACCACCCAGGGGTGACCACTTTCTGATTTCTCTCACCATGAGTTGATACTTACATAAAAGGAATCATTCAATGATGTACTCTTTTGTCTCTGGCTTCTTTCACTCAACATTGTGTTGTGAGATTCAGCCGTGTTGTTGCTTGTAGCAGTATTGTTATTTTTTTAATTGCTGTGAAGGGAATTCCCTGGTGGTGGTTAGGACTCGGCACTTTCACTGCTGTGGCCCGGGTTCGATCCCTGGTTGGGGGAACTAAGATCCCGTGAGCGGCACGGTACAGCCAAAAAAAAAAAAAAAAACTGCTATGAAGCATTTCATCTTATGAACGTACCACACTTATTTACCCAAGTCTATTGTTGATGGACATTTGGGTTGTTTCCAGTTTTTAGCTATTATGAATAGAGCTGCTATCAGCATCCTTGTCTAAGGATATATGCACTCATTTTTCTTGGGTATATACCCAGATGTGGAATTAATGAGGTCATAGGGCAAACGTATGTTAGTCTCAGTAGGTACTGCCAAACATATTTTTTCAAAGTGGATACTGGTATTTTTCAACTCACCATATACTTTTTTTTTTTTTTTTTTCCTGCTGCGCCATGTGGCATGCAGGATCTTAGTTCCCTGGACCAGGGATAGAACCAGTGCCCCCTGCAGTGGAAGTGCTGAGTCTTAACCCCTGGACCGCCAGGGAAGTCTCCTATTATTTCTGTCTTTTTTTTTTTTTTTTTTTAATTTTGCCGCTTTACGGAAGATTCATCACAGTGTTTTTTGTTTTGTTTTTTTTTTAAGAGCTCCTGACTTATTTATTTATTTATTTACTTTATTTTTTTGGCTGTGTTGGGTCTTCGTTTCTATGCGAGGGCTTTCTCTAGTTGTGGCAAGTGGGGGCCACTCTTCATCGCGGTGCGCGGACCTTTCACTGTCGCGTTCTCTCTTACTGTGCGGCACAGGCTCCAGACGCGCAGGCTCAGCAATTGTGGCTCACGGGCCTAGTTGCTCCGCGGCATGTGGGATCTTCCCAGACCAGGGCTCGAACCCGTGTCCCCTGCATCGGCAGGCAGATTCTCAACCACTGCGCCACCAGGGAAGCCCTATTTCTGTCCTTTAAAACGAGTCAGGAATCTGAGTCGTTTGAGACATGCTGAGAAAATCAAAACACTGTATTAAAAGTTTGTCTTGAACAAAGTTTGCTCATTTCTGACTAGTTCCTTCCCTTGTTTGGAAAGCTGCCAAGGTAATTTATTGTTGTTTTAGTTTGCATTTCCTGGGTTCCCAGGGAGGGAAATTGAGCATCTTTTCCAATCAGCTAGCACACGAGATCATTTATGGGTAATGCCATTGTCTAAAGACCTGGGTCCACCACTGGGGGGCACCACCCCAGAGGCACCCTTCACAGTGTTCTGCTCCACGGTGCATCATTTACATGCACCGCTGTAGACTGCAGTGCTAAGGCCCTGCCTCTCTTCTGCTAGGATAATTTTTTAAAAATTCAAACTTGCTTTCCCAAGTATCCCATCTGGATTTAGCACCTAAATTTGAACCCTGGAGGAATAGTGAAGTGGCCGAGGACACCGTATGGAAGACAATAGTGACCAAAGTCATTGGATAAATATTTACTGAGCACCTATTCTGTTCCAGGCACTGTTCCAGTCACTGGGGCTACTGCAGGGACAGAATAGACAGAAATCCCTGCTCATGTGGGACTTGTTTTCTAAGGAGGGAGACACTAAATACTGTAAAGTTTGACATATGATGGCGATGAGTGCAAAGGAGAGGAGACAGGTGGGGAAGAGGGAGTGCCTGGGTCGGGGAAGATGGTTGCAGTTTTATATAGGGTGGTCAGCGAAGGTCTCCTTGAGAAGGGGACATTTGTGTGAAGACCTGAAGGAGGCATCAGAAGGAACAGCAAGTGCAAAAGTCCTGAGGTAGGAGTGTGCCTGGTGCCTTAGCAGATGAGGAAGGAGGTCAGTGTGGCTGGAGTAGAGGGGGTAGAGGGGCCCAAGGCATGTGTCTTAGGGGAGGGGGTCAGAGAGAAAGGGGTTGGTATAGAGAGTGTAGGACCTTGTAGGCCGCTGTAAGAACTTTGGCCTTGACTCAGCCTTTTTCTTTTTTTTTTTTTGGCCTCGCTGCGCAGCTTGGGGGAATCTTAGTTCCCCAACCAGGGATAGAACCCGGGCTCCAGCAGTGAAAGTGCTAAGTCCTCACCCCTGGACCACCAGGGAATTCCCTAGACTTATTTTTAAAAAGGATCTCTCTGGCTGCTGTGTTGAGAATAGAAGGGGACTGGGGAAAGGCAAAGGTTGAAACATAGAGACCATTGCAATAACCAAGGTGGGAAAATGTGGTGCCTCGGACCAGGGAAGTAGCCGTGGAGGTCATGAGAAATGGTCAGATTCTAGAGGAAATTTGAAGGTTAGATATGCTAATAGGATAGCAGAGGAAGAGAGGAAGATCAAGCATAGCTCCAACGATGTGGTTTGAGTAGCACACTTAAAAAAACTCTTGGGGACTTCCCTGGTGGCACAGGGAAGAATCCACCTGGTTGAGAATCCGCCTGCCGATGCGGGGGACACGGGTTCGAGCCCTGGCCCAGGAAGATCCCACATGCCACAGAGTAACTAAGCCCATGCGCCACAACTACTGAGCCTGTGCACCTAGAGCCCGTGCTCCACAGCAAGAGAAGCCACTGCCGTGAGAAGCCCGCTCACCGCAACGAAGAGTAGCCCCGCTCGCCGCAACTAGAGAAAACCCGTGCACAGCAACAAAGACCCGATGCAACCAAAAATAAATAAATAAAATAAATAAATTTATTTAAAAAAAAATGTAACTCGCAACTTAAAAAAAAAACTTTTATTTTGGACGATTTCAAACATATACATAAGTAGACAAAAATAGTATAGGAAACCCTATGTAGCTACCAATGAGCTTCAACAATTTTCAACTTATGGTCGATGTTATTTCTTCTATGCCCCCACCTCTCTCCATCCCATATTACATTGAAGCAAATCTCAGACTTTGTTTCATTAAATTTGCAAATCCTTCAGTATATTTCTTCAAAAATATGTCCCCCCCTTTTTTTTTGTTTTTTAAATTAAAGTATAGTTGATTTACAATGTGTTAATTTCTGCTGTACAGCAAAGTGATTCAGTTATACATATATATACGTATATATGTATATATATATATGCACGTTATTTTTTATATTCTTTTACATTGTGGTTTATCACAGGATATTGAATATAGTTCCCTGTGCTATACAGTAGGACCTTGTTGTTTATCCATACTGTATATAATAGTGTGCATCTGCTAATCCCAAACTCCTAATCCATCCCTTCCCAAAACCCCTCCTCTTTAGCAGCTACAAGTCTGTTCTCTGTGTCTGTGAGTCTGTTTCTGTTTCATAGATAGGTTCATTTGTGTCATATTTTAGATTCCACATGTAAGTGACATCACATGATATTTGTATTTCTCTTTCTGACTTACTTCACTTAGTATGATGATCTCTAGGTCCATCTATGTTGCTGTAAATGACATTATTTCATTCTTTTTTATGGCTAATATTCCATTGTGTATATATACACCACATCTTCTTTATCCATTCATCTGTCAATGGACAATTAGGTTTCGTCCATGTCTTGGCTATTGTAAATAGTGCTGCTATGAATTTTGGGGTGCATGTATCTTTTTGAATTACAGTTTTGTCCAGATATGTTAAGCCCCCCCCTTTTAAATAAACATGCCAGAAAAATATTATTATACCTGTTAACAGTTGGCTCTCACAAAGACCACAGAATGTCAGTAGTGCCACAAAGGGGAAAATTAAGTAAGGCTACTTGAGACTGAGTAAGGCTACTTCAAAGCAAGGAACTGGATAAGATTAAGCAACGATTATGGCACAATAATGTAGGGTTGGTGAACCCAACAAAACAATAGTCTTGAAACAAGCCTTGATAAGCGAACTGTTGTGTAATAAGTGAGCTCTTTGCCTACGTGAGCAATCTGTAATCCTGAAAGGGGAGCTGTTTGCCCAGGTGAATAAACTGTTTGCTTAGATAAATTGGTTTGCATGAATTTCCGGGGGTAAATAATGAATTATTTATTGTTTTACAGACTTATCCTTCTAGGCAAGACTTTCTTGGAACACACCATTAAGTCATGTTGAAGTGCATAGTTTCAGTTCTCATGTCTAATAGAATTTAATATACCTCGTATGGTTAAATAGCCAATCAATGAATAGATTTCCCTACCTGTCTCATAAAAATATCTTTTCTTGTTTTTTCAAGTCAGGATCCAAGTGAGGTTTACACATTGCACTTGGTTTTGTGTGTTTAAGTCTCTTTTAAGCTGAAGCTTCCTTCCTGTCTCTTTTTATTCCACTAAAATTAACTTTTGACAAAGCTAGGTCACTGTCTTTCAGAGTTCCTGCAGTCTGGATTTCACTGATCGTATCCCTGTGGTGTCATTTAACATGCTCCTTTGCCCCACAAATTCCCTTTTACTTTGTAGTTAGAACTACTGATCTGAGCTGTTCAGCCTAAATAACTATGGCAAACAGTGGGAAGATGGCAGAGTAAGAAGCACTAGGAGTCTGTCTCCCCACCTAGATGACAGTTGCACTGGCAGTTACTGTCTGATATAACTGTTTTGGAACTCTGGAGTCTGTTGAAGGCTTAACAACTGCCAGAGGAAGGCTTGATGGTAAATTGCGGTTCATTTCAGTCAGTCTCATCTCTCAGCACAGTAGCAGCTACCCATCCAACACCCCCAGCCGTGTGACAGGCTGCTATGCTTGTGTTCCAGGAGCAATCTGCATGCAGCTTGTGGGAGCCAGAGGGCAGCAAGGACCCTGTCCTCCAAATATCAGGGATCTGTGCTCTGATCACTGATTGCCGCTTTTGATCACAGACAAAGAGGTGGGCAGCTGAGGTTGTTGCACCTTCCCCCATGGTTGTGAGCCCCTCTCTCTCCAGCTAAACTGACTTCCAGGCAACTTACCTGGCTCGTACCTTTTCTCCCCCCTTCATTTTTACTTTTTCCTCTTTTGAGAGCCAGACATTAAAAACAAGGACATTGAAAAACAGCTATGTATATGGGGAAGATTAGGAAGCGACAGTGCATATCCAAGAAAAGGCTCAGAAAAGACCTGAGAAGAACTTAAGTTTACACCTCAGGCTGATCCTCTGCACAGAGACAGCCTACAACAATTTAAAAAAAAAAAAAAAAAAACCTGAAACTTCCATGAAAACAATAAAAACAACAAACCCTGGGGGAGGGGAAGAATCTGATGTCCAGAATTACCACTTTCTTAGATTCAAATGTCCAGTGTTCAACAAAAAAAAATCACAAGGCATACAAAGAAACAGGAAAGTATGGCCATTCAAAGGAAAAAAAAAAAATTAACAGAAACTGTCCTTGAAAAAGACCTAATGGCAGATATATTAGACAAAGACTTTAGAACAACTGTCTTAAATTTCTCAAAGAACTAAAGGAAGATGTGGAGAAAGTCAAGAAAACAATGTGTGAACAAAATGAAAATATCAATAAAGGGATAGAAAACCTAAAAAGAACCAAAAAGAAATTCTGGAGCTGAAAGGACCAATAACTGAAATGAAAAATTCAGTTGAGGGATTCAAAGGCAGACTTGAGCAGGCAAAAGAAAGAATTAGTGGGCATGAATATAAATAGTGGAAATTATCATGTATGAGACACAGAAAAAAAAATATTGAAGAAAAGTGAACACAACCTAAGGGTCCTGTGGGATACCATCAAGGAAACCAACACACGAATCATGGGTGTCCTAGAAAAAGGAGAGAGAGAGAGAGAGCACAGTGAGAGAATATTTGAAGAAATAGTGGTTGAAAAGTCCCCAGATTTCATGAAAGACATGAATATAAATATCCAGAAAGCTCAACAAACTCCAGGTAACATGAACTCAGAAAGAGCTGCCCTGAGACACATTATAATCAAAATTTCAAAAGACAAAGACAAAGAGAGAATCTTGAAAGCAGCAAGAGAGAAGCAAATCATCACGTAAAAAGGATGCTCAATAAGATATCCAGAAAATTACTCATCAGAAACTTTGGAGGCCAGAAGACAGAGGGTCAAAGGGCTGAAAGCAAAAAAACCTGTCAACTAAGAATTCTATACCCAGCAAAATTGTCCTTCAAAAGTGAGAGAGAAGTTAAGACATGCCCACATAAATGAAAGCTGAGGGAGTTCCTGACCACTAGACCTGCCTTGCAAGAAATGCTCAAGTGAGTCCTGCAGAGTAAAATTAAGACACTAGATCGTAACTTGAAGCTGTATGGAGAAATAAAGATCTCAATAAAGGTAAATACATGGGCAATTATAAAATCTAGTATTGTAACAATGGTTTGTAACTGTGCTTTTTGTTTTCTACATGATTTAAGGGACTAATACATTTAAAGAGAAAAACCCAAATTATTAGTAAAAGCTAGTATAACTGTAACTTTGGTTTGTAACTTTAAATCTTGTTTTCTACCTTATTGAAGAGACTAATCCATTACAAATAATTATTCGTTTATTTGGGGGGCACACAATATTTAAAGATGTAATATTGTGATGTTAATAACCTAAAGGGGGTGGGGATGGAGCTGTAAATGAACAGAGTTTTGTGTGTTATTGAAGATAAGGTGGTATAAATGCAAATTAGAGTGTTATAACATTAGGGAGTTAAGTGTAATCCCATGGTAACCACAAAGAAAACAGCTATGGAATATACACAAAAGGAAATGTGAAAGGAATTTAACATTTTACTACAAAAAATCAACTAAACACAAAAGAGGACAGTAATGCAGGAAATGAGGGACAAAAAAGCTAAAGAACATACAGAAAACAAATAGCACAATGACGGAAGTATGTCTCTCCTTATCAGTAATTACTTTAATTGTAAATGATTAAACTCTCCAATCAAAAGATAGAGATTGGTAGAGTGGGTAAAAACATATGATCCAACTGTATGCTGTCTACAGGACACTTACTTGAGATCCAAAGACACAAGCAGGTTGAAAGTGAAAGGATGGAAAAAGATATTTCATGCAAACAGTAAACAAAAGGGAATGGGGGTGGCTATATGGTATCAGACAAAATAGACTTTAAATCAAAAGTTTACAAGAGACAAAGAAGGACATTATATATTAATAAAAGGTTTACTACAGCAAGAAGATATAAAATTATAACATATGCACACCTAATGACCAATTGTCAAAATATATAAAGCAAAAACTGAAATTGAAAGGAGAAATAGTAATAGTTGGAGATTTCAATACTCCATTCATGCTAATGGATAGAACAACTAGACAGTGGATAAGTAAGGAAATAGAGGACTTAACACAAAAAAACAACTAACTCTAACAGACGTATACAGAACGCTCTACCCAAAAACAATAGAATACACATTATTCTCAAGTGTACATGGGACATTTTCCAGGATAGACCATAAGTTAGGTGGCAAATGAAGTCTCAACAGATTTAAAAGAAAGATAGGTACAAAGTATTTATCTTATCTGACCATAATGGGATGAAGTTAGAAATTAATCACAAAAGGAAAACTGGAAAATTCACCAAGTTGTGGAAATTAAACAACACTTTTAAACAAGCAATAGATCAAAGAAGAAATCATGGGGGAAATTAGAAGTAGTGGAAGCAATGCTAAGGGGGAAATTTATAGCTATAAATGCTTACATTAAAAAATAAGGGCTTCCCTGGTGGCGCAGTGGTTGAGAGTCTGCCTGCTAATGCAGGGGACGTGGGTTCGGGCCCTGGTCTGGGAGGATCCCACATGCCGTGGAGCAACTAGGCCCGTGAGCCACAACTACTGAGCCTGCGCGTCTGGAGCCTGTGCTCCACAACAAGAGAGGCCATGATAGTGAGAGGCCCGCGCACCACGATGAGGAGTGGCCCCCGCTTGCTGCAACTAGAGAAAGCCCTCGCACAGAAACAAAGACCCAACACAGCCCAAAATAAATAAATAAATAAATTTAAAAGAAAAAAAAATAAGAAAGATACTAAATCAACAATCGAACTTTACAACTTAAGGAACTAGAAAAAGAAGAGCAGACAAGCCCAAAGCTAACAGAAGGAAGGAAATAATAAATATTAGAGCAGAGATAAACAAAATAGAGAATAGAAAACAATAGAGGAGACCAATGAAACCAAAAGTTGGTTCTTCTAAAAGGTCAACAAAATTAACAAACCTTTACCTAGATGGACTAAGAAAAAAGAGACTTAATTTATTAAAATCAGAAATGAAACTGGGGGTATTACTACCGATTCTACAGAAAGGATTATAAGAGAGTATTGTGAACAATTGTACTCTAACAAATTGGGTAACCTAGATGAAACGGACAAATTCCTATAAACACAAAACCTACTGAGACTAAATCATAAAGAAATAGAAAATTTGAAAAGACCTGTAACTAGTAAGGAGATTGAATCAGCAATAAGAAAAATCTCTCAACAAAGAAAAGCCTTGACCTGATGGCTTCACTGGTCAATTCTACCAAACATTTAAAAAAGAACTAATACCAATTCTTCTCAAACTTTTCCCAAAAAATTGAAGAGGAGGGAACACTTTCTAACACATTCTGTGAGACCAGCCTTAATCAGATACCAAAGCCAGACAAAGATACTATAAGAAAAGAAGACTACAGGCCAATATCCTTATGAACATTGATTCAAAAATCCTCAACAAAATGCTAGCAACAGAATTTATCAGCATATTAAAAGGACTATAAACCAAGGTCAAGTAGGAGATTTATTCCTAGAATGTAAGGATGGTTCACCAAATGAAAATCGATCAATGTAATATACCACATCAACAGAATGAAAGAAAAAAAAAACACACATGATCATCTTAATTAATACAGGAAAAGCATTTGACAAAATTCAACATCCTTTCATGATAAAACACTCAACAAACTAGGAATAGAAGGAAACTATCTGAACATAATTAAAGTCATGTATGAAAAATCCACAGTGCCATAGTCAATGGTGAAAGACTGAAAGCATTTCCTCTAAGATCAGGAACAAGGCAAGAATGTCTGTTTTCACTGCTTCTATTCAACATGGTACTAGGGAAGTTCTAGCAGACCAGTTAGGCAAGAAAAAGAAATAAAAGACATCCAAATTGGAAAGGAAGAAGTAAAATTATCTCTATTTGCATATGATCTTGTATGTAGAACACCCTAAAGATTACACACAAAAAAACCTTTCAGAGCTAACAAATGAATTCAGCAAAGTAGCAGGATACAAATTCAACACACAAAAATCAGTTGCATTTCTATATGTGAACAGTGAACAATCTGAAAAAGAAATTACAAAAACAATTCTATTTATAATAGCATCAAAAAGAATAAAATACTTAGGAATTAATCAAGAAAGTGAAGGATTTGTACAATGAAAATTACAGAACATTGCTGAAAGAAATTAAAGAATGCTCGTGGCATTCCTTGGCTTATAGCTGCACCACTCCAGTCTCTGCCTCCATCTTCACATGGCTTTCTTCTGTGTGTGTCCTCTCCTCTCCTTATAAAGATACCAATCATTGGATTTAGGGCCCACTGTAATATTCAGTATGACCTTATCTTAACCGATTATGTCTGCAAAGACCTTATTTCTAAATAAGGTCACATTTTGAGATTTTGAGGTTCTGAGTAGACAAGAACTTTGGGGGGACACTATTCAACCCCACACAGCTACCTTGAGCAACTACTAATATCAGACTCAGTTATGAATCCCTCCAGAATCACCACTTGGACTATTTGAAAAAGAGAGAGAGAGAATGCTTTTCACTGCTGGGAAATATTTCATTATGCAATAACTTTTGGTGTTCTTTCATCTGAGAGGAAAATTCCTCTTTTCTCTTACTTAAGTGCTTCTGTCACTCAACTCCTTCCCATCCTCCAAAGCTTGACAGAGTGTTTATCTCTGGCTTTGATAATGGTGCAGCTCACAGGACTTTATGATATTTGTTTCAAGAACACAGGGCAAGGGCTGTGGAGAAGTATTTTTCTGAGGCCTGACTGGTGTTAGACACAAGAGCTGATGTTTAGGGTTTTGGATTGTACTGAACCATTGCCGAGTGCCAGATCAGTGTGTGTGTGTGTGTGTGTGTGTGTGATGTGTGTGATGTGTGGGGCACTCTAAAATGTGCCCTCTTGCCTAAGTCTTGCCCAAGAAAATTGTGAATGCTATTCTAAATTTAAAAAGCTAAAGAGGCATAACAACCAAATGCAGTGCATGGACCTAGATTGCCTTTTAGTTAAAACACAAATAAGCTTCAGAAGACATTCTTGGAACATTTGGGAATGTTCAAACAAAGATATATATTCAATGATATTATGAAACTATTGTTAACTTTTTGTTATTTTAATTTGATGATTATGATAATTTTGTCCTCTCTTGCCATTTTATTTTTATAATGCTTATTGAAAATGGTTTCTGCTACCAGGGATGGAAAATTTATTGCAAGTAACAGATGTATTGTTTTTAAAGTAATGAAAGTGAGATGTACATTTTAATGAAACGTGTAGAGATTTGGGTTTCCAGAGACTTAATTTTCTTATATGTGATAATGGTATTGTGTCTCTATAGAAGATTGTCCTTATTCTTGGAAGATGCACATTGAAATGTGTAGGGGTAAAAAGTCATGATGTCTAAATTTACTTTCAAGGATTCAACAACAGTACAAGTGGCAGGGCGGGGAGGAAGAGAGAGCAAGCAAATATGGCAAAAAGTTAATAATTGTTTGACCTGGGTGGAGAGTATATGGGTATGTGTTGTTCTATTCATTAAACTTTTCTATGTGTATGGAATTTTTTTTTTGACATGCAGCTTGTGGGATCTTAGTTCCCCGATCAGGGATTGAACTCGGGCTGTGAACCTAAAACTGCTCTGAAAAAAATAAAGTCTATTAAAATTTTTAAGGGGAAAAGTAGCAAAAGATTTAGAATTTTTGAGGACTTGATGAGTTCTCAGAGAGTGAACAGAGTTTTGATTGGAATGACCAATCACCGTTTATGAGATGAGCACATGTGGGCACCATACACCTCCTGATTTTATGTAGTGGGCACTGATGCCTGCCCTCCCAGGCCTGAGGATGGGGGTTGAGGTGGGAAACATCCCTCATACATTAATAATAGAAAAGAAACACCTTGAGAATGTAAAGGTTTGTGCTTTTAGAATTTGTTAAAATGTGTTGTACATTGTTACTGAACTTGGATTTGGGTCTACTCACCCGATGCACAGCAAAGCCAAGGTACTGACACCAGGTTGTGGTGAAGGAAAGTACAGTGTTTATTTGCAGGGCACCAAGCAAGGAGAATGGGCAGCTAGTGCTCAAAAGACCTGAACTCCCTGATGGCTTTCAGGCAAGGTTTGTTTTGTTTTTTAAAATTTTTAAATTTTTTATTTTATTGAAGTATAGTTGATTTACAATGTTTTGTTAATTTCTTCTGTACAGCAAATTGACTCAGTTATACATACATACATACATATAATATTATATTTACTTTTCCATTATGGTTTGTCACAGAATACTGAATATAGTTCCTTGTGCTATACAGTAGGACCCTGTTGTTTATCCATCCTATATATAATAGTTTGCATCTGCTAATCCCAACTCCTAATCCATCCCTTCCCAAACCCCCTCCCCCTTAGCAACCAGAAGTCTGTTCTTTATATCTGTGAGTCTGTTCCTGTTTCCTAGATATGTTGATTTGTATCTTATTTTAGATTCCATATATAAGTGATATGGTATTTGTCTTTCTCTTTCTGACTTACTTCACTTAGTACGATAATCTCTAGGTCCACCCACGTTGCTTCAAATGGCATTATTTCATTCTTTTTAATGGCTGAGTAGTATTCCACTGTGTGTGTGTGTGTGTGTATATATATATATATATATATATATATATATATATATATATATATATATATACACATACCACATCTTCTTTATCCATTCAACTTTGATGGACATTTAGGTTGTTTCCGTGTCTTGGCTATGGTAAATAGTGCTGCTATAAACATATGGGTGCATGTATCTTTTCAAATTATAGTTTCTTGTGGGTATATGCCCAGGAGTGGGATTGCTGGATCATATGGCAACTCTATTTTTATTTTTTTTAAGGAACCTCCATGCTGTTTTCCATAGTGGCTGCAACAATTTACGTTCCCACCAACAGTGTAAGAGGGTTCGCTTCTCTCCACACCCTCTCCAGCATTTGTTATTTGTAGACTTTCTAATGCTGGCCATTCTGACTGGCGTGAGGAGGTACCTCATTGTAGTTTTGATTAGGCAAGGGTTTTGAAAGGCAGCTTTAGGGGTGTGGGTTGCAGGGTGCCTGATCAGCTGGTGGACATTCTTCTGATTGGTTGGTAGTGAGGTAACAGGATATTTGGGGCATCAACATCATCAACCTTCTGGTCTCAATTAGTCTGGGGTCCATGTGCTTGTAGTTAGCAGTTTCCATCTGGTGAAAGTCTGGTTTCTGTAAAAACCAGTAATGTGCATCAGACATTGTTATCTATGTCCTTTAGGGGGGAACTAAAACTCCTGTGACTCTGCTATATGGCTGATCTATTGTTTAAATTGTTACCAGTTTCCTGGCCCAACAGTTTTTCTTTGTTACTACGTGTTCACATTTTCCTAATCATTAACTCTTGAGCCAGCCTTTTGAGACTCAGGGGAGGCCTGAAGCAAGGTCTTTTACTTCAAGAGACAGGGGACATGGGGAGAGTCCCAAAGGGTTGCGCTTGGTTTCAGTACCTATGAAAATGGTGTTTATTGCCTCCACAGCACCCCCAAATGTAGCACTCATTCACTTGTTTATTAGGTGTAAATTTCCCTGCTATACACCCTGAATACCCAGGTACCAATCCAGCAGTCTTTCCTCTCCAGGAGCTTATAGCCAGCTAACAAAAACAAGGCAGGTGAGTATATTAAAGGTATACTTAGGATAGATTGAAGATAGAAGTTACAAGGAAAAAGAAATATAGTGATGATGAAATCACACCCCTCTGAACATAATGTTAAAAGCTAAAAACTCCACCAACAAAAAGTAGTATTAATATTTTATCTTCTTTTTGAATGTTTATGTATTATGCTTCTTTATTCTGTCCTAGTGAATTACGTCAGATTTCCTAAAGGTGGTGCCCTTGTTTTAGGAGCTTTATCTTTTGTTGCTTTTTGCTTTACTTGTGTTTCTCTTGTGTTTCACCATGACTTATGATGTTGGATGTTGATTTGGAAAAGATATTTCTTAGCAAGTTAAAGGAATATTTTGTTTCTATTTTAAGATGCTTTATTTAATAATGAGGAGTTATTTAAAGCTTATTAAATATATTTTAATAACTATTGAGATTATGTGTATGTGTGTATGTGTGTGTATATATATATATTTCCCCCCCCCCCCCACTCAGGAATACTTATTGAATGCCTCATATGTGCCAGGTGTTGTTCTGAGCACTGGGGCACAGGAATAATCAAAGCAGCCTAACTGGTAGAGGTACTTTTAGCAGAAGAATTCAAGGTATGTTTCTTAATGATAACTATCAGTGTTTTTGCACTGCCTTAAGGGCCTTCACCCACAGTTCTGCTTTATTTTATACAGAGGGTTTTGACATAAGATTCTATTTTTTAAAAAACAATTCTACTTCTACAAACAAGAACAAGAACAACAACAAAAAACTCACTCAGCTACCTTACTGTGTGACCGTGGGCAAGTTATATCAACTCTCTGAGGCTTCATTTCCTTTTGTATAAAAAAGTTAATAAATAATATCTTGCTCAGAGGATTGCAGTGGGAATTAAAGGCTAAGTATTAAATGCATAATGCCTATAAAGCTCTTGGCATATTCTTGGCTCATTGTAAGTGTTCTGTAAATGTTAGCTGTTATTGCTGTCACTTTTAGTTCTGTGAGTCAGTGACACCAAATTAGAAGTTCCCCCAGCTGGTGGAGGAAAAACTGAATCATGTTCTCTCCTGCTCCTGATTTTGTGTGATATTTGTGTTTAATCTGTTGATGTAATTGCTAGGTTTTCTAATTCTGAGCCCACATTTCTTTCCCTAGAAAAATTCAACTTGGATATGGTATAGTCATCTTTTAACATACTGTGGCATTCTCCTTTTCCTGATGATGTAATTAGTTATGCAGAAAATCCAATAGACTGTTATTGTTTGTAAAGGGAGGTGGAATGAGAGAATTTGTGAAGGTGGCTTTTCTCTCTTTTGGAAACAAAAGAAAGTGAACTTCCTTCAGCTCTTTTGTCTGAATCTGGGTATTTCTCTGCATTTTGTTTCTTGGTTTATTGTCTTTCTCTACATCAAAGGCTTCTCACTAATTTAACAGAATTAGACATCCTGAAATGCTTATTGCTTCCTTCTCTGCATATTCTCTTTTGTGTCGCTTTGTTTCATTCTTTTATTAGCTGATATTTCTTGATTTCAAGAGCGTGTCTTTACCTTTAATCTGGTTAGAATTCTCTGCACCAGAAGAAATCATCTTTGACGTGTCTCTTTTCTTTCCCTCGCTTAGGGTCGCTGTCCTGTGACTTGAAGATCCAAATTCGCTCTCCCCCACCCATCCCAAGCCTGTTTGACCACAGGTCAAATAAATACCACTGGAGAAGAAAGGATTTATTTATTGAGCACCTTATGAGCTTGTAGAATCCCCATCAAAATCTTGCAAGGGGAGTTGGCTGCTCCCATTTACAGAAGAGAAAACCTGAGACTCATAAAGGATAATTTTTGGGGGGCAGGATTGAGTTTGGAACAGATATTCTTACCATTACATCACATTATCTCTTTAGTGGTTGGCATCTACATGGCTTGAATCCATCCTGAAGGGTAGCATAGTATAGATTTAGGATTTGGAGTCTGATCTTCATTTTCACCTTCAGTAGCTGTTACATCCTAGGAAATTTATTTAACTTTTTCTGAACTTTTGCTCTCATGTATAAAACGGTGCTGTTTTTAGTCCTTCCACTAAAACTTGGTGAGACTCCATTAGGTGATTCAATGTAAAGTTCTCACCACAGTCTTGGGTACATAGTTAATATTACAGCTCTTCTCTCTCTCCCTTTTCCTTCCTCTTCCCTCTCCCTCTCCCCTTCCTCTTTCCCCTTTTCTCCATCTCCCCACTTTCCTTGCTCTCACCCTCCTCTTTCCTTTCCATCTCCTCTCCCTTCTCTCCTTCCATCACCTCCTCTTCTCCTTTTATTCCTCATCACTAACCCCCTTTTCACTTTTTAAAAAAATTTATTTATTTATTTATTTATTTATTTTTGGCTGCATTGAGTCTTTGTTGCTGTGCGCGGGCTTTCTCTAGTTGCGGAGACCTGGGGCTACTCTTCGTTGCGGTGCGCAGGCTTCTCACTGCGGGGGCTTCTCTTGCTGCAGAGCACGGGCTCTAGGCATGCGGGCTTCAGTACTTGAGGCTCGCGAGTTCTAGAGCGCAGGCTCAGTAGTTGTGGCGCACAGGCTTAGTTGCTCCGCGGCATGTGGCATCTTCCCAGACCAGGGCTCGAACCCGTGTCCGCTGCATTGGCAGGCAGATTCTTAACTGCTGTGCCACCAGAGAAGCCCCTTTTCACTTCTTTTATTTTGTGAGGCTGCTAGTTTCCTTGAATAGGAGAAATAGTTAAGAGGTGCATTCCTGGGAGGATTAGGTGTGGTTGATGTTGAGTAGAAAGGAGTAACGTGGTGCAAGGGAGAGAATATGATCAGCTGAAACAGATCCTACATCCAGTGAAAGTATCAGTGACAGAATTGACTCAAGTTAAGGCAAGCAACAAGGATATCTATTTCTTGTGTTAGGATAGGGGTAATAATTAACAAACAAACATGGCTTTTCCTTGAAGATAGGAATGTGTCAGGATCCCATGCATTTGCCAAGGGAAAATGGCAAAAAGGAAATAGGGATAATGCTATAGAATTAACTTTCCAGTTTTGCATATTTTATATTTATAACTTTTTTATAGAAGTAACTTTTTACTCCTATAATGAGAGAACTAATGTGGAAATCCCACAATAAACACAGTGAACTTTGATCATTCAATTTTTAAAAAAATTAATTAATTAAAAATTTTTTGGCTGCGTTGGTCTTCATTGCGGTGCGCGGGCTTCTCATTGCTTGGCTTCTCTTGTTGCGGGGTATGGGCTCTAAGCACCCGGGCTTCAGTAGTAGTGGCGCACGGGCTTAGTTGCTCCGCGGCATGTGGGATCTTCCCGGACCAGGGATGGAGCCCGTGTACCCTGCATTGGCAGGCTGATTCTTTTTTTTTTTTTTTTTTAATAGCTACTTTATTTACTTATTTATTTATTTTTCGCTGTGTTGGGTCTTCGGTTCGTGCGAGGGCTTTCTCTAGTTACGGCAAGTGGGGGCCACTCTTCATCGCGGTGCGGGGACCGCTCCTCATCGCGGTGCGCGGGCCTTTCACTATCGCGGCCCCTCCCGTTGGGGGGGCACAGGCTCCAGACGCGCAGGCTCAGTAGTTGTGGCTCACGGGCCCAGCTGCTCCGTGGCATGTGGGATCTTCCCAGACCAGGGCTCGAACCCGTGTCCCCTGCATTAGCAGGCAGATTCTCAACCACTGCGCCACCAGGGAAGCCCTGGCAGGCTGATTCTTAACCACTGCACCACCAGGGAAGTCCCGATCATTCAGTTTTGAAACTCACATACAACCCATAATATTTGCGTTGTCACACTAAAACATTTCTACTGTATTCCCCTCCTAAAAAAAAAATCAAACATTGAAATTCCATTAACCTGAGATCCCCAATGAATCTTTTCCTAGAATCTTTGAGTGTTAAAAATAGCCTCTTGTGGAATTCCCTGGTGGTCCAGTGGTTAAGACACCGTACTTTCACTGTGGAGGGCCCAGGTTCAATTCCTGGTCAGGGAACTAAGATCCCACAAGCTGTGAGGTGTGGCCAAAAACAAAAACAAAAACAAAACAAAAAAACACCACCTCTTGTTTTCTGTGAAAGCCTGGGCTCACTGAGAAATTTATGCCAGGTCTGAGAGACAGAAATAGATGTAGAGAGAGATAGAGATGAAGGTGGGGTGTTGGGGGGGCGGAGAAAGAAAAAGGAGAGATAAGGTGGTTTTTTTCTTTCTTTTTTTAGTGTGGGGTGTGAGAACAGAAACAGTGAGAGTCATAGCAGATTCCCAATGTTAGGAGGAGGATGGAGGTCTGCAGGTTGCGAAAGAAGTGGACCATTGATTCTGTCCCTTACAGTTCAGTAGTACCGGTAAGATCATCAGGGAAATAGCCATACTGTTCTGATCATCTTCTATTCAGCCCACCTTAAACAGTATGAGAGGACCAAATAAACAACACCCAGCACTGCCAGATGAGATTGATAGCAGTATGTAAGCCACATATATTCACAGACTGGGGGAGGAGGACATTGCACACCATACAGGGCCACCCAGGGGTTGCACTTAGGTGCAGAGTGAATAAGCAGGGGCTGTAGGAAGCAGGCTTTGTAGTAATGAGGAGGAGGAGGCGTGACCTGGTTCTCTTAGTTTGATGGAAAAATCCAATCATGAAAATTCATGAGGTTGATGCAGGGGGGGTAATATGTGTATAGATTAATCCCTGGGAGATGTCTAGGACTTTCTGATTAGTATCAAGAACATTCAATCTCTAGAAGAGAAGAACTCATTGTCTACTTCTCCTGCTGACTGAATGATAGTCCAGGCCGTGGGACACAGTGTAAGCACCCAAGAAACTTCCTTTTATTCTTGTTTTTTAAAAGAGCTTTACTGAAGTATCGTTTGCGTACTGCTCAAAAATCCACCTGTTTGGTGTATACAGAGCATTGCAGAAAGAAATTAAGAAGAACTAAATCAATGGAAAGGCATTCCATGTTCATGAATGAGGAGACTTAACATTGTTAAGATGACAATACTCCCCAAGTTGATCTTGTTATTATTTCTGCTGCTTTCTCTCTTCTCCTTCTGGTAGTCCCATGTTTGTACGTTGCTAAACCTGACAGTGTCCCACAGGTCCCTGATGCCCCGTTGCATTTTCTTCATTCTTTTTCTTTCTTTTCTTCAGATTGGTTAAACTCTATTGATCTATCACCGAGTTCATTGATTCTTTTGCTAGCTCAAATCTGCTGTTGGGCCCCTCTAGTGAGTTTTTTAAATTTTTGTTATTATACTTTCAAACTCCAGAATTTCCATTTGGTCCTTGTGAAAAAAACAATTTCTAACTCTCTATTGATATTCTCTATTTGATGGATCAATATCATCAAACTTTCTTTTAAATCTATGGCATGGCTTGTTTTTAGTTCTTTGAACATATTCATAATATACTCTTTGGAGTCTTTGTCTGATAAGTCTACCATCTAAACTTTCCTCTGAAAGAGAGTTTCTACTGATTGCTTTTTTTCCTGTGTAAAGTACCCTTTTCTGTTTCTTGGCATATCTCATAACTTTTTGTTGAAATTGGACATTTTATTTTTAGCTTTTAAAAATATTGAGGTAGGGGCTTCCCTGGTGGCGCAGTGGTTGAGAGTCTGCCTGCCAATGCAGGGGACACGGGTTCGAGCCCTGGTCTGGGAAGATCCCACATGCCGCGGAGCAACTGGGCCCGTGAGCCACAATTACTGAGCCTGCGCGTCTGGAGCCTGTGCTCTGCAACGAGAGAGGCCGCGGTAGTGAGAGGCCCGCGCACCGCGATGAAGAGTGGCCCCCGCTTGCCGCGACTAGGGAAAGCCCTCGCACAGGGACGAAGACCCAACACAGTCAAAAATAAAAATAAATAAATAAATTAAAAAAAAAAAAAGACACATTTAAAAAAAAAATATTGAGGTATAGTTGATGTACAATATTATATGAGTTTCATGTATACAACATAGTGATTTACAATTTTTAAAAGCTATACTTCATTCATAGTTATTATAAACTAGTGGCTATATTCCCTGTGTATACATAGTAGTTTGTGCCTCTTAATCCCCTGCCCCCATTTTGTCCTTCCCTCTCCCCACTGGTAACACTAATTTGTTCTCTGTATCTGTGAATCTGCTTCTTCTTTGAGATATTCAGTAGTGTGCTTTATTTTTTATTTTTAAAATTATTTATTTATTTATTTTGGCGTCATGTGGGATCTTAGTTTCCTGACCAAGGATCGAACTCTTGCCCCCTGCAGTGGAAGTGCCAAGTCCCAACCACTGGACTGCCAGGGAATTCCCTCTTAGCTCACTTTTTTTAAAGGTAATGGGGACTCCTGGGATGGTGGAGTTGTTAATATATTTTAATATGTTTTGTTTATTTATTTATTTATTTGGTTGCGCCGGCTCTTAGTTGCAGCAGGCGGTCTCCTTAGTTGCGGCATGCATGTGCGATCTAGTTCCCTGAGCAGGGATCAAACCGGGGCCCCCTGCATTGGTAGCGCAGAATCTTAACCACTGTGCCACCAGGGAAGTCCCTTAGCTCACTTTTAAATTGAGTTATTTGTCATTTTATTATTGAGGTGTAAAAGTTCTTTATGTGTTCTAGATACAAGTTCCTTATCTGACACCTGACCTGCAAATACTTTTCTCCCATTCTGGCAGTTTTTATTTTCTGAAAATTAAAGCATAAATTTTGATAAGGTCCAATCTGTAAACTTTTTCTTTTGTCATTTGTCCTTTTAGTGTTATAAATAAGAACTAATTTCTTAACCCAAGGTCTTACAGATTTACTCATATTTTCTTCTAAGAATTTTATAATATCAGCTCTTAAAATTAATTCTATGACCCATTTTGACTTAACTTTTGCATATGTGTGAAAGGAGGTATCCAACTTCTTTATTTTGCATGCAGATATGCTTGTTTCAGCACCACTTGTTGCAAAGATTATTCTTGCCCCATTGAACTATCTTGACATGTTGTTGAAGATCAACTGCAAATGTGAAGGATTAGTTCTGGACTTTCAATTAGAGTCCATTGATCTAAAAAATAAAGAATAATGATAAAGTTCATTTTTTTCCTTTTTTTTTAATTGGAGTATTGTTTCTTTACAATGTTGTGTTAGTTTCTGCTGTACAGCAAAGTGAATCAGCCATACGTATACATATATCCCCTCTTTTTTAGATTTCCTTCCCATTTAGGTCACCACAGATCATTGAGTAGAGTTCCCTGTGCTATACAGTAGGTTCTCATTAGTTATTTATTTTATACATAGTAGTGTATATATGTCAATCCCAATCCCCCAATTCATCTAAGGTTCATTTTTTTCTATAAATTATTTTCTATTTTTTCTTTGTCATAGCAGGTGATATCGAATATGTCAGTTATTTAGCATGTATTGTCTGAAATGTGCTAATTTTTTTGTTTGTTTTTTGGTAGAAGCATCTCTAGAGATTGGTTTTAAATCTTTTTCTGCCAATGCTTTAGTAAAAGGCTAAAGATTTATACAGTCTGAGAACCTGCCATTTCTCCCACTTCCTCCTCCATTTCTCTGCTAATGCTTTAGACTTTTCAGCATTCTTCAACTAGGAATGCATATGTGTGTGCAGTGTGCACGGGCATGTGTGTGTGTGTGTGTGTGTAATCTTGCCCTTTTTCAGTTGTGTAAATTCAGTGCCATGAACAAGTATGTGGGGGCTTCCCTGGTGACTCAGTGGTTAAGAATTCGCCTGCCAACGCAGGGGACACGGGTTCGAGCCCTGGTCTGGGAAGATCCCACATGCCGCGGAGCAGCTGGGCCCGTGAGCCACAACTACTGAGCCTGCGCGTCTGGAGCCTGTGCTCCGTAACAAGAGAGGCCGCGATAGTGAGAGGCCCGCCCATCGTGACGAAGAGTGGCCCCCACCCGCCGCAACTAGAGAAAGCCCTCGCACAGAAACGAAGACCCAACACAGCGAAAAATAAATAATAAATAAATAATAAATAAAAATTAAAAAAAAAAAAAGGAGAGTAGTCCTTTTGAAAAATGCCAAGGATGTGTCGGATTCCGTACTTAGGACTGAGGCCAGGGCAAACGTAGTCCGTCCTGTCCTCCCCAATTACAGTCCCCCAGGGAAAATGGACAGTTTAATTGTAAGTAAAGAAAGGACGGACTGGAAAGACACGATCGGGACTCCTTATACTGGGGAGTCAGAGAATAGCTCCAGGAAGAAATAAAATCTCAGCTAAGTCGGGACAAGACAAATCTTTTATGACAAGGACCAAGCCCTCTATACCCTCTGGGACCCTCCTCCCACCCTCACCTCAAGTCCCACCACCGAGCCTTCAGCTGTCAATCAAGCCCCCAGGAAGGACAATTGTGATGTGTTTTTTTTTTTTTTAATTTTTTAACATCTTTATTAGTGTGATGTGTATTGATGTTCCATCAGGACCCCGAGGAAGGGAAGGGAAGACAAGAACATCCTGACTGATTAACCTGAGCACGCTGAGACCCTCCCATTTGATACATAGGTTTCTTTGTAGGGGAAAAAAAAAAAAGACCACACCTGCAGAGAAAGTGGTTTATCGACTGGATCCCCACACAGCGGGAAGATGGTGGAGATGCAGGGAAAGGATTTCACCTCTGTCACTCAGAGCATCACCTTCACGCTTGAGATTTCTTGATTTTCTTCACTGAGGTTTCAAAGGCTTGATTGCATCCAAGGCCACGCGTGGATGCACTGGACAGGAATTGAACACAGTCTTGGGGTCAGTGTTAATGAGTCTATTTGTTTTTCCAGTCAGTCCCATGGAGGGCAGGGGTCTGTTTCTCCTTTGCTTTCTGCTCTTCCCATGTCGACTCCTGCCCTCTCATGCCTGCTCCAAAGACTGTGCTGTCCTCTCTCTG
Organism: Balaenoptera borealis; assembly: GCF_965194805.1. NCBI lineage: Eukaryota > Metazoa > Chordata > Mammalia > Artiodactyla > Balaenopteridae > Balaenoptera > Balaenoptera borealis. Next base: position 57,977,439 of record NC_138878.1, on the reverse strand, counting down.
CCCCTCTCTCACCTTCTCTTGCCACTAATCCTTCCCAGATCCTCTTCCATTTCTCATCCTGCAAACTCTCTTGCTTCTTCCTCCTCGGACTCTCATCTCTCCATCTTTTGCCTTTTGCCTTCGTCGCTTCTTCTCTTTACGTATTTTCTCCCCTCCCTCCTCTTCTTCCTCTCTGGGCCTCTGCCCCTCACTCTTCCTCCTGTACATTTCTACCTCATCCCATCTCTCCACCTGCCTCATCCTTCCTTCTCACTGTGGCACCTGACCCCACCTCTTTATCCAGCTCTGTCTCTTCCCATCCTCCCTGGACGCTCTTACCTTTTTTTTTTTTTTTTTAATATAATGGAGTATTTTGCATTTTTTTTAAAAAAGGAATTCCTTTATTTTTATTTTATTTATTTATTTTTGGCTGTGTTGGGTCTTCGTTTCTGTGCGAGGGCTTTCTCTAGTTGCAGCAAGCGGGGACCACTCTTCGTCACGGTGCGCGGGCCTCTCACTATCAAGGCCTCTCTTGTTGCGGAGCACAGGATCCAGATGCGCAGGCTCAGTAGTTGTGGCGCACGGGCTTAGTTGCTCTGCAGCATGTGGGATCTTCCCAGACCAGGGCTCGAACCCGTGTCCCCTGCATTGGCAGGCAGATTCTCAACCATTGCGCCACCAGGGAAGCCCCACTCTTACCTTTTTTATTGCTAGCAATACCTCCAAGCTCTATCCTGGTCAAAGTTTAGAGAGAGTGAGCACCAACGCCTCCAAAAAATACTCCCAGTTTTTGTGCAACTTTCGTATATTTTGCCTCGATAGATAAAGGGAAAGGTACGTTTGGCATGGTCTGAAAGATAGAAGAAATGGATGAAAACATTAATTGTGGGAGGGTTATTTTTAGTCTTATCAAGAGAAATGGACATGAATGGAACACACGGAGCTGGGTGAGGAGATGCCTGAGGCTTCCGTCTAGAAGACAGTTACGGACATTCCCCCTTCATCTGGGAAGCCACGTGTGCCTCACATGAGGATAAACTGCACACCTGCCTTTCCTAGTACAGTATTTCCATCTTCCTATATAATCCGCATTTAGAGCACAGCAACGAAATATGGAACCACGGATAGCGCAATCAAAATACGTTTTCCCTCCATAGATGAATGGGAAAACACATCCATTACCTGAAAGAAGAAAGGCATTGTTCGCTTCTTTGGCTCTCAGGGTTTCATGATCTCTGCAGTAACTCTGACACAAGTCTCTGTTCAAGCTAGCCCATCATCCCCAAGGGCCTGCCCTGTACAGACCCCCTGCTAAGCATCAGGGATGTCAAGGTAAATATGGTGTGGTCCCTCCCTCAGGGACTAGGAAGGGTTCTTTAACTTTGGGCAGTTTCTACCTCAGCCTGTGGCACCAGCTCCGAAGCTCTGACCCTGGGTTCAGATTCCAGCCCCACCATCTACAGAATGCTCACCCTTGATGCTCTGTAGGGGTGCCACCTTGGGGAATGTGCACACATTCCTTCTCCTGAGAGGGTGAAGTTACCTCATGCGTGTAAAGTACCTTTGGAGAATCACGGTCACAGTTACCACGCCGCACATGTTAGTTTGTTGCATTTGATTGCTGTTTTGTTGTCATTCTCTTCCAATGTTGATTACCTGGGGTAACTGCGGTAGGAACGGTGGTGTTCTCAGACAGCTGCTGATCAGGAAGAAAAGCAGGAGCAGAGGAGATGGATACAGGGGGAGTGAGAACAAGGCAGGGGCACAACCAGAATACAAGCTGCAGTAGGACCTGCCCTGCATCTCTAACTTTTATTTTCTATTATATTTTGAAGTCATTGTTTATACCCTGAACAGATAGACTCAATGACTAGAGGGCTAAACAGAACAGATGAGTGGAGAACCTGACACGTTCTCATTGCTCTCCTACTGACACACGTGAATTCAACAATAAAGCTGAGACTCGGCTATAGCACACTGTTCACAGGACCTGCCCTGAGACCACACTGTCATTTCAAACAGGAAACTCTACATACATCAAAAACTCTTAATTTGAACAACGTAACCAACCCTGGGTGTAGGCTGCCCATGTCTGGGAGATTGGAATGGATATTTAACAATGAGGCAGGGGTCATGAGGGTTGTTAGTCAATAAGGCCTTTGGCTTTGGTGCCAAACTCACCTGGCTTTAAATTTCATAGAAGTTGCATGAAAATTAAATAAAATGTGAAGCCCTTGGGATATACTCAAGAAATGTCAAACGTTATTTGTCACCGCTATTATTATTATCATTATTTTTACACATCAATCCATGTCTGGGGCAGGCTGTTTCACACCAGTTCTAGCCCATCTCCCCTCTCTCACCTCCATTCACAGGGTCCAGTTGTAGAAATACAGACGCGCCAGCCCAAATCAGAAAGATCCCCAAACGCGGTGCCATGGCAGCTTGCTTTCCTGTGACTGACAAACGTCAGTCTGTTTCTTATATAGCCCATTACCCTGACACCCCTTCAAGCTGGTAAGGATCAACCTCGCCGGGATGGTGCTTGTGCATTCCTCAGCCTGAGAGCATGCAGTTCAAGTTTATCTCTCAGATGGAATGTACAGGACATTGGCTGGCAGTTTAATGTCTCCGAGCCTCAATAGTTTGAAATGCATTTAAAATGAGATCAAGGTCCCCTGGTTAGGGCTCTGCACTTCCACTGCAGGGGGCATGGGTTCGATCCCTGGTTGAGGAACTAAGATCCTGCAAACTGGGTGGCAGTGGCCAAATAAATAAATAATAAAGTAAGATGAGGCCAAAACGTTTGCAAGATTCTTGTCAGTTTCAGCCTCCTATGACAAGGCAAAGAGGAGAGGGAAAGATGAAAAGGACCATCTTCTCTCATGGGGTTTTCCCCAGCATCTGTCTCACCTGGTTTCCTGACTGCAGACTCAGCACCAGGCTCAAGGCCCAACCAGCTGGCCTGTTGGAGCCTCAGAGCAACCCCATAAGGCAGCCGTGTGGGTCTCCATGTGAAGGAGGAGGAAACCCAAGCTCAGAGAGCTCCTCAAGGCACAGGGTGAGTTAGGGCAGAGCCGGCTGTTGAAGCCACTCAGCCTAGTGGACCTTTTCAGAGAGGAAGATCCCCTGCCATGTTTCACACTCAACGATATTTATCTGCCCCACATGGCTTCCCCACCGAATGCTTCCCTTGCTCTGAGCCTCCATTTCCTCACTTGCAAAATGCACATCACACTCCGTTCCTTACAGGGCAATGTGAGTTGTGTCTCTGAGGAGCTTTACGCTGGTGTGGGGACTCTTTACACAGTAGGTGCTCTGAGAACACCAGCTCACCATCGGTGCAAATCTATGGGTCCATTTATAAGTCTCCTCCCTTCTAGTTCTCTGATGAACACATCCTGGGTCTTGGAAAGCTATGCAGTAATGTTTTTCCCCGAGGAGATAACCAGCCATCATGCCTTCACTGAATGGGGTCCTTGAGGAATCTTTGGGTCTGTTGAGGGAATAGGCATTTCAAGGTTCTCACCATCTATCCCAGAACACTCCTTAAAATGAAGCCTTGATGGCTGCCTTTTAGGCCTGTATGAGTTTATTTTTGTTAATTTAAAAAATTTTTATTTTATATTGGAGTATAGTTGATTTACAATGTTGTGTTAGTTTCAGGTGTACAGCAAAGTGATTCGGTTATACATATACATATAACCATTCTTTTTCAGATTCTTTTCCCTTACAGGTTATTACAGAATATTGAGTAAAGTTTCCTGGGCTATACAGTAGGTCTGTGTTGATTATCTATTTTATGTATAGAAGTGTGTATACGTTCATCCCAAACTCCTAATTTATCCCTTACCCCACCTTTCTAGGCCTGTGTGATTTTAAATTTTATGTGTTAACTGGACTGGGGCAAGGGATGCCAAGAGAGCCAGTAAAACATTATTTCGGGGTTTGTCTCTGAGGATGTCTCCAGAAGATATTAGCATATGAGTCAGTAGACTGAGGAAGGAAGATGGCCCTCTCCAGTATGAATGGGCGTCGTTCAATCCCCTGAGGGTCTGCATAGAATAAAAAGGCAGAAGAAGGGTGAGTTCACTCTCTGCTTGAGCTGAGACATCCCTCTTCTCCTGCCCTTGGTCATCATTGGTCTTGGTGCTCCAGATTTCAAATTCAGAACAAGACTTACACCACTGGCTTTCCTGGTTCTCCAATTTGCAGATAGCAGATTGTGGGACTTCTCCACCTCCAATTCCTATAAAAATCTTTTCTTATATCTCTCTATATATCCTACTGTTTCTAGAGAACCCTGGCTAATACAGATTTTTGTGCTGAGAATGGTTCTAAATGAACAACATGTTAAGGATGAGTTTTCTGAATTGGTTCTGAGGTTCTTGGAACTGGCTCTCTGATCTGATTAGATTTAAAGACACGAATGGGGAATTCCTTGGCGGTCCAGTTGGGATTCCGTGCTTCCACTGCAGGGGGCACGGGTTCAATGCCTGGTCGGGGAACTAAGATCCCACAAGCCCTGCGGTGCGGGGAGAGGGGGCGTGGTGGTAAAAAAAAGACACCAATGACTTCCCAGTCATAAAAGATGAGCTCAGGAATTCAAACTTTTAGTCCAACTGCTGCCTAAATGACCTGAGTTTCTTGACCCTGATCTCCTATAGCTGCAGGGCTGAAATTGCTAAAAATCAAACATAGAACCCCATCCTGCCATTGGCTAATTTGGCAACTTGATCGCAATGCAAGTTGAACCCTCAGATTCTCAGGGTGTCTACTGTTTTTTGTTTTGTTTTTGGCCTCGCCCCGCGGCATGCGGGATCTTAGTTCGCCGACCAGGGATCAAACCCAGGCCCCCCTTCAGCGGGAGCGCAGAGTCTTAACCCCTGGACTGCCAGGAAAGTCCCTGTCTACTGTTAAATGAGGGCACTGATTGAGGAAGCTGGGATCCTGTAAGTTGGAATGGGGACCTGTGGGAAGACTCTGATGAAGGTGGAAGCATTGAGCCCCTAAGTTGTGATATGTCTTCTTTGCCATTGGATGAGGTTTTCCCACCCCCGGTGGAAGCTTCCCCCGCTCCAGTCCAGCAGAAGTGGCCTTCCAACCCCCAGTGGTGGTGACCTCCCAAGACAGAGCGGTCCTTCCACCCACAGTGATGTAGGCCTTTCCAGCTGGTCTGAAGGGATTAAGCCTGCATCGCCTGAGCACACGGCAACCCTGCAAGACGATGCTGATTCTCCTCAGGGCCCACTCCCACCACCCCTCTTTGCTTCTAGACCTATTGTTACTAGACTCAAGTCCCAGCAGGCCCCTGAAGGTGTGGGAAATGAGGAGATGCACGGTACTCCAAAGGAACTCCTTGACTTTTATCATTTACTCAGATAGGAATCTGGGAAGCATGTGGGAATGGATACTAAGTGTGGCGGATAGTGGTGGAAGGAAGCTAAAGTTGGATCAGGTAAAATTTATTGGTACAGGCTCTCTACGCAGAGATTCTGCTTTTAATATTGCAGCTCAGGGAGTTAGAAAGGGCTCGAACAGTTTAGTTGGTTGATTGGCTGAAACATGGACCAATAAATGGCCCATTGTGAACAAATTGGAAATGCCCTAGTTCCCTTGGTTTAATGCAGAGGAAGGAATTCAGAGGCTTAGGGAGACTGGACTGTTAGAGTGGATTTGTTATTTAAGACTGCCAATGAAAATAATCAGTAAACAATCTGCAATAGGAATAGAAAAGAGTTTTATTCGAGCCAAACTGAGGACTATAGCCCAGGAGACAGCCTCTCTCAGATAACTCTGAGGAACCTCTCTGGAGAAGCACAGTTTTCAGCACAGTTTTATATAGTGTCAGAAGAATATGAAACAAGTTAGGGGTACATTTCTTCAAGGTTTCAAGAAAAACCAGTCAGCACATACACAGCGAGTCAGTATGGTCTGGGCCCCTGGGAAGGGAGTCTTGTAGAAGGAGTATCAGCATTGGCGTCCCAGGAATGGAGGCATTTCATCTTTATTTTTAACATGGACAGTCTTCACTTCTGGTCAATGCACCCTTTTCTTTAATAATTAAAGCAGATGTACAATGTATGTTTGATAGGCCACAAACAGGCTGTTGTAGTTAGCGAAAAATTCAGGTTAACTCATGTGTAAGCCAGAAGGACTTCCCCAGCCCTCAATATGTGAACATTTCTTTGATCAAGACCCACTCACACCCACTTTGGGAAACAGAAACAGAGTCACAAACATAGAAAACAAACTTCGGGTTACCAAAGGGGAAAGGGGGTGGGGGAGGGATACATTAGGAGTTTGGGATTAGCAGATACAAATTACTATATATAAAATAGATGAACAACAAGGTCCCACTGCATAGCACAGGGAACGATATTCAATATCCTGTAATAAACCACGATGGAAAAGAATATGAAAAAGAATATATATATATATATATATGAATCACTTTGCTGTGCATCAGAAACTAACACAACATTGTAAATCAATTATACTTCAATAAAATTAAAATATTAAAAAAGTAATTATTTGTCTTTCCTGATTATTTCTTTCTGGAGATATATTCTGACTCCTCAATATGAGGCTCTCTGGTCACGTCCTGCCAGTTTTTTCGCTCCCTACTTGCACTTAAATTGTCCATCTTCCCCAGGGGAATGTAATCTTTGGAAGGACAAGTTGGACCGGGCTCTTTGCCCTGGCATCAGTCCTGAGGGCAGAATCTGGCACATACTTGGCCCTCTGATGTTTTTCAAAAGGCATGTTGCCCTTTAAAAAAACCCAGATATTCTAGAAAAGTAATATATAAGTTACTAGCTGGGCTTGAATGAGGCAAAATTAAATTCACAGGTGCCAACACAGGGATAGAAGTAATTTAAAATGTTCAAGTCATATTAAATGCATGACTATGACTCCAAATTGCATTTAGTATGGTTTGTATTAAAGGATGGAAAAAGTACACCCAAGACAGTTAAATCTCCTGTATTCCATATCCCACTATTTTCTGGTTGTACCAAAACCAAACAAACAAGCAAACAAAAAACAACTAGCAAATGATTGTACACTTTTAAAAAAACTACACTTAACAAATGGGATGAGGTAGGATTCCTTTTCTTTTTTTGGCTGCGTTGGGTCTTTGTTGCTGCGTGCGGGCTTTTCTCTGGTTGCTGCGTGCGGGCTTTTCTCTGGTTGCAGCGGGTGGGAGCTACCGGTGCGCGGGCTTCTCATTGCCGTGGCTTCTCTTGTTGCAGAGCTCGGGCTCTAGGCGCGCGGGCTTCAGTAGTTGTGGCTTACGGGTTTATTTGCTCCGCGGCATGTGGGATCTTCCCGGACCCGGGCTCGAACCTGTGTCCCCCACATTGGCAGGCGGATTCTTAACCACTGCGCCACCAGGGAATCCCGGATTCCTCTTTCTTAAAAATGTTTCTAGAGCTACTAAAAACTTGCATTTACAAAGGAGTTGAAAAAAGTATTCCTCTGGACTGTACAAGAAGGGAAACAGGGACCACTGATAAGGCATGGTGTAGGATATTAATCAGACTTCTTTTTCTCCTTCTTCATCAGAGCCTGGATTCTCCTTGTTTTTAGTTTCTCCACTTTCTGCAGGTAAATCTTTAGTTTCTTGGTTAGGTACTTCAGCCTGTTTTCTCTCTGTTCCCCTTTTCCCTTTTGTTTGCACTTTTTTTTTTTTTTTCCTGCCACCTTTTTGACTTCCTTTCCACTTTTGCAGCAGCAGGTTTAGCAGACCAGCCCTCCCATCTCCTCCTGGGCTCCTCCTTCATAGTCTTGGACATCATGGCTGTGGGGAGGGTGGGTGCCCCGTGCCTACCTGAAGGGCACGCTGAGATCCTTCCCAAGATGGGCTGCCTGGCCCCTGTGCTCCTCCCACCACCCAAGCTGCTGGGACCCTTGGCCAAGTAGGGTGGTGGGAGGGTGGTGGGAGAACCGGATGGAACTGGATTGGACCTGTTATTGATTTTTTCTTCTTTTCTATTGTATTTTATTTTTTTGCTTTGCTGAGCAGCTTCTGGGATCTTAGTTCCCTGACCAGGGATCGAACTCATGCCCCCTGCAGCAGAAGTGCAGAGTCCTAACCACTCACCACCAGGGAAGTCCCTGTTATTGATTTTTAATATAATTCCATCGTGGTATGAGAACATAATTTCTATGACCTGAGTCCTGCCAAATTTACTGTGACTAAATTTTTGGTCCAGAATATGGCCTATCTTGATAAATGTTCCAAGTACACTTGAAAAGAATTTGTATTCTGCTCTTGTAGAGTGCAATGTTCTACACGTATCAATTATGTCACATTGGTTGATAGTGTTATCCAGTTCTATTATATACTTGCTGATCTTCTCTCTGCTTGTTCTATCAGTTACCAAGAGCAGAGAATTGAAATCCTGAACTATAATTGAGGATTAATGTTTCACTCTGCAATTCCTTCAGTTTTTGTTTCACAGATTTGAAATTCTATTATCGAGAGCATCCATGTTTAATAGTTGTATCCTCTTGATGAACTGACTTGTTGTTCATATGAGATGATCTTTATCCTTGATAGTGTTCTTTGATGTGAATTACGCTTTGTCTTATATTAAAATAGCCATTCTAACTTTCTTTGAACTAATAGCATGGACATGGTGAGTTTTACCTTGTTTGGTGCTGGATATTTTTTGTCTACCTATACATATTATTGAGTTTTGTTATCAAATTCAGTTTAGCTTTTTGGAAACAGTTGGATCCTTTTGGTCTTGCCTTTATGTTTTGTTAGGCAGGTCTGGAACAGTGCTCATCTGGGGCTAATTATTGCCACTACCGAGGCAAGACCTTCCTGTGTCCAGCGCCCTGTAAGTTATGAATATTTCCATTCTGGCTGATGGGAACAGTCATTATTCCCTGCCTGATGTGAGGGCCAAGCCTGACCTCTAGTCCTTTCAGATTGTTTTTACCCCAGTCCTGGTAGTTTCCTCACCCATATGTGATGGTCAACACTCTTCTGCAGATCTCCAGAGTTCTCTCTCTGTGCTGCCCTCCTCTCGCTGGTGTTCTGGCCTGTGAACTCAAGCTGCCTTGATTTCCTCAGACTCTGAGATCTGGATTATCCTTGGCTCAGACAGGGTGCCAGACTCCACCTGAGTTCTCTTTCCCTGTGCTATGGACTAGAAATTCTCTCAAGATAAAAAGCTGGTGTCGGGGGCTTCCCTGGTGGCGCAGTGGTTGAGAGTCTGCCTGCCAATGCAGGGGACACAGGTTCGAGCCCTGGTCTGGGAAGATCCCACATGCCGTAGGGCAACTGGGCCCGTGAGCCACAATCACTGAGCCTGCGTGTCTGGAGCCTGTGCTCCGCAACAAGAGAGGCCGCGATAGTGAGAGGCCCGCGCACCGCGATGAAGAGTGGCCCCCGCTTGCCGCAACTGGAGAAAGCCCTCGCACAGAAACGAAGACCCAACACAGCCATAAATAAATAAATAAATAAATAAATAAATAAATAAATAAAAACCAAAAAAAAAAAGCTGGTGTCATCACAGGGTTTGCCTTGATTCCTTTCCCATCTCTCAGGAATTACTGCCCTTTGTTGCTTAATGTCAGGTGTCTTGAAAACAATGTATTTTGTCTAGTTTTTGTTTGTTTCATGTAGGAGGATAAATTTAGTCCCTGTTACTCCATTTGGAGCAGAAGTGGAAGTGTATCATTTTATTTTTAACCTACCTGTATCATTGTATTTGCAGTGATTATCTTGTAGACACCATATAGTTGGTTCATGTTTTTATTTTTTTATTTTTATTTTTTAAAAATATTATTTATTTATGTATTTTGGCTGCTCTGGGTCTTAGTTGTGGCACTCAGAATCTTTAGTTATGGCATGTAGATTTCTCAGTTGTGGCATGCGGCCTCCTTAGTTGCCCGACCAGGGATTGACCCCGGGCCCCCTGCATTGGGAACGCAGAGTCTTACCCACAGGACCACCAGGGAAGTCCCTATTTTTAATCTCTTCTGATGATTAGTCTTTAACAATTTAATAATTGGTCTTCCATGGTGTTTTTAGGGGTTGTTCTAGGGAGTATAATACTCATACTTAACTCTTCACTATCTACTTATAATCAATATTTTGCCACTTCAAGTGAAATGTAGAAACTTTATGATCGTATAGATTCCTTTACCCTCTTCCTTTATGTTATAGTTGTTAATGGGAGAGGCATTTAATTGAGATTTCACGGTTGGTACAGTATTTCAGTGGCATTGTGACAACAAGGAGGGAGACAGAAAGAAAAAGTCATTAGAGGCAAGAAGGTTAAGGGTGGAGACCCAGTTACTGGGTAGTAAGAGAAAGGATGGAGAGGAGGCAGTGACAAGGGTGAAGTTATCAACTGAGGACGGGACTTTTTACAGGGACTGGTTGATGCTAACAACAAGGAAGGGTACCATGTGATAGAGTCTGATTCTGAAGGCATAAAATCAAAGCAGTTGGGAGTAATATTGGACTAGGACCAGAGACTCAGCTTCCTCGTGATAAAAACACACATTGAAGGCTTCCCTGGTGACGCAGTGGTTAAGAATCCTCCTGCCAATGCAGGGGACACGGGTTCGAGCCCTGGTCCGGGAAGATCCCACATGCCGCAGAGCAACTAAGCCCGTGCACCACAACTACTGAGCCTGTGCTCTAGAGCCCACAAGCCACAACTACTGAGCCTGCGAGCCACAACTACTGAAGCCTGCATGCCTAGAGCCCGTGCTCCGCAACAAGAGAAGCCACCGCAATGAGAAGCCCATGCACCGCAATGAAGAGTAGCCCCCGCTCGCCGCAACTAGAGAAAGCCTGCACACAATGAAGACCCAATGCTGCCAAAAATAAATAAAAATAAAAATAAATAAATTTATTTTTAAAAACCACACATATTGAGATTTTGATTTTGGCTTAGGATGTGGGAGAACATGGAAGACCTTAACTTCTGCAATAACACCAAGAAATATCTGGACATTATAAAATGTCACACATTGGAAAATTAAAGAGAAATGGAAAGGGAATTCCCTCGCGGTCCAGTGGTTAGGACTCTGCACTTCCACTATAGGGGGCACGAGTTTGATCCCTGGTCAGGGAACAAAGATCCTACAAGCCTCAGGGTGTGGCAAAACGAACAAATAAACAAACAAACCCCCCAAAAACAGAGAAATGGAAATGGATACAAGAGAGCCCCGCTGGTTACCATAGAAGGGAGCCCTTCATAGGTGACTGGCAAGCCATGGCAGCTTCCTGAGGCAAATCCTGGGTCAGGGAGTTGGGAGGTGGAGGAGGATATCTGTCAAAGACAGAGAGATTTTACTGTGTCCACAAGAAGCCAGTTGATTTACTGGTGACAGCAGGAACAGATGGGATGGTTTGGAGTCTGGCAGGCCACCAAACACAAAATTAGTTTTCTCAGTATAATAATTCTCTCCTCCACCTCTACTCCAATTTTATCAAGAAAAGGTAATTTAAGGTAATACTGAAAAACAGAAAAAGTGTTAATCAGTTTGTGCTTTTTTTTTTACAGCTTCATTGAGGTATAATTGACATATAGTACACTGCACATATTTAAAGGGTACAATTTGATGATTTTTGACATATGTGACCACCCCAGAAACCTCACCATTACCACAGTCAAGATAATGAATGTATCCATCACTCCAAAAGTTTCTTTGTTCTCCTTTGTAATCTATTCCCCCCTACTTCTCCATTCTAGATAACCACAGATCTGCTTTCTGTCACTGTAGATTTAACTTTCATTCTCTGAAGTTTAATATAAGTGCAGTCATACAGTATGGACTCCTTTTTGTCTAGCTTCTTTCATTCAGGATAATTATTTTAAGATTCATCCACGTGGCTGTATGCATCAATAGTTCATTCCTTTTTTTTTTTTTAATTATTATTATTTATTTATTATTTATTTTTGGCTCTGTTGGGTCTTTGTTTCTGTGCGAGGGCTTTCTCTAGTCGCGGCAAGCGGGGGCCACTCTTCATCTCGATGCGCAGGCTTCTCACTATCGTGGCCTCTCTTGTTGCGGAGCACAGGCTCCAGACGCGCAGGCTCAGTAGTTGTGGCTCACGGGCCTAGTTGCTCCGCGGCATGTGGGATCTTCCCAGACCAGGGCTCGAACCCGTGTCCCCTGCATTGGCAAGCGGATTCTCAACCCCTGCTCCACCAGGGAAGCCCCCATTCCTTTTTTTACTGAGTAGTTTTACATCATGAAGACATGTCATAATTTATTTTTACACTGTTGATGGGCATTTGAGTTGTTTCCAGTTTTTGGCTATTATAAATAAAGCTGTTATGAATATTTGTATAAAAATCTTTGTATGGACATATGCTTTTGTTTCTTTTGGGTAGTACCTGGGAAAGGAATGGCAGAATCCTATGCCAAGTGTATGTTTAATTTTTTAAGAAATTTCCTAACACTGGGAACAAAGCAAAGTGTCCACTCTCACTACTTTTATTCGTTGTACTAGAAGTCCTAACCACTACAATAAGAAAAGAAAAGAAATAAAAGGTCGACATGCTGGAAAGAAAAAAAAAAACTGTCCCTATTTGCACATGACATGATTGTCTACTTAGAAAATCTCATGGAGCCCACAAAAAAGCTCCTAGAACTAATAAATGAGTTTAGCCAGATTCAACACACAAAAATCAATTGCACTTATTTTCTATACCAGCAATGAAAAATTGAAAACTGAAATTTAAAAGTATCATTTACAATAGCCCCATAAAGGTGAAATAACTATGACTCTAACAACAGATGTTCAGGACCTGTATCCTGAAAACTGCAAAACTAGAATTCTCATCCATTGCTAGTGGGAATAAGAAAATGATACAAGCACTCTGGAAAACAGTTTCTCAGTTTCTTGTAAAGTTAAACACACTCTCGCCATATGACCCAGCAATCCTACTCCTAAGTATTTACCCTAGAGAAATACAATTTTATGTTTACATAAAAACTTGTACCCAAATGTTTACAGCAAACACTTGTACACAAATGTTTACTTTATAACTGCCCCAAACTAGAAACAACCCAGACGTCTTCAATGAGTTAATGGATAAACAAACAGTGGTATGTCCATACAATATAATAATATTTCTCAATTAAAAGGAACAGCTGTTGATATACACAACATGGATGAATCTCAGAGCCATCATGCTGAGTGAAAGTAGTTGGTTTCAAAAAGTTTCATTCTGTATGATTCCATTTCTATGACTTTTTTTGGAAAGACAAATCTATAGTGATCAGAGAACAGATCAGTGGTTGTCAAGGACTTGGATGAGGGAGGATGTGATTACAAAGGAGTAGAACAAGAGAGTTTTTGAGATGAAGAAACTGTTCTGTATTCTGACTGTAGCGTTGTTCAATTAATTAATTAATTAATTTTTTTGGCCATGCCAAAATTGTTTTTGGCCGCACGTGGCTTGCAGGATCTCAGTTCCTCGACCAGGGATTGAACTCGGCCACGGCACTGAAGGCCCCGAATTCTAACCACTAGGCCACCAGGGAACTCTGTGCCTTGTTTAATTTATACAAGTGATATTTCGCTGCAAAGGAAATTTCTTACTTTTTATAAAAACATAATGCAGGGCTTCCCTGATGGCGCAGTGGTTAAGAATCCGCCTGCCAATGCAGGGGACGCGGGTTCAAGCCCTGGTCCGGGAAGATCCCACAAGCCGCGGAGCAACTAAGCCCATGTGCCACAACTACTGAGCCCACGTGCCACAACTACTGAAGCCTACGCGCCTAGAGCCCGTGCTCCACAACAAGAGAAGCCACTGCAATGAGAAGCCCATGTACCGCAACGAAGAATAGCCCCTGCTCGCCGCAACTAGACAAAGCCCGCGTGCAGCAATGAAGACCCAATGCAGCCAAAATAAATAAATAAACAAAAAAACCAAAAAAACCTCATCTCCCACTCTGACATCGCTGCCCCAAACGAGGATGTGCCCACCTGGCCACTATAACATCGTTGACAAAAGAGAAGAATTTTCAGATTCTTACTTTCTGCAGTGCCCATCCTTCTTAGACTTCTACCTCTTTTCTTGTCTACTCTCTAGAGCTTACTTTTTTTTTTCACATCAGCATCAAGTTTCAGGTAATTGGCTGCAGTTGATGGTGGTTAGTTTTGTTGTTGGAGAGGGGTGTGTGTGCATGTGTAGTGGAGTTTGGGTCACTTCAATAAGCAGAAGACTCATAACCTCAAGTTGCCAGTCACATCTTATGGGTGCTGTTAAGTTGTAAAGCTGTTGGAAATAATGCCTGTCCCTGAAGTGCTGCTACCTTGACAGGGGAGATTATACATTGTGTGGGAAACTGTAAAATATTGAAGGAAGGCTGGCAGATGTGCTGGGGCTATGCTGAGGGAGATCAGTGGGTGCCAGAGAAGTCCGGAAAGGTCTGCTGGAGTTGGCAGTGAGATGTCTAGTGAGATGTCTAGTGGGGCCCTCTGGGGTGGGTAGGTGGGAAGAGGAAATGGAATTTCAGGGAGGAAAGGACATGAACACAGCCCTGGAGGGAGCAATGAATATCATGTGTGATGATGGAGACTAAATCCGGGTGGGTGAAGCACATGTACGGCAGGGTGATATTATGCTATTACTGTTATCTCCCCACGCCCCCATTCTTTGTACTAATTCTCTTGCCCCTTCTCCTCCAGTCAGTCAGTAGGCCTATTACCCTAGAAATGCAAAGAGCCAGAAATACCTTCATGTTCAGCCCTGAAATTTCAGAGTAGGCTATGTAAATTGAAGTTGATGTAATTCCAAAGGCCCAACTTTTGACTTTTAGACTTGGAATTTTTAAGTTTCAGTCTAAGAATGAAGGCTTTATGGCATGATTGTTTTGTTTGTTGTGGGATCTCAGTTCCCTGACCAGGGATTGAACCCCAGCCCTGGGCCCTTGGCATTGAGAGTGCAGAGTCCCAATCACTGGACCACCAGGGAATTCCTATGGCATGATTGTTGGGGAAAAAAAAAGTAGATTTGAGAAGAATGTGTGATAGTGGTCTGTGTATGCTGGGTGATAAATTGCAGGGTCTAGGCCGCATCTCGTTCTCAAGTACCTTGGGAGAAAGCAAGTCTCTATGAAAGGATCTTCTCTCCAGATCTTCAGGAATTTCATCACCTATATGGGATTCCTAGGCTGCTTTAGATTATTTGAGAGCAGTTGGAAGAGGCCCCGAAGTCGCTAAGAGGGATGGCAGAGCTTAACAGGGCCTGCGTGGAGCCCATGAATCCCCAGACAGGGTTGAAGATTTCCCAGTGGAAGCCAGCAGGAATGGAAGCTGAGAACCATGCATCAGTAAGAACCTGGACATGAGCAGCATGAGAGGTGAGAACTAGACAGTCACCTCCTGCCCACCAGCACTATAGCAAAGCCCTGGGTGAGGAGAGTGGAAAGGAAAACAAGCCCTGAATTGACTGAACTTAGATCTGAAATGACTGAGAAAACCCTGACATGACCGAGTTTACTCAGACTGGTTAAGTTTCTACCTACCACTAGGTAGAATGGGGGATTGTTATAAACAAAATTATCATAAAAAGAAATAATATATTTAAAAACAAAATTATCATAAAAAGAAATAATATATTTAAATAGTTTATATTATATATTTAAAAATTAAGAAAGTTGGCACACTTGAGTTTGTGGACTGAGAAATTTGTACATGCTGCATAAAGCTCTCTGGCATATGATAGATATAATTTTAAAAATACCAAAACAATTCACAGGCCAAATTTTTGAAAATTGTGGCTCTCCTCCATTTACTCAGGAGTGTCTTCTGCAACTGTCTTCAGTGCCATTAAGAAGCCAGTGTCCTATGGGAAACAGCTACTTGGCTTTTTCGGTTCGTTTTTTGTTTTTGATTTTGTGTTTTACCCCAAATAGTACTTACCAGTCAAGGCTCTGAATGCTTGTAATTTCCCAAATTTATATGTCCCCTCATTAAGTTAAAGTTTTATTTGTTGGTGTTTCCCTCTTTAGAGAGATTCACCAAACTGACACAATGGAGAACTGGATGCCTGGGAACAAAGATAACGTAGTAGCTGGAGTGGGCCTTTAACTCAAATAGTAAGAACTAGAGAACTTTCTAGAAGGAACTTGGCTGGACTATACTATGATCAGACTCCCCTGTCCTTTGTGGGAGGGGTCAACAGTTTGTATTAAAAGTCTCTCCTCCCACTCCCAGTGCAGTTTATTGTATGTCAATTAAGCCTCAATAAGGCTGTTTTTTAAAAAAATGAAAGAAAGTCTGTTCCCCTTTACTCTACCTTTTACTTTGCTCTATACAGCTGCTATATCACTGGAGTCTTTTACAATAACATAGGCTTTATGTATTCTTGAGTAATAAGTTAAATAAATAAGCATAAGAATGTGAAAAAAGAATCTCCCCACCCAATAGTTTTACACCAACATTCATCAGACCCTACTGAGCCCCAGGTCCCTCCTAAGTTCCTTCTGTCCACTGAGGAGGCATTAAGTAGTCAGCAGAGATGGGAAGGAATGATGTAAATTGGGCAAGGGACAAACAGGATAGAGGGAGATGGGGCCACTATAATTGAAGAATTTAGAGTCTGATTTTTCTCATTCTGCCCCACCTCCCAGGGAAATATTAGAACCCCAAAGCAGGTGATGTTGGCCTTACAACTGGGTTGGGAGCGTTCTGGAGGAGGACAACATTAGCCTCTTGTCCAGCTAGCAAGAGAAGGACACCTATTAGAGTGAAAGGAAAACAAGACTTTAGGTCAAAACATCAGAGTTCTGGTCCTGACTCTGCCCATAGCTATGTAAGTGTGAGAAATTCCTTAAAGTTTTCAAGATCTTTGATTCCCTTTCTGCAAAATGTGTAGATTGGAGAAGATGAATTTTAAGGGCCCTTTTAGCTCAATAATGCCACTTCTAGTTTTGAGGCATACACAGATCACAGCAGAAACTTTATTAGAAATGTCAAATACATCCACTGGAACTGTTCTTCAAACTTCCACCTGCTCCTCAACTTGCTGATGACCACTCAAAAGAGATGTCCAGTGACCCGGGACCAGAAGCACCTACTCAACGGACAAGCGGTTGCAGCAACAGCGGCAGCAGTAGCTCTAACCTCCAAGCTGAAGTGTGAAGCCATGTGGCCCCACTTTCAACCTTTCGGGGAGAGACAGACCTGAGTGGACACGTTTCCTTCACCCACAGGGGCCCTATTGTAAAGATCCCAGACATCAGCCTGCAACCATCTGCGGATGTACAGCCTTTGATCTCCAAAGGTGCGCTGAGGTCTCCTGTGGAACAAGGAAGGATGGGGAGACACATAGATGTTTTAGGAAATCAGAGAGGAGTCCAGTCCTCCCTCATTCCTGGAACCCTGAGTGTCAGAACCTCTTGGGCTACACTCAGATGTCTGGTTTTCCAGCCTCTGAAACCATCAGATGTTCAGTTTACCTCCAGTGACCTGAAGTTTTCCTTGATAGCATCGATTTGTATCGTTGGGGCAGGGAAGAGAAGGAGCATTCAAACAGGACCCCAAAGCCAGACAGGTTGGGCAGCGGAGGGCTGTTGACTCTCTGGGAGCTGAAGGGGGAGAGAGAGGGACAAGTAAGGGCGCGTCCCGCCTCTCGAGTTGCCTCCCCTTGCTGCCTTCTCTTCCTCAAGTCTTTCCTGCTGATGCCTCTCTACTCAAGGACTATTACTACCACCTCCCCACCCCTCTCCGACTGATCTCTGTGCTGTCAGAACCCCATCCAACATGACTTCCAAACTCTGTGCTCAGGTGTGGAGATACAGATATAAAAAGGACACAGTTCCTGCCATCTAGGATCACTGCCTTGCAGGAGACAGACATGTAAGTAATTAACTACCATACTGAATTGTAGGCATTGTGTCCAAGGTCTAGTGGCAAAGAAATGGAGGAGGACCTAAGTACCTAAAATAATTTGGTTACGTATTTTCCCAGAGCAGACGCCTGAGTCGAGATGGAGGAAGAACAGAGATTAGCTATGTGGAAATGGGGGAGGGGGAGAGGGGGAGGGGAGCAAGGGAAACAGCGAGGACAGAGGGCTGGAGGTGTGAGGCGGCTTGGTGGATGGAGAATTGTGCGAAACTGTGGTGTTGATACGCAGCTGGTAGGCACAGGTGGGACTGGACTGTTTTTTATAGCCAGCGTCTATTCTGATTGGTCAGTACCATCTCCACTGTTAAATATTTTGAATCCTAGCCCCAACCAGAATACAATAAATGAGAGAAGGAAGAGAAGGAAATGAGCTGAAAAGATAGGCGGGGCCAGATTTCTATAGGCCTTGAGGACCAACGGGGGAACTGGGCTGTGGCCATGCGGCAAGGGGGAAGCAATGCTTGTTAGATTGATGATACCGCCACCCTGCTCAGAAACCTCCACTGACACTGTATTGCTTAATGAACCCCATTTACACTCCAGCCTTCACTGATGTCCCTCTGCTCAGAGCAGTGTTTCCAGACCTCGAGGAAACAATTCAGAAAAAGAAAGAAAAGGGGGCTTCCCTGGTGGCGCAGTGGTTGGGAGTCTGCCTGCCAATGCAGGGGACACGGGTTTGAGCCCTGGTCTGGGAGGATCCCACATGCCGCAGAGCAACTGGGCCCGTGAGCCACAATTACTGAGCCTGCGCGTCTGGAGCCTGTGCTCCGCAACAAGAGAGGCCGCGATAGTGAGAGGCCCGTGCACCACGATGAAGAGTGGCCCCCGCTTGCTGCAGCTGGGGGAAGCCCTCGCACAGAAACGAGGACCCAACACAGCCAAAAATAAATAAATAAATAAAATAGGTTGCAGTTTCTTTAAAAAATAATAATAATGAAATAAAAAAATTAAAAAAAACAAAAAGAAAAAGAAAGACAAGCCAAAGGTCTGAGGTCCTTTTGTGTATGGCCCACTTGGACCTAAGCTGAGTAAGAACACAAACAAGGAAGACCTCCCGTTTTTTCAGGGGTGTATAGAGCTTCTCTCAGCACCCATCTCTCCCCTCCCAGGGTACCATCAATCTCTTCTGTCCTCCATAACTCATATAAGTCCTCTTTGTTGTTGCAGAAGGAATCTTCACAGTAGTTACTGTAGGAGATTGCGACTAGGCCAGGGGCTGGCGTGTGCTGGATAAACGTTATTGCCGGTGCCCCGTCTGAGCTGCAGCTCTTAGTGGCCAAAATTGCTGTCTTGGTCCCTGCTGTGAGACAAGAGGGGAAGAAAGTGGATGGGGGGCGGGGCCTAACGTTTGGCCTGGGGAGGGGGGAACCGCACTAACATGGACATAATCCCCTTCCTCCCTGCCCCGTCCCGCCAGCCCAATTGCCTCTTTCTCATTTTACCAGCTTTAATCATCAGCACGGTTTCCTGGCACAATGCCCCATTGTCACAAGTCTCAACTTTGTCTGTGGTCCAGTTAAATGTCTCTACTGGATCCGCTTCTAAACCCACGAATGTACTCTTTTGACAACGCAGTTTTTGTGCCACTGGGGAGAAAATGAGATAAAGATAAGCGCTTGCCCTTCTCCGTGGGGCCCCAAACCACTCCTTTTTCACCAGAAATCCATCCTCCGTGTCCCAGCCGCTCTCCCCCCACATCCCCAATACATACAGATCAAGGTCGGAGCTCCTAGGAGAAAGAGGAACAGTAAAACCTGGAAACGACAGGCTCCCATGGCTTCTTTTAGAGACGTTTGGAAGAACTGATCAGGTCTGTGATTTGATGGAGAAGAAGCTTTTCAACCACATGGAACGAGATTAGATCTAAGTTCTGGCAACAAGTGCTGACTTCAGGGCAGAGTTTACGGGTATATAAAACGATGATCTCTAAAGTCAGTCTGTCCCGATCTAGCTTGTGAGTTTGGGCAAGTTAACTAGTTAACAAGCCTCAGTTTCCCTAGCTGTACTTGTCAGACTCAGCCACCTATACCAAGCTCAACAGCCCCCTACCCTCCAATCTCTGGATCCGTAATCTGGCCCAGAGGCCCCTTCTACCTCAGACTCCGGAGTCCAGGTTCAAACCTACACTCTTTCGAGGCGCAAGAACCTCAGTCCCCAGCCCCAACTTCATCCGAACCCAGGATTCTGAGATCTCAGCCCTGTCCTACCTAGGGATCCAGGAGTTTGGGTTCAGTCACCTTTTCTGTCAGGACGCATGATTCTGGGGACCCAGCCTCTCCCCCTCTCCGACCCAAGAGCGCAGGGCCCCGGCCCTCGCCCCCCTCAGCTCCAGGAGTCCCGCACGCCCCGCCCCGCCCCCCGCCTTCTCTTTCCTCAGGACCCAGGAATCTGGGCCCCCAGACACCCTTTTACTCTTTAAGGGACCAGAATTCCTCCTGGCTTCTATATGATCTCACAAGAATCTCCTTGTGCCGAAGAAACGCCCTGGAACGCTCCACTCGCCCAGCCGGGCCTTCTCCTTCTGGTCGCTCCGAGGCACGGAAGGCGGGGCCTGCTTCACGGGACAGATCACTCGAAGCCCCGTTGGTTGATACGAAAGCATCTGATGAGCTCATTGGATGAGCCTGGAGGAACGCCACACCCCATTGGCCTATCCCTGGCTGCCTTGCCAGGTACGCATGCGCAGGACGCCGAGGGGCCGGCAAGCCGGCGGACCTAGAGCTCGCTGGTCTTTGCCGCGCTAGGTCGGCAGTGCGGGGCGGGCGGTGCATCACCAAATGGCCTTGCTTACACTTTTCTCTCTTTGGGTTATGGAGTCCTTACTTCTCCAGCCACACTAGGAAGTTAAACCCTTGGCTTTCACCCACTGAACTTTTCTCCCTGTCCAAATTGCCTCGCATGTTTCCAGCCTGGCCCCTGCCCCAGCACCCATCCAGTGGCCATAGCCGCTGGGAGTCAACTTGGCCTTCTCACCCATCGCTTGCAGTGGTCCCTGCTCAGCCCACACCTCATGATCTGAACACGTCATGGCACCAGCCTCCTCCGTGACCTTCTGGAAGGCTGAATAGGGTAATGCGGGCTTCAGTGTTACTTCCGGCACCCCTGAATGACAGATTGCCATCGTATCTAACCCACGTGTGTCAGTATCATGAACACGTTGTGTCATTCAGATTTCTTGTTCATGGCTGGAATATCCTATTTCATATGTATATACATATATATACATATATATACACATATATATGTGTATATATATGTATATATATATATATATAAGCTTTCTGATGTAACATGAAGTAGAGATGCCCTTTGTGTTCTTTCAGACTTGGTACTGTTTCTGTGAGTTCTATGGTATAAATGAATATTTATTTTTAATAGAGAAAAATGCCGCAATAAGAATGGTGTTGGTAAAACTCTAAATTTTATGTAAAAATATATTAAGAGTTTTCAATTGGGGACTGTTAATATTAAGAATATTATTATTAATATGGTTATTAACATAAATATTAGGAACAGTTCATATATACAGTAAGAGAGAGTTCTGGTCCCAAAGACCCTGTCTCTCAGGACCCAGGACTCTGAGCCACCCTCCCTTCTTCTTGGGACTCAGGCCTCTAGCACTCACCTCCTTTGAGCTGTAACAGTATGTGGTTTTCCTGGGTCATTGTGTACCTATAGGTGTGGTGCAAGGTCTCGGATCTTGGCCACAATTGCCAATGCAGGACTAATGGGTTAGGGGAAACTGGAGGGCAGAGAGGGTGGTTGGGAGCTGCACAGACACCTGCTTCAAGCTCCAGAATCTTGTCTCAGGGCCCTCATCCCTTCCCTATGCCTCTGACTGGCACTCACCCTTCCTCTTCTGTCCTAACCCCAAAGCTGGCTTCTAGCACCTGTAGTGAAGGTCATCTTAAATTATCTCTTGGCCTGTTAATTAGTTTGCTGAGGTTGCCGTAACTAAGTACCACAGATTGAGAGGCTGGAAGTCCAAAATAAAGGTACCAGCAGGGTTGGTTCCTCCTGAGGGCTGTGAGGGAAAGATCTCTTCCAGGCCTTTCTCCTTGGCTTGTAAATGGCTGTCTTCCTCTTGTGTGTTCACATCATCTTCCCTCTATGCATGTCTTTTTAAAAAATATTTATTTATTTATTTATTTACTTACTTATTTTATTTTTGGCTGCGTCAGGTCTTAGTAGTGGCGCCTGGGCTCTTCATTGCAGCCTGTGGGCTTCCCTTCTAGTTGTGGTGCTCGGGCTTAGTAGTTGCAGCTCTCTAGTTGTGGCATGTGGGCTCCAGAGCACGTGGGCTCTGTAGTTGTGGCACACAGGCCCTCTAGTTGTGGCTCACATGCTCAGTAGTTGCGGCGCATGGGCTTAGTTGCCCCATGGCATGTGGGATCTTAGTTCCCCTACCAGAGATGGAACCCACGTCCCCTGCACTGGAAGGTGGATTCTTAACCACTGGACCCCCAGGGAAGTCCCCTTCTATGCATGTCTGTGTCCAGATTTTCCCTTAGTATGAGGATACCAGTTGGATTAGGTCCCACCCTAATGTCCTTGTATTAACTTCATTACGCCTGTGAGGATCCTATTTCTAAATAAGGTCACTTTCTAAGGTAATGGAGGTTAGGGCTTCAACATGTGAATTTGGGGGCACTACCACCCATAACAGCCTGTTAGAGAGACTTGTGTTACAGGTGAAGCAGTGAGTGCTGAATAGCGCTCCAGGGGCATCCTGCTACCATTTTGTAATTTCTTCTGTGTTAACGTCATTCCTGATGCAGCCTTTGCTTCCCACAGAGGCTACCTTGATGGCTGGTGAAGGAGGGTGTGAAGATGCAAGACTGAGGGGGTATCCCTGGAGCGAGTCAGGGGCTCAGAGGCTCACTCAGGGATTCCAAATAGGCCAGAACAGTGAGCTGAATTCTGGGTTCCCTGTTAACAGAAGGTATATGTAGTGCATCCCAGTGGGTGAGTTTGTAGGGGAAACAGCCCTTTCTACCCAAGCCTACCCATCTGATTCTATTATGAGGAGAGTAAGGATCAGATATAGGTTCAATTCTTAGGGGGGATGTAGGATTTCTCCTGCCTTCAGGCTTGCCCTGTCTTTGACATCTTTGAGTGATTCCTCATCAAAGGATCTGGGAAGAAAGTGCCCCCTTTCTCAGCCTATGTCTGTCCCTCCAAGTCACAGGCTTGGGAAGATGATCACATTCTTAAGTCACACTCCAGGTGACCTGGCCATAGGGTCGCTCCATCTCAGGTTTAGAAGGAACCTTGGAAGTGTAACACCCCCTCCTCTATTCTTCACCCCATCTCTGTTTATACACCTGTAGGGGCCTTTCACCACCACCCCTGTGGGAGAAGTGGCTCTGCCGTTTTGGTTTGAGAGAAATCCCTGGATCTTTCTTAGCCTGAGCTGATCTCTTTTCCTTTCTGAGCCTCAGTTTCCTCATCTGGAAAATGAGAAGGTTAGTCTAGAGCAATGGTTGGCAAATTATTTGTGACATTATATGGAAAATAAAATGAAAACAAAATGAATCGAATGGCTAACGTATAGTGAGGACATCTTTTTTAAACACTAACAGGACCATCATTGTTCACCTGGATTATTGCAATACGTGCTGCCCTTGCCCCACTTCAGTCTATTCCCCTCTTGGTATCAGAGTGATCTGTTAAATATAAGTCAGATTGTGTCACATCTGTGTAAAGCCTTCCAGTGGATTCCCATTTTACCCCAAGAGAGAGTCTAAGTCCTTAAAATGGTCTATAATGCCCTACTCTGTCCCCATGTCCTGTTCTGCCCTCTCTCGCTCCTTCTGCACCCACACTGGCCTCCAGGCTGTTCCAGGAACACATGGCAGGCACACGCTGACCTCAGGGGCCTTTGCATATGCTCCTCCAGCTCTCTGAAACCATCCTCCTTACTCCCACCTCCTGCCTTCACTCATGTCTCTGTTATAACAGCACTCTTTGCTGACTCTTGTTCAGAAGGACAGCAGCTGTGTCAATCTCTGACCCCTTACTCTGCTTGAGTTTCTTCTGAGCACTTATCATTCCCTGACATATTATTTGTCTCTATTTATTTCTATGTTCAATGACTACTTTCCTCAACAAGAAGGTAAGCTCCACAAAGGCAGGGGGTTTGGTTTTGATTTGTTTATTCCCTGGTGTATCCCCAGCATCTACGACGGAGCCTGGTAATAGAAGGGGCTTGTTAAATAAATACACATCACATTGGGGAATGAGGCTCAAGGAGATGGTGACACTCAAAAGCTGGGACTAGCACCCATGTCTCCGATTCAGACACTAGGCTTTCAACTGCTGGGCTCTTCCGGACTGTGCCGACCCACCGTTCTCACTGGGACCACCACCCCTGATGGGGACAGTCAAGGCCACTCCTGTTTCAGCCCTTCAGTTCTACTTCAATATGGGCTCTTGCTGTGGCCTATTTTGAGCAATCTATGTGCTTGCACCCAGCCCTCTCTGACCCCCAGGCCTTCACAGGAGCTGTTCCGTCACCCGGGGATGCCCTTCTGTCCTCTACTTATTCCCTGACGTCGTGCGCTCCTCCCCCTCTGTCGCCTGGTCTTCCTGATGCTCAGTAAATATTTGCTAAACTGTTGATGTCCAGAGTCTTTTGTCTATGCCTTTGTATTAGGACTTTTTGCTTTACGGTACAACGGCTGTGTGTGTACTTGTGTGTCTGTGTGTTCATGTGAGTTTGTGTGTGCGCTTCTGTACATGTACATGTCCGTGTCTCTGTGTGCACGTGTGTGTGTCTGTGCATGTTTCTCTGTGTGTACATGCCTGTGTCTATGTGTATGTTATGTGTACATGTATGGCTGTATGTGTAGACCATGTCTGGGTGTACTTATATGTGTGTCTGGTTCCTTCCAACTGTGTCCGATCCATCCCTGTGAACCCAGCACATGATTACAGTGTAGGCATCCAGTAAATGCTTGCTACTATATAAAGCTCCTGTAAACATTCATATAAAAAGACCTTGTTTGGACATATATTCTCATTTTCTAGGGTAAATGTGGAACTGCTGGGGCATAGGGTAAGTGCATAGTAGGTTTTATAAGGAATTCCCAGACCTTCTGCCAAAGTGGTCCCACAGTTTTACATTCTCACCAACAATGTAGAAGTATTCCTGTTGCTCCACATTCTTGCTAACCCATGGTTTTGTCAGACTTTTAAATTTAACCATTCTAGAGGGTGTGTAGTAGTATCTCATTATGCTTTTAATTGGCATTTCTCTGATAATGAAAAATGTTGAGCAACTTTTCATGTGCTAATTAACTATTTGTATACCTTTATTAGCAAAGTGTCAGTTCAAATCACTGGCCCATTTAAAACTGGGTTATTTGGCATGAAAGGTTGCTCAACATCACTAATCATTAGGAAAATGCAAATCAAAACTACAATGAGGTATCACCTCACACCAGTCAGAATGGCCATCACCAAAAAATCTACAAACTATAAATGCTGGAGAGGGTGTGGAGAAAAGGGAACCCTCTTGCACTGTTGGTGGGAATGTAAATTGATACAGCCACTATGGAGAACAGTATGGAGGTTCCTTAAAAAACTAAAAATAGGGGCTTCCCTGGTGGCGCAGTGGTTAAGAATCCACCTGCCAATGCAGGGGACACAGGTTCAATCCCTGGTCTGGGAAGATCCCACATGCTGCGGAGCAACTAAGCCCGTGAGCCACAACTACTGAGCCTGCACTCAAGAGCCCGCGAGCCTCAACTACTGAAGCCCGCACGCCTAGAGCCCATGCTCTGCAACAAGAGAAGCCACAGCAATGAGAAGCCCATGCACCACAACGAAGAGTAGCCCCCACTCGACACAACTAGAGAAAGCCTGCGCGCAGCAACAAAGACCCAACTCAGCCAAAAATAAATAAATAAATTTATTAAAAAAAAAAAAAAAAACCTAAAAATAGAACTACCATATGACCCAGCAATCCCACTACTGGGCATATACCCTGAGAAAACCAGAATTCAAAAAGAGTCATGTACCACAGTGTTCACTGCAGCACTATTTACAATAGCCAGGACATGGAAGCAACCTAAGTGTCCATCGATAGATGAATGGATAAAGAAGATGTGGCACATATATACAATGCAATATTACTCAGCCATAAAAAGAAATGAAATTGAGTTATTTGTAGTGAGGTGGATGGACCTAGAATCTGTCATACAGAGTGAAGTAAGTCAGAAAGAGAAGAACAAATACCGTATGCTAACACATATATATGGAATCTAAAAAAAAAAAAAAGGCTCTGATGAACCTAGGGGCAGGACAGGAATAAAGGTACAGACATAGAGAATGGACTTGAGGACATGGGGAGGGGGAAGGGTAAGCTGGGACGAAGTGAGAGAGTAGCATTGACATATATATACTACCAAATGTAAAATAGATAGCTAGTGGGAAGCAACTGCATCTCACAGGGAGATCAGCTTGGTGCTTTGTGACCACCTAGACGGGTGGGATAGGGAGGGTGGGAGGGAGACGCAAGAGGGAGGGGATAGGGGGCTATATGTATACATATAGCTGATTCATTTTGTTTACAGCAGAAACTAACACAACACTGTAAAGCAATTATACTCCAATAAAGGTGTTAAAAAAAAAAACTGGGTTATTTGCCATCTTATTATTGCATTATAAGAGTGCTTCATGTTTTCAATATATGTGTTGCAAGTATTTTCTTTCAGTCTGGGACTTGTCTTTTTACTGTTAAGAAAATGGTATCTTTTGAAGAGAAGAAGTTTTTCATTTTGAGAAAGCCCAATTTATCAGTTTTTTTCATGATTCATGTTTTTTGGTGTTCAATATAAAAATTTCATTTACCCTAAGGTCACAAAAAATTTTTTTGCTATGTTTTTTTCTAGAAGATTTATCATTTTGCCTTTGCATTTAGGTTTATGATCCATTTTGAGTTCATTTTTGTGAATGGTGTGAGATAAGGATTGAGGTCCATTTTCTCCCTAAATCCACCAGTTCTAGAATCCTTTGTAGAAAAGATTGTCCTTTCTCATTAAATTACTTTCATACCCTTAGTTGAAAATCAGTTGATCATATGCATATACATTTCTGGACTCTACTCTGTTCTATTTAACATATACATCTAGATAATACCACACTCTGTTGATCACTGTATTTTTTAAAATTAATTAGTTAATTTCTTTGTTTATTTTTGGCTGTGTTCGGTCTTTGTTGCTGCGCCCGGGCTTTCTCTAGTTGCGGTGAGCAGGGGCTACATTTTGTTGCAGTGTGCATGCTTCTCATTGTGGTGGCTTCTCTTGTTGCGGAGCGTGGGCTCTAGGGCATGCGGGCTTCAGTAGTTGTGGCACGTGGGCTCAGTAGTTGTGGCGCACGGGCTTAGTTGCTCCGCGGCATGTGGGATCTTCCCGGACCAGGGCTCGAACCCGTGTCCCCTGCACTGGCCGGCAGATTCTTAACCCCTGAGCCACCAGGGAAGTCCCAGATCACTGTATTTTTGTAGTAGCCTTAAAATCAGATAGTGTAAATCCTCCAACTTTCTTCTACTTTTGTAAAACTGTCTTAGCTATTATAGGGCCTTTTCACTTCATTATAAATTTTAGAATCAGCTTGTCAGCCACTGCAAAAGGCTTGCTAAACTTTTTATTGGAATTGGAATTTTATTTTAATTGATTTGAATTGCATTGAATGTGTACATCAATGTGGCAGAATTGATATATTCACAATATTGAGTCCTCCAATCCATGAACATGATATCTCTTTCCACTTATTTAAGACTTCTTTCACTTCTGTTAGCTATACTCACTAGATTTTAGTGTAAAAGTCTTCCACATATTTTGTTAAATTTATTATTTGATATTTTATGTGTGTAGATGCCTTTGCAAGTGGTATTTTTAAATATTTCACTTTCCAGTTGTTCATTGCTAATATATAGGAATATTTAAGAGTATAGAATAGAGAATAATATAGAATAGTTAAGCTTTCTTAACATGGGTATAGAATAGACTTTACTCTAGGGCTGGTTTAGCTCTACTCATAAATTATAACTTTTCTGGGGTCTCCACTGAATGTCCTATGTGTTCAACAAGGTCTCTCTGCCTGACTTATTGAAATTGGAATGTTTTCTCTTTCTGTGTGAGCTTTGGATACTGTCCCATATATAGCCCCCTGGAAGGTTATTTTAAGTTTGTTTGCACGCAAACTCACAAGCTTAAATAAAGGGTTTTTTTCTCTATTCTAAATTGCCTGTATCTGCTCACTTAGCCCTGGTCAGGGAGACATGGCATTTTTATTTGTGTGTTTTAAATTAATTTTTGACATTGTGAAGATGGCCCTAACCCACCTCTAAATAAAGTAACCCTAAGCGGGCATTTTAACGAGAGTTAGTGTGGGTTTAAAATGTTAATTATTGATGTAAATAAAGTAAATCTTTCTTTGGGTTCAGTTTTTAAAGCCATCAGTAACTCAGTAGAGATTCTTAATAGTGACAATGACAAAGAGGTGAAAGGGGAGTCAATGAATTCATTCACCTTTGCCCTCAAGTAATTAAGATCCCAAAGTGGTCAGAGGTTCTTTGACTGAGTGAAGTGTTCTCAGGTCCCTGAAACTCAGGGAGCCGAAGAGAATTCTACAAAATGCCAGGCCTCTGTGTCAAGAGACAGCTACAGAAAATAGGACCACCTCTTCCTCTGAAAATCTGTTATAGTTAGTGTATGGGGTAGGTTGTTTAATGGCTACAAATTCCTCCCATCCCTTTGTAATGTGTCTTTGCTGCTCTTCCCATCCAAAGGCAGAGTCTTGTTTCTCCATCCCTTAAAGCTAGGTGTGGCCATGTGACTTGTTTTGGCCAATGGGACATTAGCAAACACGAAGCACTTGCACATTGGGGTTTCCCCTATTTTGCTGCCTGGAGACCATCACTTAAAGAAACCGGGATTAACATTGAGCATGAGAAACCACATAGAGAGGCCCAGCTCACAACCAGCACCAACTGTCAGACGTGTGAGTGATGCCATCTTAGACCCTCCAGCCTCAATCAAATTGTCAGACAAATGCAGACACATGAGCATCTCCAAGTGAGACCAGCAGAAGAACCACACGCTGAGCCCAGTCTACTTGATGACCCATAGAATTGTGAACAGATCAAATGGCTGTTGTTTTAAGTGACCATTTGGGATGGTTTGGAAGGCATCAGTAGATAACTAACATAATATGTTGTCGCAAACCCAAGTACCCATTCGTGGCTAGACCTGCGGAAAGTAGTGTTAAAGAAAAATCTCAGGCGTGAGGTGTGACCACTGAATGTTATTCTTGCTAGCGAGGCCGAGCTATTGGACAGGTTGGGTAGAAGTCAAATAGAATGGTTTAAAAGGAAGTACAAGTAGGCGCTTCTATTCAATTTAAGCCTAAATTTGGCATTAAAAATTACCAATTGGTTCTTGGCTGGGGTCATAACGTAAATTTGAGTTTCCTAATTAATCTTTCTCATTGGAAAGTTTTTAAGAGGTACAGGGGATTCCCTGGTGGTCCAGTGGTTAGGGCTAGGTGCTTTCACTGCTGAGGACCTGGGTTTGATCCCTGGAGGGGGAACTAAGATCCCGCAAGCCTCGCCCGTTTGGCCAAAAAAAAAAGGTACAAAAAGTCAGACCAAATATATGCCTCTGGTCACCTGAGTTTTACAGTTGTCTCATCTGATTGGTCACTGGCTGGTGCACATCATAGGAAAATTTTGTCTTTTGTATACCTGGCTCCAGTTTCTTATTTTGTATTAGCTTTCAGTGGCCTGCACCCATTGCTTTTTCTTTTACCACTGTTCTTCCACCAGGAGAATCCAGCCTTCTTGTATCTTGGGAATTGTAAGTGTTGGTCATCTTGGGTGACTTCTCGAGCCATAATAGGGAGACCCACAGTGCCGATGGCGTCAATGCTCACACACCACACACCTTGGATACTGAGGTGCACATGCTTTTGGCAGTGACCAAACTTGGTCCCCTACTCACACACCCAGAGGTGAGGGCACCCTGACAGGTTCAGAGCTGGAAGGGAGGATAAGAATCTATTCTTTAAGAATCGAGAGCTCAGGGGACCCTTGAGGGCTCTCAGGGCAGGGTATGGCCAAGCCCACGTGTGCATACTCCCTGGCTCTCTCGGCGGTGTGCGCAGTGCTGTGCTGGGACTAACTCCACCCAGTTCATGAGAGCCAATGTTGACATTTTCAGGAATTTTGCAAGCCAGTTGCTAAACACAGCCACTATTAAAAATTAAATCATGTCAACTTACAACTAAATTATATTAAAACAAAGGTAACAAATACTCAAAAATCATCACTTCCTAAATTATCTTTCTACATTTCACTATTACCTATGTTCTTGAGGCTATTTATAGATATTGTATTTGTATAGTAGAAATAATGGTTGTGCATGGGCATTTCTTCCCAACTCCATGGGACAGGGACATCGTGGTAGCTTGAAATCAGCCACAGTGGGAGTATTTATACTATGGGCATTGGCAAATGCTACAGATCATAGCTTTTATTTCTCCCTTCAGGGAAGCAGTTGTTCAACGTTTACCAGCACACCAGGAGTGTGCATGGCCTTGTGTTCAAGTGTAGATTTATGTAGAAGGGAGCTCTCTCCCCATGTTTCAGTATTGAGCCTTTTCATACCAGTTATACATCTATGAAGTGCATGGCACCCCCTAGATGTAGAGCATTTGTGCAATGCACAACATGACCTGTGCAATGGTCATGGTGGTCCTGACTCTTTGTTATATGTTGTCACAGTGATATGTTTAAAGTACATGAGGGAGTTCCCTGGTGGCCTAGTGGTTAGGATTCTGGGCTTTCACTGCTGGGCCCAGGTTCAATATCTGGTCAGGGAATTAAGATCTCGCTTCACACCACCACTCACTGCTGCCTCCCCGAGATCATGGATGCCAGTTTCTTTTATAGAATCAAAGAGGGAAGTAAAGTGAAAAGGCAGAATAGAGAGGGAGAGGCGGGGAGGAAATAAAGTAAAAAGGGCCATCAGTCTTGCAAAACATCTCCTGGAATGGCTATCCTTGGGGAGGGGATGTGTTAATTTCTTCTTTCTGGCAGCCATTTACAGGTGGGTAGGGTTCCCTGAGGCAGGCCATTATGTATGATTATAATAACAAAAGCAAGGAAAAGCAAAGGCTAAAGTCAAAGAAACAGATCTAACTTGGAGTCAAAATTGGCTCTTCCCTGTTACAAGATTATCACTGGTGGTAACAGTGAAAGAAGTGCAGGTGGAAAGCAAGGTACTGGGAGTCGATGTGGGTGTGGCACTTTGTTACTACGGCAGCAGTGGTGCCTCGGTTGATTGTGGCGTCAGCTGGTTTCTACGGATGACCCTAGAGAGCAAACGTGGGGAAAAGGAGCAACTGAAAGGTGAGACTGTCCAAACGGAAATGTGATGGACAATCAGAAAGCTCCCTTAGCAGAGCGTCCCTTGTTTCCTGTAGTCACAGGGCACATATGGCTGAGGACGAAGCCCAAAGTCTGAGTGAAAGTGTTACAGAGTTGCACTGCCAGGTAAATGTTCAACCCTGCCACTTTGTACTAAGGAAAAAAGGCACTGGGGGAGAAGAGCGTGTGACCCTCATACATGGGACAGAGTCCCCTTACAGGGGACTGCTTCTCCTCCAGACCCACAAGAGTGAATTTCCAATGTAGTCCAGAGAAGCACGGGGCTTGGTCCGGCATGGGCATGCATGCCACACACTGAGAGCGTTACAGGACCTCGCCAGTCTGCAGTGGCAGGAGTCCTGGTGCATGTGTATGAACAGACTCTGTGCCAGTTATCCATTTATTGCCTCTCAGCTCCAGATCCACTCTTCATTGCCCTGCTGGATCTTGCAAGCATTTTTCATCGTCTCCCTGGCACAATGTTAGGCTTTGCCAGTAGAGGGTGCTAAACGGACACTGCAGGAGGAAGAGCTTGTCTTCCAGCCCCAGGTATAGAGGTTGCTCCCTAGATCTGCTTGCTATTCTCTTATCTTTTAAAGTTCTCTTTACCCTTCTTTACCCCTTAGTAACCCATCCCCTCTTAATCCTCATCCCCAGTTACTAGTTAATGATTTTCTTTCTTTCTTGTTTTTTTTTTTTTCGGTCGCGCCGCGGGATCTTAGTTCCCCGACTGGGGACTGAACCCAGTGCCCCCTGCAGTGGAAGCACGGAGTCCTGACCCCCTGACCACTGGGCCGCCAGGGAATTCACTAATGATTCTTTATATTAACTGGGTTCGATCCCTGGTCGGGGAACTAAGATCCCGCATGCCACGTGGCCAAACAAAACACCCAAAAACCAAAAACCAAAACCAAAATACTTTCCCCTTTAAAATTGGTGTGTGGTTCCTGATGGCTGCCTGGACCCTGGCTGATACAGATTCTAAGGGTGTGAGACCAAATAGAACCAAGAGAAAGGCTTCATGGGGCCAAATTTTTTCACATGGGATACAGGATTGAAGGTGTTGGTTCAAGCATCTGGGAATATCATTTTGAGCCTGCTAGGTTAGTGAGTTACTCTCTGGACTCAGTGCTAGAACTTCTCCAGCGTATTGGAGAGAAACAGAGTCCCAAGTTTGGGGACCAGGGGAAGCTGGAAAAAGTCCATCTTGTGCAGCCTCCTTATCCTATCCCGTGGGAAGGCATTAAGAAATACACAGAGGAGGGGACATCAAGAGCGCTGTGGTGGCAGAAGAACCTCTGAGACAGAAGATGCCCTGTGGCCACAGGGTGGAGGATAAACTGTGCATCATCTACTCCCCACCCCATCACGCTGGTGTAAGTCCTAGGGGACTATAGGTCTGGGGCAGGTCTCAATATTCCTTCTAAACTGAGAGACAATTTGCTACACCTTGTGTGGCTCCCTTTACAAAAGAGATCAGTCCTTTAGGAGTTGGCTGGGGGGATGTAGCACATTTTGACATACTACTCCTACTCATTTGTGAGGGAACCCATAAGACTGCCAGTTTTGAGTGGATCCTAGAGCAGGAAAGGGCTCTGATGCAGGTTCAGACTGGAAACCTAGCTGCTCTGAACCTCGGGTCATCTGACCCAAGAGACCCAAGGTCCCTGAAAGTTTCTGTGACATAAAGAGATAATAGGGTAATCATAGTGCAGAACCTTGGGGTTTTGGAGCAAAGGTATGTCTTCTTCTGCAAATAACTATCCTCCATCTGGGAAACAGCTCCTGGCTTATTACTGGGGCCCAGTAAAGTTTGAATACCTGACCATGGGACACCAAGAGCATTGTGACCTGAACTGCACATCACACACTGGCTGCAGTCAAGCTACCGAACCATGACGTTGGGCACACACAGCAGCGTCTGCCATCCATGGAGAAGGGGTGCATGAGATCAGGGCACAGGTAGACGCCCCAGCAGGTGGCTCAGGCACCCAGGGCACCCGCTCCTCCTGCCTCTTCCTCCACCCACACTTATGAGCTCATGAGGATTCCCTGGGATCTGTTTACAGGGGGACTGAAGGCACAGACTAGGTGTATGCACAGATCTGGAGCGTGGGCTGGCACCAGGCAGAGGTGGGTAGCTGCTGTGTTAGCACTCGCACGTGTGGTCCTGAAGGAGTGATGTAGGGAAATCCTTCAGGCGGCAAAACTTCAGGGGTCCACTTTGTGGGAGGGAGAGGGGTCCTCAGGTCCACTTCTACATGGACCCCTGGTGAGCCACTTGGTCAAGGACTTGGTGAGAAGAAAGGTATCGAATGAAGACGGGGGGATATGTGTAAGGTCCTCTGGGGATGGGCACAGAGTGTGAAGATGTTCACGTCCCACACGAATGCCCACCAGAACCCGTGCCCTGAGCATGGGTACCCTTGGTATCCTGTGGACAGTGTCAGGCGGCTTCTCTCGCATCAGTGCTTGCACACGGGGCCCACGTGCAAAGTGGCCACGTGGGCGGTGGAGGCTCCACATGGTAACAACAAATGGGTTAACTCTCCCCAAGGTGACCTGGCTGTTGACTGTACTCAGTGCCCAAACCAACAGAGGCAGAGGCCAACTCTAAGCCTGTTATGGCGTCTTTCTACAGCAGGACTACCCAGGACACACCCCACCCTCGAGGGGACTGAGCTTCCCCCCCACAGGGATAAATACACACTGTGGGTTCTGATTTGCCTTCCTCGGACTCAATGCTTCTGTCAGCCCTGCCATTTGGGAACTTAGAGGATGTCTGTTCTATTGCTACAGTATCCCATGAAGTATTGCTTCCAGCTAGAGGACATATTTTAAGGCAAAGGAAGTGAGGCAATTAACTCCCATCCATGGAGCTCACTGATCTTCCAGGTGCCCCACTACACAGAGACAGCTGACCTATCGGAAGGGTGGAATGGCCGTGATGGTTGATGAGGGCACCGGGTGAGAGAAGGTACCCTGCCGCCCAACAGGAGATGCTGTATGTCTTGAACCGGTGGCCAGTCCATCGTGTCACCTCCCCCAGAGCCAGAATGCAGGGGTCCATGAATCAGGGGAGGATAAGGGAGTGTCCCCTCCCACTAGTACACCTAACAACCCGCTTAAGGAATTTTTGCTCCTGGTCTCTGTGACCTCGGGCTTGGTGTGGGTGAGGGACCCCATCAGAGCTCTAATCAACTGGAAGCCAGGACTGCCCCCTTGCCATTCTGTGCTCCTCGTGCTGCTGAAACAACAAGCAGAGACTAGGGCCACTCTGCTGATGGCCAGAGGGAACCTGACCACCAGAGGGAGGCTGGGTTGCTGGATCAAGGAGGACCATGTTTGGAAGCCAGGGGATGCGTTGGGGGTAATATCTCCTTGGCCAGTGGCCCTGTTCAGCAGAAAGTGGCCAAGAGCCAATAAAGACAAGACCATTGAACACTTACTTCCCTTAAGAATGAAGATTTGAAAAAAAAAAAAAAAAGAATGAAGATTTGTGTCACACCAGTTGTCCAGAGGAGGTGTTGGCAGGTGGTAAGAGAACACAGAATGGATGGTAGGAGAGGGCAGCTCTGATCACCACCAGCTACACAGTCAGGACCTTTTCATCTTCGTCATAGGCTGTTTTTCCCCATCTTCCTCTCACTGTGGTACATGAAGAACTGGTTGTCTAATGCTGTGGGTGTGTGACCCATTGTCATTAGCACAATATGGTTCTATGATTAAGTAACGGGTGGGAATTGTGTCTTCTGTATTGAGCACTCTGATTTTCATCCGGACAAAGGAAAAGGGTGACTGCTGGACACTTTCTGTTTCCTTCTTCAAATTCACTCTCTCCCTTTCTCCCCCTGCCCTGTGCTGTGGGGACCGTCAATGGGATCTCTTGCCTTCCAGCTGGGTTCAGTCAATGGGGAGACCCAACAGGAGACCAGAGGGAGGACATTGAGTGAGGTTGGGGTATTAATTCCCCAGCTCCCTCCCTGTAGTGTCGCTGTGGGCTGGATGGGTTTTCAGCCTGGGATCAGAGATCCTGTCAGGCAGCGTTCTCTAAACACCACCCCCTCCAGATTCTAGTAATGGTAATGACTTCTCCTCAGTGTTTCAGGCCTAGGATGATAACAGCCCCAATGATATCAGCCTCAGGAAACTGTGCAAACCCTCTTGTTTCTCTGCTTCACACAAACCCTTAAGTTATTCAAGTGGGGTGAGCCCGCTGTTGGTGCTGAGGCCCTGGCTACTGGGATAGAAGCCTCATTGGTCCCGGTGCACCTTCACCTCCCAAGTCATGGTGATGCCCAAATACTTTTGCTTGCAGCAACCTGAAGGCTCTGCTGCCACCCATTGGGGTCCAATGGGGATGCGGACCAGATCAGTAAAGGACAGTCTGAGATGGTGAATCCGGATTCCTCTCCTCCCTCATGCCAGATCTCTGGGAGTCCTACCCTCCCCTCACGTAGAGAAACCCCAGCATTTGGGGGAAAGGACAATGTCTTTATTATCGCACACACGGGGCCACTGCCTGAATGTCCACCCTCCCGCAGGGCAAGCTCAGCTGCTCCGAGGCCCTGTCGTCAGGTCATACAGTATGTGGGGGCGGGGGGTGTGTGTGGGTGATAACTCGTGTAGAGGACTGGGAAATAATTCAGTGTCCAAGGCTGTTTAGTTATGAGGTCAGAGGGAGGGTTGGGGCTAGGGGGTCAGCAGGGGCTAAGAATCATGGGGAAATGGAATCAGCAGGGAGGGCGCCCCACACCAAAGGGCTAGGGATAGTCCCAGCCCTCCCACCCAAGCCAGGTCGGGGGCAGGGGCAGCTCCATTGGGCACTATAGCTTTATCATGGTCCTCAATTACTATAGCTTTATCATGGTCTTCAATCACGGAAAAGACCCCAATATTCTTGGTACCGTTCAACAAGGAGCTGGAAGGTTGGGCCAAGCAGCCCTGGATGTTCACTGGGGAGGTCAGCCCACCTGGAGAGTGAAGATCGAGTCAGAGAGGGCTCAGATTTCCTCAGCTTAAATTCCTAAACCCTAGGAATCCTAGACCCTCCCCTCCGCCCTCAGACCAAGAGACCAGGCTCTCAGTCCCCTCCTCCCTCCGACCTAGAAAATCTGGGTCCCCAGCCCTGTCCACCCTCAAATGCATAAGCCAGGATCTCAAGCAGCCTCCCACCTCAGGACCAGTGAATTCAGGCCCCCAGCCCCTTCATCCTTGGGACCTGACCTTCAGCACTCACCTCCCCTGAGAGCAATGTGACCCTTGTAGCAATGACTGGTGCCCTTAGGACACCTCACAATATCAGAGTTTTGTGTGCAGGATCCAAAGATGGACAGACAGGTGGGACATTGCAGGTCTCCCGGGGCAGGGGGAGCTGGGGAGCAGAGAGAAGGTTGGGGGCACACAGCTCTGCTCTTAGCTGTAGCCACCCTCCTTGAGCCCCAGGGTGTATCTCTGGGGCCCCATCTCTCCCTACCCCTGGTCCCACCCAGCCCACCGGGGTCCCACACCTGGATGAGGGAGGGAGTCCAACAGGACGCTGCTGCTGGTAGCCGAGTTGCACTTGTCGGAAGAGCAGAACCGGGCAAAGGAGGCGACGAACACTCCGGGGGGCCCCGAGTGTATGGAGATAGCCTGGGAATCCTGTGTCCTGGCCTTGCTGCAGCCTTTGCTCCCCATCAGGAGTGATCTGATTCCTGAGGGGTGACAGAGTGAAAGCTGGGTGGAGGGAGGGGAGACTCCGAGGGCGGCAGAGCCAGGGGTTCCTCGGTACACAGCAGGCAGAGGGGGGATGTGGGTCCTCTGATGACAGGGGCACAGGTCCTGGTGAGGGCGCGGGGAAGACTGGGGCCAGAGCCTGGGTCCTCCTCCAGCTCTGCCACCTCTCAGTTCTTGCTCAAATGTCACCTTCTCACTAGAGCATCCCCAGAGAGCAAATTACAACCTTTACATCACTCTCCCGATCTCCTTTCCCTGCTGGATTTCTTTCCATAGCTCTTATCTTCATACGCATCTCTTACTCTTTTTTTTTTTTTCTGCTTCCCCACTGGCACGTAAAGTTGCAAGAAGGCAGATGCGATGGGATCTACAGCACCTAAAATAGTGCCTGGCACACAACGGGCAGCTCATTAGACCTTGAGTGAAGTCACTGAGGTTACTCTGTGCCAGCTCTCTCAGCCCTTTGCCTGGAGTACCGGATACAGCCTAGCAACTACCCAGCAGGGTAGGTACTATTATTGCCATCACCTCGCCCCCAGTTTTCAGAAGGGGAAACCAAGGCGCAGAAAGAGGGAGAATTGGGTTTAGAACTGCAAGCATGAGGGGAACCTGGCAGGAAGTTCAGGGCACAGAATCCAGGGCAGGGAGACGCAGGACCCCGTGCGGCGGTCTTGCCGTCTTGCGCAGCCCACACACCTACATCTATGAGCAGAAGCGTCTCCTGACACACCTCCCCAAGATTACACAGCTGCTCCCTATTCGCGGACCATGTGACAGGTTTCTGAGTCAGGTCTTGAGAAGTCCGAAACATGTTCCCCCGATGACAGGTCAGAATAGCTGCGGAGAAAGAATTACCAGGGTCTGTGTGATTCAGGGACCTGCCTGGTCCTGCGCTTGGGAAGATGATCACATTCTTGACTCACCCTCCAAGCCACCTAGCCACTGGGTCCCTCGACCTCAGATTAGAAGGGACACAGGAAGTCCGAGCCCCACCCCCATTTTTTACCCTGTTTTGCTGGAACATCGCAGGGACTTTTCCCAACCCCCCTTGGGGACAGCTGTTCCTCCCTTTGGGTGTGAGAGAGATGGATGGCTCTTCCTTAGCCTGAGCCAATCTCTACTTCCCTCTCTGGGCCTCGGGCTCCTTATCTGGAAAATGAGGAGGGTAGCCTGACACCACATATTTCTTTTAACTGAGAAACCCTGTGTTCCAAACAAAAATACTCAAATGCTTCGTGTGCACTGAACACTTACTGAGGTGCCCGACTGCCATGACTAGTTTCCACGGATTAACCCGTTTAAGCCTCCCAACGAGCTTGCCTCACCTGGATTGCCTCATTTCCTCCTGGCACCCCGGCCCCCGCTCCGCACCTCCACTTACTCCCTGACATCTTGCTGTACCCCATCTTCTCATGCCTGGCCTTGCCGATGCTCAATAGATATTTGCTAAACTACCGAACTGAACTTAACCAGGGAAGGCAAATGCACCGCCCAATATCTGGCTCTGATGCTGAAAGCCAACAGAATATGGACATATATTAGGGATATCCATTTGTGGCCTAATGGCTGTGTTTTATGTGACGTGTGTGGTTTGGGAGCGTGCATATGTGGGATGTGTGTGGATGTGTAGTGGGTATGTGGGGTGTGTGGGGTAGTATGCGAATGTGTGAAATGTGTATGGTGTGTGGTGTGTGGCGTGTGTGTACAGTGATACAGTGTGTTGGTGAGGTACGTGGTGTATGTTTGTTGCATGGGTGTGGCGTGGTGTGTCCCGTGTACCTGTGTTTTGTGTGTGCTGTCCGTGGCATGTGATATGCGGTCTGTGTGCTGTCCGTGGCATGTGATATGCGGTCTGTGTGCTGGGCGTGGCATGTGATATGCGGTCTGTGTGCTGGGCGTGGCATGTGATATGCGGTCTGTGTGCTGGGCGTGGCATGTGATATGCGGTCTGTGTGCTGTCCGTGGCATGTGATATGCGGTCTGTGTGCTGGGCGTGGCATGTGATATGCGGTCTGTGTGCTGGGCGTGGCATGTGATATGCGGTCTGTGTGCTGGGCGTGGCATGTGATATGCGGTCTGTGTGCTGTCCGTGGCATGTGATATGCGGTCTGTGTGCTGGGCGTGGCATGTGATATGCGGTCTGTGTGCTGTCCGTGGCATGTGATATGCGGTCTGTGTGCTGGGCGTGGCATGTGATATGCGGTCTGTGTGCTGGGCGTGGCATGTGATATGCGGTCTGTGTGCTGTCCGTGGCATGTGATATGCGGTCTGTGTGCTGTCCGTGGCATGTGATATGCGGTCTGTGTGCTGGGCGTGGCATGTGATATGCGGTCTGTGTGCTGGGCGTGGCATGTGATATGCGGTCTGTGTGCTGTCCGTGGCATGTGATATGCGGTCTGTGTGCTGGGCGTGGCATGTGCTATGTGTAGTGTGTGAAGTCTGTGGTGTGTGCGGGACGTGTGAGGTTTAAGGAGGCCTGTGTGCGGTATGTGACGTGTGGTGTGTACTTGGCACAGTGTGTGTGTTTGTGTCTCCCGCGTGTATTGTGTGTTGTGTGCGTTATGGTGCGTGGTGTGTGTGGCATGCATCTGATCTGTTTCGGAAACGCCTTCTGGATTATGAATGTTACCTAGTCCCAGAGATGAAGGCCCGATGAGTAAACCAGCATTAATGAAAAGGAAAGATTCAGACTGTCCTTCTCTGCTCAACACCCTTCCACAGCTCCCCTACCCTCAGCAGAAAGGCCAGCCCCTCAGTCTGGCTGGGCAGACACCTGACCCACCACCAGGACCCCCCGCCTACCTCTCGGCTCCCCCAACAATATCCGTCCCCAAGACACAGCAGGGCATTTGCTGCCTCCTTGGCCTGGCACCCGCTGTTCCTTCTGCTTGGGACGGCTCTCCCTTCATGGCCCACACTCACCTTGTCCACCTGGAAAACTTGTGATCGCCCACCACCCCCAGCTGCACCCCATCCTCTCGATGAGCCCCTCCTCAGGCAGAGCCGAGGGACCCCTCTTGAAACCAGCGGGCTGCCCCCACCTCCAAGCCTTTGTCCATGCTGTTTCCTCTGCCTGTTCGTGTCCTTTTCCTCTTCTGTGAATAAACTGCAGCTCATCTTTAAGACCCGGCTCGTAGGTCACTTCCTCTGTGAAGCCCTCCCTGATTCGCCCCTCCCAGGACATTAGTATCATCCTCCTCTGAGGCCCCCCAGACCCACTTCCATGACAGCCCTGTGACCATCTGTGTCTGCGATGTCTCCCTTCCCGGTCCTGGAAGCCCTTTAGGGCAGGGCCAGGGTCTGAGTCCTCTGGGGTCTCCACAGGAGCCCTTGGAATCCTGTACAAACTCACGTCAGCAAACGCATCCTGGGTGCCCATCCTCAGCCAGCCCTTGTGCTGCCCGAGGCCGGAAGCCTGGTGTCAGTGACATCTAGGCCCTGTCCTCAAGGCTCCCCGTCCAGCCAGAGATCCAAGCAAGAGGAACGTTTGCTGAACTCACTCAACTCTCTCCCTGAAGCTCGGACAGGGAAGACCCTTCTCCCACTTTCCTAAGACCCCACTCCCCTCTTCGCCCCTCTCCCCTCCTCACCCCACTCCCCACCTCGCCATGGCAGGTGCTTCACATCAAGACACTCTAGGCCACTCTCATCCACCGGTGTCCCAGTTTGGCTGGGTTACCATGGGGAAGTGGGGACCCTCTCCGTGTCCCCGTTTGGCTCTTACTTCCCCTGTCACACCGGAAGCACCCTTGATATCCTCCCTGATCTTTTTTCTCTGCAGCATGTCTGCTGGGGTGCTCCAGTACCATGGGTGGGGGATGGGTGAAGGGTGGTCAAGGGGAAGTGGAAGACCCAGGGTTACCCAAGATCAGGGGTGTGGAGAAGTAGAATTGGAAGCAGCCAGTCACTCCCAGCAAGGAAACCAGCAGGCACCCCTGCACTCACTTCTGCAGCCAATGGATAGAGTGGCACATGAGGCAGCCCACCCTCCCTGCCCCTCTGACCTTCCTCCCTGCTGCCCTGCTCCTCTGCCACCTGCAGGCTGCCCTAACTTGGCCAGGCCCAGCATCGTTTAAAACACCCACCAGTGGATTCCTGTCCTATAGGAATGTCCCCTGGACCACGCACCCTCTGTCTCCCCTTGAGCTGGACATCTTACTGGCACCCTCACCTGAAGCGCCTACTGGGAGAATCCCTGACGTCACACCTGCCTGAGTGAGTAATAAATATCTGAATGACGTGATGCTGGCTTTGGTGGGATGTGTTTGGATGTCCGCCTTTCACAGGGTCATCATGCCCCGAGGCCGCGGCACAGGGCGTTTGGTCTTGTGGGTATGACACTCACCTTTAGGATCACAGGTCTCCCGCAGATTGATGGGCCCGATTTCCTGAGTCCCATTAAGCAGGTTGCAGCCTGCTTGGGACATGCACCCCTGGACTTTTAGATGGGTGGTGAGGCTCCCTGTGGAAAGTGAGAGAAGGGGAGAGAGAGAGACACTGCTGCTGGGACCATCCAACCCTCATGGGGGGAGGCGCAGCTCTGGGAAGCCAGGCCCACCCTCCTCCGGGTCCCAGACCTCAGCTCCCTTTCCTCCCCAGAGACTCAGATCTTGGTCCGGCTCACCAGCACTGAGCAGGAGGACCCCACTGTAGCAGTGTGAGCTCTCGGCGGGACAGGTCAGCTCTGCTGCAGACCCACAGCTTTCGGCAGACAAGCAGACTGGACACCGCACAGACCCCAGGGCTGGGGAGATGACAGGGAAATGGAGGGAGGACTGAGAGGGCTCTGAATTCAGACCACGTGCCTTCCCTCCACCCCCTCCCCCATTTTGCTGGTCCCCAAGAATCAATTCCCTAGTCTCCCCCAAATGTGCCCTCCTCGAGTTCTTCTCATGAAGGCCTGGGGTGCAGGGCATTTGGAACATGAGCTAGAGAGAGAGCAAGGTGGGGAGGGAACATGAGATCTGGGAAGGAGCGCCCGGGACTGAGCACAGGAGGTGGTACAAGTCGGGGAGGGGTGCCCGGGGAGGACCCAGTGGCTTCATCCACAAGTTCCACTAAACAGCCCAAGAAGACAAGACGCCCGTGTCCACAAAAGATGCCAAAGAGTAGAGAAACGCAAAACACAGCCCCAAACCCGATTTATGGTCTCAGACAGAAAAAGACAGTGGGAAGTCACAGGCCAATTTCACTTAGGAGGAGGAGATGCCAGAACCCTCACTAGAACACGCGTGAACCAAATCCAATGGGATGGAAAGAAGGAGCCGGCGCCAGGTCAGGGCCAGAGCCAGAGCCGGAGGTGGGTGGTCGAACGTGGGAAAATCGGTCCAGTTTTCTGCTCCAGGACTGTTGGAAGAAGCTGTGCTCGGGGAGGGGGTGCTGGGGAAGGTGGGCAGGGAGGGATTCTAAAGGAGCATCCCCTGTGTGCTCACCCCAGCCCCTCAGCCCCGTGGCTTCCCTCCTCCCAACCACCCTCCTCCTCTCCCTCCGGCACCTGTGGGTAGGGGCGGGGCCCAGAGAGGGAGGCTGGTGGAGAGATGGTTGCACAGGTTCTCCCGGCACACCCGGGTGTAGGAGGCGATGGACAGGCCGGGGCCTGCCCTGTGCTGGGTGACGAGGGCCTCGTGATCGGCCGCCTGGGTGCAGCCCTTGATGAGCACCACGTACACGTGGGGTCCTGGACCGAGAGAGAGAGACAGGCCGGGGTGAGGTCATGACCAGGGGGCGGATGTGCCTCGTGCTCTGGGGTGAGAGGCTGCAGAGGAGGCCCCCTGGGCAGCTGAGGAGGGGACAGCTCCTGGTCCTGGGGGGAGCAGGCTTTCGAGTTTGTACACAGAATGCCGGTAGGACCGGGGGCGCTGGGAGCGTCTCTGCACAGGGGAGGGTGGGAGGCAGGCGGGGGCCCACGGGCCCTCCTTACCGTTCTCCATCAGCATCAGAACCTCCTGGCAGCTCCAGCCATCCTCACAGTGCTCCTGGCTAGTCGTCCACTGGAGGGGAAGTTCTGATGCACTCCTCACGGACACCAGTGTCCCCCCGTAGCAGGTCAGGGCCTGCACTCCTGAGATGGGAAGAGCCAATCAGTCTTAGCGCATCCTCCAGGGGACTCCCCTCCCGTCTGGGGTCCTCACTCACGGGGCACGGTGATGCCCAGGAGGGCCAGCAGCAGGGCAGGGCTCATGATCAGGGCAGCCGGAACCCTCCCTCCTGCTCTTTCCTCCTTTTTATATCTCGCCTCACTCAAGGCAGTCCAGGAAAGGGGTGGGGAGGGCAGGGACTTGCTAAATGGGGCCTGGGCCTCCCTCTGAGTCTCAACACCTTAAAGGCAGCAGGGGTGGGGAAGGGTGGGGGCTGGAGGGTTGGTGAGTGAGGTCGAGGGGGAGTCTGGGTCCTCCCTCTTTCCCCAGACCCAGGAGTCTGGGCCCCCAGCCCCTCCACAGTTAGAGATTGAGGCATCCTGGCTCCTAGACCTCACTGGTCCAGATCCCCAGCCCTCTTTCCTCCAGAGCCCAGCTGTGTGGGTCCCCACGCACATCCTGTTTCAGGGCAGTTTGTGAAGGCCGTTTCCTCACCTTATAGCAACTTGGCCACCTTCTGGCCCCAAGTGAGGAAATGGCCCAAGTGCCTGTGAAGACACTGTGAGGTGAGTCTTGGCTGGTCCTTACGCTCTCCCTATCCTAACCTCTGCCCCCCTCCCACTTCCCTTTTCTTTCTCTTTCCTTTGTATACTGCCGTCCTTCTTATTCTCTTTTTCACTTACTTCCCTCATGCTTTCTCTTCTTCTACTGTTCTCTCCCCTCCCAGCACAACACAGGCCCTGGAATCTCCATCTCCCCGCCACCCAGGAGGGAGCTGAGGAATGGTGGGGTGCGGGGAGGGGTAGAGACTGACTCTCTGTCAAAGAATTCGGATATTCCTGGGCAAAGCACAGTGTCTTTGCCAGAAATAGATGGAACAGTGGTGTGCTAGAAGACCAGCTTTTCAGAAAAACAGCATCAACAAACCCTGCTTCGTAACATCGGCCTATTTCTATGGTGTAAATACTCCTACCATGTCTGATTTTAAGCTACCAATCATTTAACAACCAGCTCGCAAAATTCCTAAATATTTAACAATCGGCTTTTGCAAACCTGCACAAACCAGCTCTAGCATGCTGGGTAGGAGGGAGACAGGGAAGAATCAGGGGTGTCTGTCGGTGGCTGCAGAGGCCAGATGTGGGTGTGTGAGAAAGAGAGGGGAAAGGGAGAAAAAGAGTGA
Source organism: Balaenoptera borealis (assembly GCF_965194805.1). Lineage (NCBI taxonomy): Eukaryota > Metazoa > Chordata > Mammalia > Artiodactyla > Balaenopteridae > Balaenoptera > Balaenoptera borealis. The sequence continues at coordinate 57,933,157 of NC_138878.1, read as the reverse complement.
GAACAATAGTAGAGGACAAAGAGAAATGAACATGAAACTTGCAATTATATGTTTATTTCAACATCTTTATACATTGTATTTTTCTTCGCATTTGCAAGTTTAAAATTTGCTCCATGGACAGAGGCACGTTCCTCTCATCTCCCACTGTGTCTCCACTACTAACATGGAATAGCATAGGTGCTCAATAAATATTTATTGAAGGACGGAAGGAAAGGAGGGAGAGGAGGGAGGGAGGGAGGGAGGAAGGATGCAACAGTGCCATCACCACATTTGTATAGGTTGTGCACTAAAGAAACATCACTCCCTCCCCAGTGATCCACATTGTTGCTGTGTGAATGGCGCCCTCTGGAGTTGTGTGTGGCCTGAAGCAATGTCCCTGGAAGAAGAGAAGGAAGGGTGGGCAAAGAAGCACATAAGATCCTAGGCCGTCAATTAAATGTCTGATTTTAGTCAACAAATATTTACCAGGCTGGAGTCTGTGTCTGGTACTGTCCTAATTTCTGGGGAATCAGGAAGACCAATAAGAATGAAGCCATGGCTTTTGTTGAACTCACAGTCTAGTGAGAGAGACAGACACTAAACAAATACATGAGCACCAAAAAAAACCCACAAATGGTGCTGGGTGCTGGGCAGAGAGTGAAAACCAGGTGATGTGAAAGTGAGTGACTGAGCTGGGATCAGGGAGGGCCTCCCTGAGGAGGTGACATTTGAGCTGAAAGCAGAATGAAAAGAAAAAGCTTGCCGTGGAAAGACAGGCAGGAAGAGCATTCCAGGCAGAGGTAAAAGCAGGTACAAAGGCCCTGAGGTGGCATCAAGCTTGGCTTATATGAAGGTTAGAAAGAAAGCAAATGGCTAGACTATGGTGGGTAAGAGGGAGAGTGATAGAAGATGAGGGAGGAAAGGCTGGCAGCGGCCCAGCAATGTAGGGCTAAGTCGGGTTATTAAGGCAATCTTTCTGGGAGTCCGGTGTATTTCAAGTGACTAATGCAAAGTCTGGATGTGGGGCTGTTTAGCAAAAGGTCTGACAGTCCTTGGTGTGTAAAACTGTTTGCTACCAGACCGGATTCCGTTGCTCCCTGATTGTGTAGCCTTGGGTCATTTACTTCCCCTCTCTGAACTTTCCTCTTCTGTAAAGTAGTTGTAATGATTACCTGCACCTCATGGGTTGTGGTGAAGATTAATGTCTGTATATAACCCAAAGTAGGTTCTCAACAAATGATAAAAATAGTTAATATTAGGAGCCTTTACTCTGTTCCAACCCTAGTCCAAGCACTTTTTGTTTCAACTCATAGACTCATGACTCATACCCTGAGGGAGATTCTATTAATAGCTTGATTTTATAGTTAAAGAAACTGAGCCCCAAAGGAGTTAAATAACTTGCCCAAGGTCACACAATGTGGCAGAGATAACTGCCCACCAAAGATCCATGCTCCCTTCAGGGTGTAAAGATGTTACTAAGTGGCAACTGCCTAGCCAGGAATTACATTTCCCAGCCTCCCTTGCCTCTAAGTGAACCATGTGACTAGTTCCCACCAATGGAACGTGGGCAGAAATGACTGGTGTCACTTTTGAACCTGAGTGGTTACAAAGCAGGAGTGCCACCTCCTTCCTCAAATACTCCATTAAGTAAATGTGATACAAATGAGAAATAAACATCTATTATGTTAAACCACAGAAATTTAGTTTGATAATATATCTGTTTCAACTACTAGAATTTTTAATACACACAGCCAGGAAGTGCTTTCCTTGGGATGGATGTCCTAGAAGAAGAACCTGAGACAGAGATTCTTCTTGTGCTAAGTGCTCCAAGACATCCACTTGTAGCATTACCAGTACTGGTTCTTTTCTTTTCCCTACCCTTCCTTTTCCTTCCCTTCCCTTCCCATTCCTTTCCTCTCCCTGTTAGGAGCGACAATTGCAACTATTCCTTGTGCCTCTTGTAGAAAAGGATCCAGAAACTAAAAGAGGGAAAGGAGCTTGCCAAGACCTCTGTTTCAGGCTCTGGCTGAGCTAAAATCAGTTCTGGGCCCCTCAGTCCACACTTTGGCCGACTCATTCTGCTTTCTCCTTCAGAACTGGCCAATGGGTTCAGCAGGTATGAGAAGCCTGGGTCATGCCAGAATGTGCTGCGATATTTACCTATAGAGGACAAAGCAGACCCTCTAGCGCTTGCGTGGGGCTTCTTCCATGTTTATTTCCAACAAAGACACTTTCTTTGCCCCGAGACACCCTGAATGCTGGGAGGAACAAGTACATCGCCTCTGGGTCTCTACAACCTGGGTTTGTCTGTTTCTGCAGGATGAGAGTCATTTTAGTTGTTGATGACAATATTCTACCTGGGTGATGTTGCGTCTTTTCTAGTGCGTCACATCCAGAGGTTCGTAATGTCAGTTTGTCGCGTTATTGGCTAATTAATAAGTGACCATGTGAACATCCCAGTCTCCACCAATAAGACCCTTTTATTTCCTTGTACACACCACTTCCAGAGAATCCTCCCTTTTCGACACAGATTACACTTGGGTCGAGCTTCTCCACCTGCCCTGCGCTTCCCATTATGCAAAGCCCTTCCACTCAGGTGGCTCATCCCTCAGAGCTGATGCTATTAACCCACCTCATGAAGTGGGAAACAGCCCTGACAAGGGAGAATGAGCCCTTGAGTCACAGAGTCAGGAAATGGTGGCAGCATCCGGGAGCCCAAGCCTTCCCAGCAACGTGCACTCTGTCCCGCTGCACCAAAGCTCCCCGAACACGGTCGAGTCATCTGAATGATACATTTCCAGTCTCATCTGCCAAGCACCCAGTTTTCTCCAGCAAAGAAAAATTACTCGTATGGCAAAACAGTTCACATTCAGATTACAGTATAGGACCTTATGTTATAAAGAGGAGGGGATCCGGAGCGTGTGATGAAAAGTTACACTTAAATATCTCTATCGACCTTTCTGTACTCACCAAAGGAACAAAAACAAGTAAAAATCGAATACAACTACTGGCATTGACTCCGGTCAATATCCTCCAGCGCTGGAGGCACGGTGGATAGATTAATCCTTTGGAAGTCAATCTCACACTAAACCTTCCAAGTCCTTTGACTTGGAGTTCCGTTTTGGAAAAAAAATATTCCTAGTGTGTAAGGAGAAGGGGAGCTGTAATACCTGGAAATTGTGAGCTTTTAGTAAAGAGGCTGAGATTCTAGACCAGACATTGTTTCACTCTGATCTGAACAATTTACTTCCTCTTTCTTGCCTTCAATCTCCTCCTAAGTAAAATGAGGCATGGTTTTCAATCTTTTCACCATACAGGAAGAAGAAACAGGGAAGGATAAAAGTCCAACACTGCAGCGGCAGGACTAACATCTTAGCGTTTACAGCACTGTGGAGAAAGCCGTCTTTCCTAGAAGCCACCAAGCAACGTACACCCACAGTGGTTTGAGCTGAGAATGCACTCACCTTCATCAATAACATCAGTTGTCAGGCCAAAATCTTTCAAGATAATTCCACTTGACCTCACTTTAATTGAAGTAATATAGAAATGGAATTGTTGAGTCACATGGTAGGCATATGCTTAAGGTTTTAAGAAACTGCCAGACTGTTTTCCAGAGGGGTTGTGCCATTTTACATTCCCCACCAGCAGTGTGTGAGAGGTTCCAGTTTCTCCACATACTTGCCAATACTTGGTATAGTCAATCTTTTCCCTTTTAGCCATTCTAAGAGTTCCGTGGTGGTATCTCATTGTATTTTTTTCATTGTAGTTTTATTTTGTATTCTTCTAGTGACTAATGCTATCGAGCATCTTTCCATGTGCTTATTCACCATCCGTGTATCTTCGTTGGTGAAGTGCCTGTTCAAATATTTTGCCCATTTTTTTATTGTCTTCTTATTGAGTTGTAAGCACTTTGTATATTCTAGTTGCAAGTCCTTTGTTAAATAGATGTTTTGCAATAGCTTTCCCAGAAATAAAGGCATATGAGGCATATGTCCAAATAAAGACACATGAAGACATATGAATGTTAATAGTAGCGTTATTTGTAATAGCCCCAAACTGGGAAACAATGCAACCAAACTGTGATATAACCACACCATGAAATATTACTCAGCCATAAATAGGAATGAGCTATTGATACATGCAAAAATTTGAATATGAACTTCAAAATGATTCTGCCTAGCGTATTTATGAGGTTCATCCATGTTGTAGCATGTATCCGTACATCATTCTTTTTTGTGATTGAATAATATTCCAATGTATGTTTATACCAGAATTTGTTTATCCATTGACCCATTGATAGACATTTGGGCCATTTCCACGTTTTGGCTATTGTGAATAGTGCTGCTATAACATGTGTACATGTATTTGTTTGAGTAAGAGCTTTCAATTTTTTTGAGTATATACCTAGGAGTGGAAGAAGCCAGACACAAAAAGTCACATATTGTATGATTCATTTATATGAAATATTCAGAATAAGTAAATCCATAGAGACATAATTGGTGGTTTCCAGGGGTTGGGGGATGGGGGAATGGAGAGCAACCTCTTAATGGGTACAGAGTTTTATTTGGAAGTGATGAAAATGTTTTAGAACTAGATAGAGGTGGTGGTCATACAACATTGCGACTGCATTAAATGCCACGGAATTGTTCACTTTAAGATGGTTTATTTTATGTTATGTGAATTTCATCTCAATAAAAAAATTATACTGAATGCAAGAAGCCAGATGAAAAAAGAGAACATACGATAACATTCCATTTATATAAATTCTAGAAAGTGCAAACTAATCTACTGTAAGTGAAAGAAGGTAAATGGTTGCCTGGGTACTGTGGGGGTGGGGCCGAGTGCAGAGGGAGGGATTACAAAGGCTCATGTGGAAACTTTTGGGTGGAATGGATACGTTCACCGTCTCAACTGTGGTGATGACCTTATGGAGTGTGTATGCACATCAGAACTCATTAAACTGTGTACCTTAAATACGTGTGGTTTCTTGCCTGTGCATTATACCTCAGTAGAGCTGTAATCGAGGCTTGATGTTATGGATTGCCTGTGTAGTCAGGAGGAGAGAATATTGTTCCTCTATTACTGCTACTTCCAAATAGGTAGACGCTGGATGTGTGCCCACTGGTGTGCAATAATTATAACTGTTGGCCTTTATATGGCACTCACTGTATACTGGGCACTTCAGGCGTCTTAGCTCATTTAATCACCCAAATGAGTCAGTTGAACTCATTTACTTCACTCAACTTTCCTACCCCCTGGCCTTTGCACATGCTGTGTCCTCTGCCTGGAATGCATTTCTGCCCCTTTGTGAGCTCTAGGTTAACTCTGTCTGGGTCATTCTCCATTAGATGTCTGTCTTCAGGAAAGTCTTCCCTGGTCCTTCCATCTAGGTCAGCGTCCCAGTTACGAGGTCATAACTAACTATATGAGAGGACTGAGGAGCAGCTAAACTCACCCTGTAGGAGAAACTTTTAGGGAGTGGTCATATGTGTCTGATGATAAAGACACCATCTTTTCCCACAATGACAGGATTTCTCTATGTAAGGTATAGGGCAGGACACCCAGAGGTTTGGCACAGGCGAAGGTAAAGAAACCAGAGAGAGAGTCACCATCTGAAGGCTGTCCTTCACTGGTCGGGTGCACATCTCCATTCCAGCTCCAATGGTAGCAGAGCCTTCAGGGTGCTGCAGTCAAAGGTATTTGCCCATCACCACGACCTGGGAGGTGAAGGTACACTACACCAATATGGATTCTACCTAGCAGTCAGGGCCCCAGCACAAAAGGGGACTCATTCCACCTGCACAACTTGAGAAGAGATTGAAAATGAGATAATTGGCAAGGGTGTGTGACTGTTGTGGAGACACAAGGGTGACAGCAGTTTCCTGCTGCTGATACCACTGGGTTTCTGTACTGGAACACTGAGGAGGTGCAAGACAGAGACATAGAGAGTATCCTCTCTGGAGAGGGCTACTTGACAGGAACTCCAACTTCAGGCTGAAAAATCCATCCAGCCCACAGCAACACTACAGGGAGGGAGCTGGGGAATTAATACCCCAACCTCACTCAATGTCCTCCCTCTGGTCTCCTGTTGGGTCTCCCCATTGACTGAAGCCAGCTGGAAGGCAAGAGATCCCACTGACAGTCCCCACAGCACAGGGCAGGGGGAGAAAGGGAGAGAGTGAATTTGAAGAAGGAAACAGAAAGTGTCCAGCAGTCACCCCTTTCCTTTGTCCAGATGAAAATCAGAGTGCTCAATACAGAAGACACAATTCCCATCCGTTACTTAATCATAGAACCATATTGTGCTAATGACAATGGGTCACACACCCACAGCATTAGACAACCAGTTCTTCATGTACTACAGTGAGAGGAAGATGGGGAAAAACAGCCTATGACGAAGATGAGAAGGTCCTAACTGTGTAGCTGGTGGTGATCAGAGCTGCCCTCTCCTACCATCCATTCTGTGTTCTCTTACCACCTGCCAACACCTCCTCTGGGCAACTGGTGTGACACAAATCTTCATTCTTAAGGGAAGTTAGTGTTCAATGGTCTTGTCTTTATTGGCTCTTGGCCACTTTCTGCTGAACAGGGCCACCGGCCAAGGAGATATTACCCCCAACGCATCCCCTGGCTTCCAAACATGGTCCTCCTTGATCCAGCAACCCAGCCTCCCTCCGGTGGTCAGGTTCCCTCTGGCCATCAGCAGAGTGGCCCTCGTCTCTGCCTGTTGTTTCAGCAGCACAAGGAGCACAAAACGGCAAGGGGGCAGTCCTGGCTTCCAGTTGATTAAAGCTCTGATGGGGTTCCTCACCCACACCAAGCCCGAGGTCACAGAGACCAGGAGCAAAAATTCCTTAAGCGGGTTGTTAGGTGTACTAGTGGGAGGGGACACTCCCTTATCCTCCCCTGATTCATGGACCCCTGCATTCTGGCTCTGGGGGAGGTGACACGATGGACTGGCCACCGGTTCAAGACATACAGCATCTCCTGTTGGGCGGCAGGGTACCTTCTCTCACCCGGTGCCCTCATCAACCATCACGGCCATTCCACCCTTCCGATAGGTCAGCTGTCTCTGTGTAGTGGGGCACCTGGAAGATCAGTGAGCTCCATGGATGGGAGTTAATTGCCTCACTTCCTTTGCCTTAAAATATGTCCTCTAGCTGGAAGCAATACTTCATGGGATACTGTAGCAATAGAACAGACATCCTCTAAGTTCCCAAATGGCAGGGCTGACAGAAGCATTGAGTCCGAGGAAGGCAAATCAGAACCCACAGTGTGTATTTATCCCTGTGGGGGGGAAGCTCAGTCCCCTCGAGGGTGGGGTGTGTCCTGGGTAGTCCTGCTGTAGAAAGACGCCATAACAGGCTTAGAGTTGGCCTCTGCCTCTGTTGGTTTGGGCACTGAGTACAGTCAACAGCCAGGTCACCTTGGGGAGAGTTAACCCATTTGTTGTCTCTGTGGGGAGCTGAGGTATGAGGTAGATGGGCCCTGGACACAGCAGCTAGAGTTTGTCGAGAGGAGTAAATTTGAGCTTTGTTTTCCCTACACACTTCAACGACAAAGTTAGTGGCAGGAGCTGAGCTCTGCTGGAGTAAAGAGATAAGATGACCACATCTATCACTCCTGAGGTCAGGAAAACCTTCCCTGTCTGCACATGCGCAGGAAGCCTCCTCAGGGTCAAAAAGGGAGGGGGCGTCACCCCATAAATAAGTGTTGTCAAACCTCTCATTAGCCTCTGTGCTGGAATCCATCTCGGCAAAAAGATGTGCACGCCTATTGGGAAGGGTCCTAGGGCAGGTCAGATGTGGGAAAAGAAGCGAGATAATTGGCTAGAGGAGAACAAAGATGCAGAAGAACTGCCCTCTATAAATGATTTAACAGCCTTTTTACTGTGGTCTGCCCACACCCTTTCTCTCCTGGTGTGTATTTCTGCCTAGCTTCTGTCTTATATAAATAAACTGTTTCTCTGTGTGCTCTCCCACATGTTGTGCTGTGTTGCTAATAACAAACTTTGTACCTGTTTTTGAAGTTTTTGCCTCCTTGAAACATTCTTGTTACCACAGGGCAAGAGCCAGGGCAACTTCACTTCTAGTCTCTAGCCCCCCCCGGTGGACTAGGGGCTAGGATTCCTGGTTTTCATCCAGGCTACTCAAGTTCAATTTCTGGGCAGGGAAATAAGATCCTGTGTCAAGATCACTCGCTGCTGTCTATCCAAAATCAGAGCCTCCACCACCCACATAGCCACTTTGCACATGGGCCCAGTGTGCAAGCACTGATGCGAGAGAAGCCGCCTGACACGGCTCACTGGGTACCAAGAACCTCCTGCTCAGGGCATGGGTTCTGGTGGGCATTCGTGTGGGACATGAACATCTTCACCCTCTGTGCCCATCCCCAGAGGACCATCCACATATCCTCCGTGTCTTCATTTGATGCTTTTATTCTTACCAAGTCCTTGACCAAATGGCTCACCAGGGGTCCATGCAGAAGTGGACTTGAGGACCTCTCTCCCGCCCACAAAGTGGACCCCTGAAGTTTTGCCCCCTGAAGGATTTCCTTACATCACTCTTTCAGGACCACATGTGCGAGTGCTAACACAGCAGCTACCCACTTCTGCCTGGTGCCAGCCCACGCTCCAGATCTGTGCATACACCTAGTCTGTGCTTTCTGTCCTCTGTAAATAGATCACAGGGAATCCCCATGAGCTCATAGGTGTGGGTGGGGGAAGAGGCAGGAGGAGTGGGTGCCATGGGTGCCTGAGCCACTTGCTGGCGTGTCCACCTGTGCCCTCCATTCCTGCTTGAGCCTGATCTCAAACACACCTTTTCCACAGATGGTGGACGCTGCTGAGCGTGCCCAACATCATGGTTCGGTAGCTTGACTGCATCCAGTATGTGATGTGCAGTTCAGGTCACAATGCCCTTGGTGTTGGTGGCCAGGTGTCACTGTCAGTTTGAGCTGCTATAACAAAATATCATGGCTTATCAAGAAGAGAATTATTGGGGCTTCCCTGGTGGCGCAGTGGTTGAGAATCTGCCTGCCAATGCAGGGGACACGGGTTCGAGCCCTGGTCTGGGAAGATCCCACATGCGGCGGAGCGACTAGGCCCGTGAGCCACAATTACTGAGCCTGCGCGTCTGGAGCCTGTGCTCCGCAACAAGAGAGGCCACGATAGTGAGAGGCCCGCGCACCGCGATGAAGAGTGGCCCCCACTTGCCACAACTAGAGAAAGCCCTTGCACAGAAACAAAGACCCAACACAGCCATAAAAATAAATAAATAAAAACCTTCATGGATTAAAAAAAAAAAAGAACAGAACTATTTCTCACAGTTTTGGAGGCTGGAAGTCCCAGATCAGGGTGCTTGTGTGATCAGGTTCTGGTGAGGGCCCTCTACTGGGCTGCAGATGGTAGATTTCTCATTGTATCCTCACATGGCTGCAAGAGAGCCAACTAGCTCTTCCTTCTTCATGAAAGGGCACTGCGGTGGTTAATGTTCAACTTGACAGGTCTAAGGGATGCCCAGATAGCTGGTAAAACATTATTTCTGGGTGTTTCTGTGAGGGTGTTTCCAGAAGAGAATAGCATTTGAATTGGTGTACTGAGTGAAGATGGCCCTCGCCAAAGTGAGTGGGCTTCTTCCAATCCACTGAGGGCCTGAATAGAACAAGAAGGTAGAAGAAGGAAGAATTTGCTCTCTGCTTGAGCTGAGACACACGTCTTCTCCTGCCCTGGGACATCAGCCCTCCTTGTTTCAGGCCTTCGAACCCGGACTAGGACTTATACCATTGGCTCCCCTGGTTCTCAGGCCTGAGGTTTGAACTGGTACTGCCAGCTATCCTGGGCCTCCATGTACAGACAGCAGATCCTGGGACTTCTTAGCCTCTATAATTGCATGAACCAATTCTTCATAATAAATCTGTTTCTATGTATTCATATATACCCTACTGCTTCTGTTTCTCTGGAGAACCTTGACTAATACAGGCACTAATCCCATCATTAGAGTTCCACCCTCATGACCTAATGACCTCCCAAAGACCCCAGCTCCAAACACCTTCATACTAGGATTAGTGTTTCCAGTGCACCAGGTACCCAGACTCCACTGGGGCCCAGTAATAAGCCTAGAGCCCCTTTCCAAATGTCTGATTGCAATCTTCAGAAGAAGGCATAGATTTTCTTCAAAACATGGAGTTCTGCACCGTGATTATCCTATTGGACCTTGTAAGATGCTCCATATTGTAATATACTGGGTTTGAAACATAAACACTGTTACTGCCATTATTTTCTAAATACAATCACCCAAGAGTTATTTAGAAGAACTTTTTTATATTTCCAACTGGGAGATTTTGGTGGAAGGAAGCTAGGGTTAATTTCTAGTATAATTCTTTTGTGGTTTAAATGGTTTGTTCTTTTTTATAATTTATGGCTACTCCCTATATGGCCTATTGCTTACTATCCCTACTGTTTGATATTAAAATGTATCTGCATTTATCAACACATGATTTTACTTCTTCAGAACCAGTTGAGGATTAGCCAAGTCTGATGTCCTCTTACAGGAAGTTAAGGGTTTTGCCCAACTGTACTTGTGAAACAAGGTTACAAGCTTTTAAAAATCAATTTCCGATAAATTAATTTGCAAACTGGGTTCCGGCTTCTCCGTTCTTTGGCAATTGAATAAAGTTTGTTCTGTTCCAGTCCTCCCACCCCCCCCAAAAAAATCAATTGCAAGTCACTGATTCATTGCAAAAAAAATCAGCTGTGGGCTAAAAAAAAGTATCGGAATTTAGATTTTGCGTATTTATTTGTAGAGCCTTGAACTAGCTAATGCTCGTTTGATTTCTAAATTATTCATGTTGGGTCTAAAGTCAATTTCAGTCAAAGAACCAACTTTTAAAGCTGTTTACATTCTTCTAGTTTGAATTACAAAGATAGAGGGGAGAGAAAGGGGGGTTAAGAAAAAGAGAGAGGAGAAAGAGGAAGAGGGAGAGAGAGAAATGAAGAATAGAAGGAAAGAAAATTGGCTATAGAATGGAGAAGGAGAAAAAAAAAAGTAGAGACAGAATGAAGTTCAGATCTAAAGATCAGCCTGTCTCTTCTGGATATTGACCCCTAATCTGATCCCAGAACCAGACTGATTCTTAACTCTGACCCTATACAATCCCACATTCTGAACCTAAACATCTCATATCAGTTCCCGACCCTGAACAAGCTAAGCCCTAACCCTGACCCTAAACCCTGATTCTGTTATTTGCACTGCAGACTTGAACTTTAAAGAATCTAAAATAGTCATTCCCCAAGTGGACATTCACATCCAGAGATGGTGTTTCATGGGCTTACAGTGGGTTAGGCAGCTTGTGCCCTTTCAGCCTTCAACTTCTCCCTCTGCATCGGTTTTGTCACCCATCCCTCAGAGCCTCTAAAGACACTTACTGAAACAAAATCACTTCCTTGGTCTTCCATTCCTTTCACTGCCTCTTCCCTTCTCAGTCAAGCATCTTCAACTATCTGGACCTATTTTCTTTGCTTCTATTTTTTCACCTCCCACTCACTCCTCCATGCTCTCTTTCCATCTCCTCTTTCTCTAAAACTGCTTTTACTGGGCTTCCCTGCTGGCGTAGTGGTTAAGAATCCATCTACCAATGCAGGGGACATGGGTTCGAGCCCTGGTCTGGGAAGATTTCACATGCCGCGGAGCAACTAAGCCTGTGCACCACAACTACTGAAGCCTGCGCACCTAGAGCCCGTGCTCCGCAACAAGAGCAGCCACTAAAATGAGAAGCCCGCGCACCGCAACAAAGAGTAGCCCCCGCTCGCCGCAACTAGAGAAAAGCCCGCTCGCAGCAACGAAGACCCAATGCAGCCAAAAATAAATAAAATAAATTTATTAAAAATAAATTAACTTTTAAAAATAAAATAAATAAAATGAAATTGCTTTTACCAAGGTTGAGGTAGGAAATAGATGGGCCTCTGGGCCGTACAGCTGGTGTCTGTCAAGTGGAGTAAAATTGAAGCTTTGTTCTCACCCAGACACTCCAAGGACAAAGCTAGTGGCAGGAGCTGAGCTCTGCTGAAGTAAAGAGATAAGATGACCACTCCTGAGGTCAAGGAAAACTTCCCTGTCTGCACATGTGCAGGGAGTCAAAAAGGGAGGGGGCGCCACCCCATAATAAGTGTGGACATACCCCCACAGGCCTCTGCGGTGGGATCCATCTTAGCAAAAAGTTGTGCACTCATCTTGGGGAGGGTCCTAGAACAGGTCAGATGTGGAAAAAGAAGTTAGATAATTGGCCAAAGGTAAACAAAGACCTGGAAGGACTGTCATATATAAATGATTCAAATCACCTCTTCACTGCACTCCTCATTCAGGACACCCACACTCCTCTCTGTGTGTGTATTTCTGCCTAGTTGCTGCTTCTTCTTTCTTTCTTTTTTTTTTTTTTTATATTTATTTATTTGGCTGTGCCGGGTCTTAGTTGAGGCACATGGGATCTTCGTTGCGGCATGCGGGATCTTTAGTTGCGGCATGCGGGATCTAGTTCCCTGACCAGGGATCGAACCTGGGCCCCCTACATTGGGAGCACGAAGTCTTAACCACTGGACCACCAGGGAAGTCCTTCTGCCTAGCTTCTGACTTACTGCACTCCTCCTTATTAGAGAGGATGCCCATACCCTTTCTCTCTGGGTGTGTATTTCTGCCTAGCTTCTGTCTTAAATAAACAAACTGCTTCTCTGTGTGCTCTCCCACATGTTATGCTGTGTCTCTAATAATAAACTTTGTACCTGTTTTTACAGTTTTTGCTTCCTTGAAACATTCTTGCTTTCAATGGGGGTACAGCCAGGGGAACTTTGTCTCTAGCCTCTAGCCCCTGGTGGTCTAGCTGCTGGGATTCCTGGTTTTCATTCAGGCTACCCAGGTTCAATTCCTGGGCATGGAACTAAGATCTCTCTTCAGGACCGCTCACTGCTGTCTCTCTGAGATCAAGGTCACCAATATCCTCTTTTATTGCTAAACCTGCAAGGTGCTCCTCAGGCTAGTTTTGCAGCCTTTGACATGATACACTACTTTGTTCCTGGAATAACCCCTGAGGGTAAATACAAGTCGAAAAAGAAAGAGAAATTAATTTTTCCTAGTGCAAAAAGGAAAAGAGATTCCCCTTTCTTTCAGAGCATTTTCTTTAGAAAATGTGTCATTGTAAATTCTTTCTCTGTCCCTTTGAGATGTATGTAAATCTTTTAAAAATCTAAATAAGATTCTTGCCAGCTTTCCAACCCAGGGAGTATCTTTCCCAAGGACCTGGGAGTTATAGCTTTGAAAATGTGATCAACAGGGAAGATGGCACCTCTGTCTCCCAGATTCTGGGGGAGGGTAAGAGCCCAGTTGAGGTGGACACCGCACTCCAGGTTGCAAAACTACCTCCAGTCGTGAAGATGTAAGAAGTTTATTTTTCCTTTGGATAAAGCTAATTAACTAATACAGATGATCACCCCCAGCTACCAGATGAATTTAGGATATGTGACAAATGGTGCTGTCAAGTCCTCTTACTTGAGGACTAGTTACTGTTTATCTTAAGAACATGTATGTAGGGGGTTGTATCTGTCTGGCTATATAAGGGAGTGAGCTTTCTTTCGGTCTTTGCAATTTCTTAGCAAACTGCCTGTAGTGTACATCACATTCTGGTTTAATGCTATAATAAAACTTTTTCTTTTTTCTCTTCTACCTGTGTGGAGAGGTTTTCTGGGTTGAGACGAGCCTTTGTTTTTCTTTTCTTTTTTTTTTTTCTCTTTCAAATTGAATATATTTGACATATAACACTGTTTAAATTTAAGGTGTACAATATTTTAATTTGATACATTTATATATTGCTATATGATTGCCATTGTAGCAATATTTCACACCTATATCCCATTACATAATTATCTTTTCTTTTTAGTGGTTGGAATAATTAAGTTCTAGTCTTTTAGCAAGTTCGATGATTATAATAAAATGTTGTTGTCTATATTCATGTTAGAGCTCTATGGCTTATTTACTACTTGTTTCAAGTTTGCACCCTTAAACAACATCTCTCCTATCCCCCGCAAGCCCATCTCCTTGTTACCGACCAAGGTTCCTGGCCTCCTTAATCAATAGAAATTGATCAGAGGCCAGCCAAGAAATTCAGGCAAGGCCTTATTGGGGTCCCTGCTGCAGCAGGGGGGAATGAGAACAAGTAACAGGTTTCCTTGCTGGCTCGCTCGCTGAGGGGGCTGCGAGCTGGCTCCTCACATGGGGGGAGGGTAAGGGTATGTCCAGCGGTGGGGCTGGAGGGACGGCTTAGGTGGTTTGCCCACCCCTCAGGTGGTGGTGTGTGCAGGGGGCATGCGCAGTAACCCGATTTTGCTCCCGACCCCCTGCTTTTGCTCTCAGCTCTTCAGAAGTGGCAGTAGGGCTTTTTGGTCTCTTTGTATCTTGTTGTCCAGATTTTGCCCCAACTGTGCATGCATGCAGTTATTTTTTTTAGTCCCTTATAGTTTCTTTGTATTTTGTTGCTCAAGGAGACGTTTGTCCAGGTGCAAGCATTGCAGCACTGCAGCATAGGGTCCCACGTCCCAGCCTGTCTCATCCTGGTAACCACCATTTTTACTCTCTGTTTTTATGACTTTGGCTTTTTAAGATTCCACATATAAATGATATCATACAGTACTTGTCTTTCTTGGTCTGACTTATCTCCCTTAGCATCAGGCGCTCAAGGTCCATCCATGTTGTCATAAATACCTGTAGCAGGATGTCCTTTCTCGTGATGGAATAATATTCCATTGTGTGTGTGTGTGTGTGTGTGTGTGTATATATATATATATATATATATATATATATAGACTCACCGTCTTTATGCTTTCATCTGTTGATGGGCTTTTAGTTTGTTTCCATATCTTGGCTATTGTGAATAATGCTGCAATAAACATGGGAATGCATATATCTCTTTGAAATCCTGTTTTCATTTCCCTTGGGTCTATACCCCAGAAGTGGAATTGCTGGATTTCATTTTAGTTACATTCTCGAAACACCCCCGACCTTCTGAATTTCTAAGACATCACCTTGCTGGCCAATCCTCAGAGAGGAGGTGCAGCCCTCTCCTTACAGATCATCAATGAAGAGAGACCCACGACCTTGTTCACAGTGTCAAGGCCATCCTCTGGGTCACCTTTACAGAGCTCACTGGCCCCGGGGGTGGCTGAGACCTCTGAGGAAGGAGCGTGGCCCCAGGCCCCTGACCTATTCTCAGTCAGTCACCCCTCTGTCTCTCCACAGACCCAGTGGCACAGCCCTCCATCGAAGCCAGCAACACCACAGTCACAGAACATGAGAATACCGTGGTCCTGACCTGCCACACAAATGACACTGGGATCTCCATATGCTGGTTCTTCAATGGCCAGAGGCTACTGCTCACAGAGAGGATGAAGCTGTCCCCAGACAACAGCACCCTCACCATCAACCCCGTCAGGAGGGAGGATGCCGGGGATTATCAGTGTGAGGTCTCCAACCCGGGCAATTCCAGCAGAAGTGACCCCCCTCAGGCTGGATGTGAAATGTAAGTGACCACTCGCCCCATGCTACATCTTCCCGGGAGAATTACTCTACAAACGGTGTGCAAAATGGATAGAGGTCACAGGGGGCAGAATAGCAGTTAAGAGACCATTATAGTAAACAGATGGCAAAATCTTAATAGCGCCATCTCTGGAAAAAATACAATTAGTTTCTAATCCTGGGTCTGGCATTTACTCTGTGACCTTGTACAATATTTTTTTTTTTCTGGCGCACTTTCTTTATATGGTAAAAATAAGAAGTATGTAAGATTTACCATTTAAATAATTTTTAAGTTTATAGCTCAGTGGCATTAAGTACATTCATATTGGTTTGCAATCATTACCCATATATATCCACTACATTTTGGTTAGTATTGTCATCTGAAAATATTATCTTCCAGTCCGTGAACACAGAATGTCTTTCCATTTGTTTATGTCTTCTTTAATTTCTCTTACTATGTTTTCTCCTTTTTGAAAAATTGTTTTTCAGTTTTTCTGTGTGCAAGTCTGTCACTTACCTGGTTAAGTTAATTCCTAAATGTTTTATTCTGATTGATGCTGTTATAAATGGAATTTTTAAAATTTCCTTTTCATACTGTTCACTTTTCATGTATAGAAAATACAACTGTATTTATGTGCTGGTTTAGTATCCGGCAGCTTTGCCAAATTTGCTTATTAGTCCTAACAGTTTTTTGTGACATTTTTAGGGTTTTCTATATAAGGTCACATCATCTGCAAACAATTAATTTTGCTTCTTCATTTACAATTTCGATGTCTTTTATTTCTTCTTCTTTTTTTTTTTTTTTGCCTACTTGGTCTATTACTTTCAATACTATTTTGAATAGAAGTGGCAAAAGCAGGCATCCTTATCTTGTTCTTGATCTTAGCAGAAAAACTTTCAGGCTTTCACATTTAGAATGATGTTAGATACGGGTTTTAATATATGGCCTCAATTATGTGGAGGTAGTTTCCTTCTATTCTGAGTTAGAGTGTGATGAAAGGATTTTGAATTTTGTCTAATGCTTAAACTGATTTAATCTCCTTCTTAGTTACAGGTTGATCATATTTTCTATGTCTCTGTGATTCCACCTTGGTAGCTTTTGAGTTTCTAGGAATTTGTCTATTTCATCGAAGTTATGCAACTTGTTGGCATATAATTATTCATAATACTCTTGTAATTCTTATTATTTCTTGAGAATTGGTAGTTACGTTCCCACTTTCATTTCTGATTTTAGTAATCTGAATCTTCCCTTTTTTTCTTGATCGTTCTAGTTAAAGGTTTGTCAATTTTGTTAATCCTTTTTGAAGAACCAATTTTTGTTTTTATTGATTTTCTCTATTATCTTTCCATTCACTGTTTATCTCCACTCTGATTGTTATTATTTCCTTCCTTCTGCTAGCTCTCGGTTTGGTTTGTTCTTCTTTTGCTAGTTCCTTAAGTTGTAAAGTTCGGTTGCTGATTTGAGATCTTTTTTTTTCAATGTAAGCATTAACAATTATAAACTTCTTGCACAAGATTATTAACTACTCTGAGCCTCAGATTCCTCAACTGAAAATTGCAGTAAAAGCACCTGCTTCATGGCATTATTTCAAAGATTTAATGTACTATTAAATTAAACTCTTGGTAAAATGCCACACACAGAGGAAAACGTTCCATAACTGTTAGATGCTATTACTACTACTATTACCATTAGGCTCTATAAAATCAGGTACTCCTACTGTCAAGGACTACCTGACTCTAGATCCACCTGTTAGCTATATGACAATGGGCACGTTTTTTCACCACTGGAAGCCTCAAGTTTTTCACCTATGAAATGGAAATAATGTCGATCTGGCAGGGTTACATGAATCAAACGAGATATATGTAAAGTATATAGCCCACGCGCCTAGAGCCCATGCTCTGCAACAAGAGAAGCCACCGCAATGAGAAGCCTGTGCACCGCAACGAAGAGTAGCCCCCGCTCACTGCAGCTAGAGAAAGCCAGCATGCAGCAATGAAGACCCAGCACAGCCAAAAATAAAATAAATAAAATAAATAAATTTATTTTTAAAAATGGATAACCAACAGGGACCTACTGTAAAGCACAGGGAACTCTGCTCAATGTCATGTGGCAGGCTGGTTGGGAGGGGAGTTTGGGGGGAGAATGAATACATGTATATGTATGGCTGAGCCCCTTTGCTGTTCACCTGAAACTATCACAAATTTTTAATTGGCTATACTCCAATATAAAATAAAAAGTTAAAAAAAAATGAAAATTTATTCCTTGAAGGAACACGTAGAGACTACTTCATGTTGACAGTTGTTTCGCAGAGCACCTCCCACCTTGTCCCACCTCCCATAATGTCACCTTCATTCATTCTTCTCTGTTCTTTCCATGACAGATGATTCAACACAAGGAAGTTCTTCTGGCTTCTCAGGTGGTGCTATTGCCGGCATCGTGATTGCAGTCCTGGCTGGGGTAGCTCTGATAGCACCCCTGGTGTATTTCCTGTATGTGAGATAGACTGAAGGGTATGATGCCTTTCCTCTTGTTCTGCTTTCTCTGAGGCTAATCGTCATGCTTGGCAGAGAGAAGGAGACTTCATCTCTGTCTCTGGCCTGGATCTGCTCCTCATGCTTCCTAAAGCCCTGCTTCTTGGCACTAATTCTTAGGGGTCTCTTCTTCCCTGGTCTTCATGCTTTATGCTTCATGTCTCTTGGACATGGTTATTCCCAACCCCATCTGGTTTAGAGGGAACAGAGCCCATTATGTTCCTCTGTCCCCAGTCAGGGAAGCCAAGGTCCAAGAAGGAAAACTAATGAGGAAATGAAAGGAGAAGCAGGAGGAAGGGAGTCCTGTGCTCTGTCGACAACAGTAGCAGGAGGAGAGAGGGACAGGACAGGAAGAGAACCTAAGAAAAGCAGAAACAACCAAAGGCCTCCTGGGCAATAAATAAAGTGAGAAAAAAACAGCATCTACCTACAAAAGGGGAAAGGTGTCAGGGTAGAAATAAGCTCAGAAGCAGTTGGCATGAATGGCCCTAAATGTGAACAGCCAGTAAGCAGGAGAGGAGTAAACACTAGAAGGGATGATAGGTAGATTGAAGAAGGAGGTCCTCAGAGGAAAGAGGACCAACCAAGGTATAAATGAACATTGAGGAGCCCCAAGGAATCATGCTGACAGTGTCCTTCCTAATTCAAGCAGCAAAGACCCTGTGCCTGGGAATAGCAGTCACAGTGTCTGATATTTATTTAGGGCAAGTGACCAGCAAGACCTCTCGGAGCACAAATCCTCAGACCACAACCAGAGTAAGTAAACCTGCTCACCTCGTGAGAGCTCGTATGTTCTACTATATACCCTGCCCTAGCAGGGAATCCCGGATTTCCAAGTGAATCCCTACCTTCTGAATTATTAGAGGGGATCTCAGTTTCCCAGTCTTACAACTGGCATAGGTCCTCACACCCTTCCTGCTGCAAAAGATTCCCCTGAGACACAGCTGGGGGAGAGACACTCACCCCTCCTAGGCCAGGCAAGTCAGGCAGGCCATGAGATGGACATGTTTCCAGAAGCCTTTTCCTCATCCTACCTCCTTCCCCCTCCTGCCTCTATTATGGATGCGGGCATCTCCTTTGGTGAGGCTTTCCCTGCCTTTGGTGCTCTGGGTACTGTGGGCCTCAATGCCCCTCCTTGCCGCTGGAGCCTGCGGCTGAGACACACACCTGGGCAAAACTCGGGCCTTGTGAACTGGAAGAAATCTTCAGAAGTGCACTGAGGCCTCTCCCCACCCCTCCTTGGTCTAATGCCCTGGGGTCTGGACCACAGACTGAGGGAAGTGAATTCCTTAAGTCTTAATCATGGGCCACCTCCCCACCCCACCCTCTCACCACCTGCCACCTCCTTCAGCTAGAAGCACAACAGCTTAGGAACGCCACATTCTGAGGCCATAAGTCAGCTCTGCATTTTCATGGGTTGGTAACTCTTCTTTTGCTTCCCCAGGTCAGGGCTACTCTGACAATTCACCCAACAAGCCAGTTTCATTGGCTCTTTTTCTCATGAAAATATCTCTGTGTAGAATGGGTTATTCTTGAAGACACAAATGGGAGATCAAGTTTGGATCAAAGTTCCTCACTGCAACAACAAACAAAGAAGTATTGGTTAATCACTCCCATGGGTCTAATTCATGCAAGAATGTTGGCTTTAGAATTTTTCCCATCCTGTATTTCAATCCTGGCTGTGACCTTGAGCAAGTAACTTAACCTAGTTGATCCTCAGCTTTGTCCTCTGTAAAATGGGCATGCTGCCTACTTCAAAGGGAAGGTCAAGGAATTAAATGACAGAAATGTAAAGCCCTCATCACAATGCCCAGCTCAAGGAAGGCACTAGATCATTCTCCTTGCTCTGCCTCCAATCTGATCCTGCCCTTACTGTCAAAGGATCATTTCCATTCTAATGGGTCTGAGGCCTTAGTTCCTTTACTGTCTATTAATAAATTTTACTGAATATTCTCATATTAACCTTCAATAGAATATACACACATACTGAAAAGTGCTTAAATCATATTTGAACAATCTGAACAACCCATGTAAGCAGCACCCAAATTGATAAGTAAAACATGTCATTCCCCCCCCCCCAAAAAAGACCTCCAGTTACTTCCCTTCAAAGAGTAACCACTATCCTCACTTCCAATGCGATTATGCTCTTACATAAAGGAAAAACACAGTATGTCCTTACATGTGTCTGGCTTCTTTTCATTCAAAATTGTTTTGTAAGATTCATCCATCTCATTGTACGCCCTTGTGCTTAATTTATTCTCATTGCTGTATCATCGTATTTCATTGTAGCATTCCATAATCTATCGCTCCTAATGATCATTCAACAGGATGTTAGTAAACAGAGAAAATGGGTAATAAAAGCCCTTCTCTGAAGCTAAAAGTTTCAAAGTGGTGAAAGCATGTGGTGCTGAATCACACTGGACAAGGTGAGGGCCTGGCCTACGACACTGATTTAATTGACTGCTGTTCATTCCTTTCAGATCGACGAAGGTGCATATTCTGCCCTGAACTTCAATGCCCAGGAATCAAAGAAACCAACTTCAGCCTCCCATCCCCAACAGCCACAGAAGTGGTTTATTGAGAAGTTAAAAAAAAAAAAAAGAAGAAGTAATAATGCAAAAAAAGAAGTAGTGTTCCCTGCATTACTGACTTATTCCAAGTTTCTCATCCCATCGCTAGGAGATTCTTTCACCGTTAGGGAAAATGGGAAGTGTGTCTTCCCCCCGCACCTCCCTAATGAGGCACATCCTGGCTGCCGGGTCACAGCCCCTTCCTTCAGTGTCAGTAGATGAAAAGGTACATCCAGGAGGAGGTCTGGAGGAAACCCAAACTTCCTTGTCATTGAACTTTGGCAAAGCAGACCTTGGGAGAGAGTTGCCGGAACGTCCACCCCTCCCATTTGCTGACCTAGACCAGTTTTATCTATATATTTATCTTATATAAATTTATTTATTTATTTGTTTTTTATTTTTGACTGCGTTGGGTCTTCGTTGCTGCGCGCGGGCTTTCTCTAGTTGTGGCGAGCGGGGGCTACTCTTCTCGTTGTGGTGCGCGGGCTTCTCATTGCGGTGGCTTCTCTTGTTGTGGAGCATGGGCTCTAGGCACGCGGGCTTCAGTAGTTGTGGCTCATGGGCTCTAGAGCGCAGGCTCAGTAGTTGTGGCGCACGGGCTTAGTTGCTCTGCGTCATGTGGGATCTTCCCAGACCAGGGTTCGAACCCATGTCCCCTGCACTGGCAGGCGGATTCTTAAACACTACGCCACCAGGGAAGCCCTAGACCAGTTTTAAACTTGCGTATTCACAGCACACTCATTCCTTCCCACCTCAGTCCTGTCCTATTGGAGTCTAACTTGAATTTGCCATAACCTTGAGAGTTATGTCCTTATGCACTGAAATGCATGTGCCAGAAAAGAAGAGAAAGAAACAGGAAAAGGAAAAGCTTCTCCTAGCTCTTCAAAGTCCAGTATAAATCCACGGGAAAATACATATATAACCAATTTAGGACTGCAAATTCTACACCTTTGTCTACTGTCAGGATTGTCTACCTGGAGGATCAGGGACTAAACACCTTGCTGCTTACCTAGAATACCACCTAGGCCCTTTGGAAAACTCTTCTTCAGAGAACCTACCAGAAGAAACTAAAAAACTACTTGTCTAGGTCCATAAGTAATTCCTGATAAAAAATGCAAAAAATGCAGGTACGTTTAAATAACTTTATGGGCTTTACTCCAGGAAGTGCCCACAGAGGAAGGGGTTATTGCTTTAGGGGGCAGTTGGCTCTTAACACATACAATCTGCTGGGACTTGGGAAAGGAATCAGAAAGCTACCCTTCAGAGATGATCTAAATAATTGCTAAAGAATGCACAGTTTGTGGTACTGAGTTTTTCCCCTTCCTTCTGAGACATTCTGCAATTTAAATTGTTGTAACTCCTTTCTATGTGAAAGGGGTTGTTTACTTAATTTGCTGTGCAAGCCAATCAGACTGCCTTAGGTGAAAGAAGCTACCAAAACCCCTCAAGTCCCTCTGGCCAGGAGCTCCTCAAGCCTTTTATGTCAGGGGCTCCACATAGAAAATAAGAAGAAGCAGTTTTCTACATTCATGGCCAGAAAGGGATCTCAGTTTCTAGGCATCTCAGACCAACCATCAGCACCATTCTATTCCGTGCTTCTGCCTGTGCACGTTCCATCTGCCCCACTCACCTTCTCAGGAAACCTTGGCCTCTGCTAAGGTGTGTTTGGTTCTTGAGAAGCAGGAGCACCTGAAGGGGACACGACCACCCACGCAGTTGGCATCGTTTACAACCTAGAACGCTGCACTGGTGCGGATGCTCCTTAGGACACAAGGGGAGGATTGTAACTCAGCTCTCGGCTCCGTGAAAGCCTCTGAAACTTGTTTTCTCCCATGGGGTCTCTGAGACCCAACGTGTCAGCATAAAAAGGAAGGGCAGGAGAAGGAGAGGCACGTCTACTTCCCACCCAGCCTCCTTCTGCATGGATGGAACCTCCTTGAGGCTGTTGAGAGAAAGGCTTCATTCCATATTCATTACTTGATCTAACGCTGTGTGGAACTGGCCCCCTCAAAGAGGGTTGGTTGGGAGTTCTCTGTACTCAGGAACCTCTTTCAGGGTTTTTTAACCCTGACACAGACTGTATATACCTCCTCTCATCCACGCTATTCTGTGTAATTTAATTTTGCCTGGCTAAGGCTGCTTCTGAATTATTTGTAAAATTTGCTCTATATTTATAATAAAATTTATATATCAGGCATCAACATGCTGCCTCACAGTTGGTACTATTTTCTACAATGTTTTCTTTACAGGCAGAAGAAACAGAAATTGCTTAACAGGGAGTCAGCGTGAGCCTGTTTCTAAGTCCACATGGTATCTGATCTAGTGATCAGAGAATTCGCTAAATTCATTTGCACACCTGCTAACAAAGTGAGTCCATCTAGAGCAACAAGCCACAGCTCCAACCTGCCTGGAAGAAACTGCCTGTCTTCCTCTGGGACAGAAGATGATTTCGTGAGTAGATCTCCTGGCCTCTTTTCTAGGGACAAATCACACTTCCCACGCAGATGGCTCCTGTGAATCAGATGCAGCGATACAGCTTTCACTCCAACAGTCTCCACGGCCTCAGGGGTATAGAAATCTCTCTAGCACCCTCCCTCCTCCTTGTACCCTGTTCCTTTCTTTCTGCCCCTCAGAGGGTCAGAGCTCTTCTAACCTGGATAACCTTCATTCCTTAATTAGCCTGTTATCATTTCCTGCACTTCCAAGCAATTGAAACGTGTGCTGTCTTTCTCCTTCCTCATGCCATGGTTTCTCCTGGCCCTCTGCAGTGCTCGCTCCCTTCCCAAGACCCCTGGAAGTGGCAGATTATCAGCACCCATCTCTCGGCCAATTCAAAGGTACTTTCACTGTCCTCACACTGTTCACTTTTACAGCATCTGAGACCACACACAACTTCTTCCTTCTGGACACTCTCCTCCTACCAGCCCCCCCGTGCATTGCACCCCGACGGCAGATTTCCTACTCAGACCTGCTTGTCTCGCTCCACACCACCCTCCTTCCACAGCTTCCATGACCTCTCTGCAGGTGGCTTCTTCATCTACATCTCTAGCCGGTTCTGCTTCCCAGAACTCATGACACTCACATCCAAATACCTTCT
Source organism: Balaenoptera borealis (assembly GCF_965194805.1). NCBI lineage: Eukaryota > Metazoa > Chordata > Mammalia > Artiodactyla > Balaenopteridae > Balaenoptera > Balaenoptera borealis. Next base: position 57,909,422 of record NC_138878.1, on the reverse strand, counting down.
GAAATTGCTCCCCATCTGAACTGGCTTTCCCCCACAGGTCACTCATTTTTCTCAGTGACGCCACTGCTTCCTCAGCCCTTGCTCTTTCGTTTTCTAGATTCAATACCTCGTCGAAGCCTGTTGATTCCTTGTTTAATATCTCTCAGTTGTGTCATTCTCTCCACTCCCATACACCTAAATGACCCAGGCCCTCAACACCTCTGCTGGAAGTGCTGCTTCCAGCACTGAAGTTAGCGGAGTTAGCATCGCCCCACAGCTGGGGCGCCTGCCGGCCACTGGTGGGGAACTCTGACCCCCAAGGAGACGGGAGGAACCCCAGAGTGAACCGGTAGGATGTAGGGGGACCGAGGGGGGAGGAGAAGTGAAGGCCAGACAAGATCAGCACCCCTGAGGCCGGGGAGATCAGGAGAGGCAGGTGGGAGGGACTCTCCGGGAAGAGCGGGAGAGGAGCGGAAGGCGTTTGCCCCGCCCACTTGGGCCCTGGGGAGCCTGCTGAGTTCGCAGGCGGATCCCCTGCCCTCCAAACCCCTCTCCAGGCCACGTGGGTCCTCGGGGGCATAGGAGGGAGATGGGGGACATCAGGAGAGGCAGGCAGGAGGGGCCCTCTGGGAGGAGCAGGAGACGAGCAGAGGGCGATTGCCCCGCCCACTCAAGCCCAGGAAGCCTGCTGGGTTCCCAGGTGAGGTCCCCCACCCTCTGATACCAGGGGTGGGGGGCACGCCTGGGCCCCTTCTGTTCTGTTGAGACTAAGCCCCACCCCCCCACAGCCCCCAGGGCCTTTTCCAGCCCTAAGGGTCCTAAGCATAGGCCCCGTCCACTGCCCAAACCTCACCCTTGCCTAGGTCCCGCCCTCCACAGCCAAGGCCTTTTCCCCCTTTGTTTTTTTTTTTCTTTTCCCTCCTCCTCATTTTTACTACTGTGGTACTGTTGCACCTTCTGGTTGTTGATTCATCTATATTTCTATATTTTTATTTTTATATTCTTTCTAACATATCTGTTATTTTCCTAGTCTAATTTTATTTTGTACTTTGCTATTGTTCTCTCTTTTTTTTTTTTTGCCAACCCCCCCCCCCCCACCGCTGCTTGCAGGATCTTGGTTCACAAGCTGGGTCTCCCCAAGAGTGGGAAGTGCTGTTAGAACATTAACTAACTACCCAGGAGCAGAAGGAAATGGGGCTCTCTGAAGGGCCTCTCCCTACATATTCTCCCCAAGTTACCTCTGAGAGTTGGACAATTCAAGGCTATGTCCCAGCCCTAGGATGTGATAGTTATTTTCTGTTATAAAGGTGGGGGAGGGATCACAAAGCAGAAGTGGGACACTGGAAAGGACAGACTAAAAAGAGCTGCTTAAGCATGCTTTGTTTAAAGGTCAAGGTCTTGTGAATCATGCCAAACTCCCTTCCCTGCGTGGGCTCTCTATGAGGATGAGCCTTGCCCCATACTTGGAGCCCCCTTGAACCCAGAACTCTTCTTGCTTGGGGACCAGAGCAACAAAGGAAAAAGGGAACTGGGAACAGGATGACAAATAAATACAAGCAGAGTGGCAGGACCCCTGAAATACTCAGTGAGATTATAAGGAAGTGAAACTAGTTTTCTTGTAGGGCTCAGACAGGTTTCGAGAGCAACTCTACTATTAAGTGACCAAAATATTTTCAGTAATGACAGAACTTTTGGAATAAATGCATAGGCACTAAGGACAACTACTTTTAAAGTGCCCATATTTATCTGGATATGATATACTTATAAAAGGAATCCTATAACTCCTTTGAGTCTCATAACTTTATTGTTTTAACTTACATAGAACTGTGGAACAGTTTGATATGACCAGAAGTTTGAAGAAAGAGGGAAAAGCAGGAATAAAATAGGAGTATATACGGTGGCAGAGATGTGTGAAGAAGAAAAAAGAAGATCAAAGAAAAGAGTAATACAAACAGAACAATAAATTCCTATCATACTACAGAGAAGAAAGTAGAGTGTTAATTATGGTTAAGATCAGCAAACAGGCCCACTCCCCCAACTGAAGCTCTCTCACTTCCATTTAAACCCAAGAAGGGCTTTGTTACCCTACATTGGAGTGTTAGACTTTGTGCATTTGTTGGCTAGTTCACATTAGACAGAGAAATTTGATTAATATCAATTCTTCAAAGAACCAACTAAAAACTTGCCTATCACTAAATTAACAAAGAGCAAGAGTTATTTAAAGTGCTTCATGGGTTTGTGAGCTTATTCTCTAAGGCAACTTCTCTTCTTAAGAATCCTAAGGCCTCCATATGAACCAGCAATTCCACTCCCAGGTTTATATGCAAGAGAAATGAAAACACATGTCCACATTAGAACTTGTACACAAGCTTGGAGGGAGATCAAGATAGGAGAGTAGAAGGACACAGAGCTCCCCTCCCTGTATGACACATCAGAAATATATCTACCTAGTAAGACTGGTGGAAAGACACAACGAAGGTTGTGAGAAAGATGCACACAGAATCTGGTAGGCGGAGAAGAGAAGTGATCAGGTCAGGACCTGAGTCCCTGGGAAGGGACACACGAAAAGGAGGAGGATTGCAAGGGCTGAGAGATCCTCCCTGGGGAGTGAGAGGTTCAAACCACATACTGGGCGCCACAGGCCTGGGGTCCAAAACTGGGAGGCAGAGTTTCAAAACCAGTGGGACTAACAGTGGGGCTGTTTGAAACCTATACTTGGTTGGTGAAGAACGCACACACGCTTACTTACTCCCGAAACAAGAAGGAGGAAGCGGATTGAAACTGCCCAGGACTCTGGCTGGTTTCCAGGGACTGCCCCGGCACGTGACCCAGCCCCAGCCGGTACCCGACCCAGCTCCTCCTGCTCCAGCACGGCTCCCCTCTGGGGCCAAGGTGCCAACGCTGGGAAGGGGAAGGAGACTACACACTTAGGCAATGAAGCCAACTTGGACCGACCCTCAGGGCTTCTGCTCCAGCAACTTGTGACTCACCCCCGGCCCCAATAGGGGGTGCTGTCCACTGAGCAGAGGAGAAGCCCCAGCTCACACCTGGCTCTGGCTCTAGCCCCTCCATCTCCTACCAAGCTGATAGCTGTCAGCACCCCCTGGGGGAAGATGAGACACATGCTCACATCAGATTCAGCTCTCCCACCAGCTACTGGGCACACTCATAATGTATAGGGATGCTCCATACAAGGACACAAGTTCAAGACCAGAATAGGTAACGGTTTCACCTAATTTCATACAGACAGAGAAAGTTAAGCAAAATGAGAAGACAGAAGAATTTATCTCATTTGAAAGAACAAGAGAAAACCCCTGAATACACAACTAATGAAACAGAAATAAATAATTTACCAAATGAAGAGTTCAAAGCATTGGTAACAGGAATGATAAACAAATTACAGAAAAGAATAGATGAACACAGTGAGAGTTTTAACAAGGAATTAGAAAATATATATTAAAAAAGAACAACTGAAGGATACAATAACTGAAATGAAAAACACACTATGTGGAACTTACATCAGACTAGGTGATACCGAAGAATGCATAAGTGATGTAGAAGATAGAATAATGGAAATTGCCCAATCAGAATAGCAAAAAGAAAAAAAATTTTTTTAATGAGAGTAGCTTAAGGTATCTCTAGAACAACATCAAGCATACCAACATTCACATTATAGAGGTCCCAGAAGGAGAAGTGAGAGAAAGTTGTCCAAAAAGCATTTGGTGAAATTATGGCTGAAAACTTCCCAAACCTGAAAAAGGAAACAGATATCCAGGTACAAAAAGCACAGAAGGTCCCAAACAAGACGAACCCAAAGAGACCCACACCAAGATGTATCATAATGAAAATGACAAAAGTTAGAGAGAATTCTAAAGACAGAAAGAGAAAAACAAAGAATCTCATATAAGAGAACCATCATAAGGCTATCAGCTGATTTTTCTGCAGAAACCGTGCGGGCCAGAAGGGAGTGGCAAGATTTATTGATATTTAGACTGCTGAAAGGGGAAAACCTACAACTTAGGATACTTTATCCAGCAAGATTATCATTTTGAATTGAAGGAGATAAAAAAACCTTCTCAGAGAAGCAAAAACTAAGAGTTCATCAATACTGAACTTACCCTAAAAGAAATGTTAAACGCTCTTCTGTAAGTGGAAAAGAAAAATCTACAACAAGAAGTAAGACTCTATAGGAAAGAAAAAGATCCCACTGATAAATGCTGTCTGTCAACCACTTAAGCTAGTATGAAGAAAAAAGGACAAAATATTGTAAAATCAACTATAACTACAACAGTGAAGGGATAAATATGAAGACTTTCTCATGGTAACAAAGGAAATTGGTCGCTTAGCTGACTCAGAACCAGCTCTCCTCACCCCCAGCCCAGGGCCCTGCCCCACCTCTGGATGTCCCCAAGGACCCAGTGTGTGAACATCCCCAAAACTGAACTCTATAAACTCTCAGTTGTCCTCACTCAAGGCAGGCAGTGTAACTGGATCAGCCCTCCAAACGTGTAGTGGATGGTTCATATTTCCTCCTGTTTATCTGCACTGCCCGGCTCAGGGCCCTAAGGGAGACTAACCCTCCATTTCAGAAAAGATGGGGAGCACGCAGACCTCTGTGTGGGTGACAGGATTTCCACTTCACATGCCAGGCTTCAACTCCACTATCCCCAACCCTCAGCATGTGCCCGCTCCTCGTGGGGTGAAGCAGCTGAACCTCATGGAAAGCACCACCTCCACATCGAGGGCGGCCGGGCCTGAGAGGAACCACCGTGCAACTGCTCCTGTCCCAGCACTCGTCCCCCCAGCACCAAACCACACAGATGGCGCCCCGCCCTCCCCCAGTCTGGTCCCACACAGGTGATAAGCCACCCAGGACAGGAAGAGAAGTGACACCCACCCCTGGGGGGGAGTGGGTGGGGAGGGGCTATAAGCAAGGAGAGAAGCAAATGAAGGGTGAAAGGAAAATGGGAATAAAAGCCACTGTCTCCAAATGCCTCCTCTAGCATAAACATCAGCACGATTTCACGCATTCTCAGAACGGAATGTACCCCTCCAACGGCCCAGAGAAAGAAAGAAAGCAGAGACTACAGTGTCGACCTCACAGAGGGACGAGACCCAAACTGCAGGTGGCTGGAGAAGGCAGGATTCCATTGCCTTCCAGAACCAGACATCCAGCCCCAACTCAGTTAGTCTCAAATATCAGTGTTTGAGGTTCTGCTTTTCGTTGCTGCAAGGTGAGGCCTATACATCTGAATTTATAACAAACATCCCAGGTAACTCTGATGCAGATGGTCTGAGGACCACCCCATGAGAAGTCCCGCCTCATCACTGCCCCACAGGACTGCTGAGTGGTTAGAGCACAAGTAGTAAGTCCCCCAGGCCTCTGACTTCCTCCTCAGCCCCAATTCCTGGCCCTGACTTCTTAGACCCGTAGTAGGGGCCTGGGACCTGGGGCCGAACCACAGCACCCAACACTGAGCTGTGTGGGTAGAGGGAGCAGAAAAGGTGAAAGTATTCAACTCACAGGGGACGTGACACCTGTGTACGCATCACTTGGGCAAGGAATGGATTAGTGAAGGGTTGCTATGCAGGACTCATGGCTCAGGGAGTCTTACTAAGGAGTCTACTTCCTCAGTGCTGTCCTGCTGAGAGCAAAGGTGGGTGTGGGAGGCATCAGAGCTTTCTGCCAATGTTTCTAACCCATTCTCTACCTGCCCCCACCCCACTGGGTTACATTCCTCTATCCATAGGTCACTTATTTCTGAGTTGGCTTCCAGGGGAAAAAAATCTCAGTTGAATTGCTTGAAGACTCACGCACTCAATTCAGTTCAAGTGTGTCTGTCATCTTAGTGCTGACCAGACACAAATATCTTTTACAGGCTCTGGAGGAAATTTTGACAAGAGCCTGTCACCACACACCACCTCTGTGAGGACAACTGAGCTACGAACAAGAGGAGGAAGGCGCCTCCTGTGTGCTGGGACCTTTATGTTTATACCTCATCTAAGGCTCACAACGACCCTTTAAAGTAGGTACTAATATTATCCCCATTTGGCAATGAGAAACCAAAACTCCAAGAAGATCAGTTAACTTGTCCCCGAACTTCCCTGGTGGTCCAGTGGCTAAGAGTCCATGCTCCCAATGCAGGGGCCCCGCGTTCGATCCCTGGTCAGGGAACTAGATCCCACATGCTGCAACTAAATATCCCGTGTGGTGCAACAAAGATCCCGTGTGCCTCAACTAAGACCCGGAGCAGCCAAATAAATAAATATTTAAAAACAAAAAACAAAAACTTGGCCCTTATCCAAGAACTGGTAAAAGGTAGAACTAGGATTCAGACTCACACATTTCTAAATCTAAAGCTCATATTTTCACTCCACACAGTCCTACCTACCAGAATTCAAGGAGAGGAAAGATGACTGCTTCTAACAGAAATACTCATAAAAGACTTCAATGAAGGGACAGGATCTGAAATGGGCCTTAGGATGAAAAATAATTCAGGAGGCTGAGCAGGAATGGAAGGGTATTATAGGAAGAAGGAAAAGAATTAGAATAAATGCAGACATGGGAATGTAAAATGTGGGTTCGGGTCTTACTGCATAGACCAAAGAAGCAGATGGGGAACATGCTATGGGGGCTTTCAGTGGCAACCTAGGAATTTAAACTTCATCCTACAGAAGACAGGAGTCACTGGAAAACTTTGAAAAGGTCAGATAAATGACAAAATAGCATTTTCAGGAACATTGCTCTGAAAGTGGTTCTCAACTCTGGCGTCTCAGTAATTAGCTGGAAGCTTTCTTTTCTTTTCTTTTCTTATATTTCATTTTAACTTAAGACACCACCGAAAAACTACCAGAGCTCATCAATCAACTCGGTAAAGTTTCAGGATACAAAATTAATATACAGAAATCTGTTGCATTTTATATACTAACAATGAGCTATCAGAAAGAGAAATTAGGGAAACCATCCAATTTACAGTCTCATCAAAAGGAATAAAATACCTAGGAATAAATCTACCTAAGGAGGTAAAAGACGTACTCAGAAAACTGTAAGACACTGATGAAAGAAACTGAAGAGGACACAAACAGATGGAAAGACATACCGTGTTCATAGACTGGAAGAATTAATATTGTCAAAATGACCATACCACCCAAGGCAATCTTCAGATTCAGTGCAATCCCTATCAAAATACTAAGAACATTTTTCACAGAACTGGAACAAATAATTTTAAAATGTGCATAGAAACACAAAAGACCCCAAGTAGCCAAAACAATCTTCAGAAAGAACAGACCTGGAGCTATCACAGTCCTTAACTTTGGACTATACTACAAAGTATACTACAAAGTAATCAGAACAGTGTGGTATGGCACAAAAACAGACACATAGATCAATGGAACAGAATAGAGAGCGCAGAAATAAACCAACGAACACACTTATGGTCAATTGATCTATGACAAAGGAAGCAAGAATATACAATGGAGAAAAGACAGCCTCTTCAATAAGTGGTGCGAGGAAAACTGGACAGCTACATGTGAAACAATGAAATTGGAACATTCTCTCACACCATATACAAAAATAAACTCAAAATGAGTTACAGACCTAAATGTAAGACTGGAAACCAAAACACTCCTAGAAGAAAATGGAGGCAGAACACTCTTTAACTTAAATCATAGCAATATTTTTTTTGGATTTGTCTTCTAAGGCAAAGGAAACAAAAGAAAAAAGAAAAAAACAAATGGAACCTAACTAAACTTAAAAGCTTTTGCACAGCAAAGGAAACCATCAACAAAAAAGGAAAAGACAACATACTGAATGGAAGAAAATATTTACAAATTATATGACTGATAAGGGATTAATATCCAACATATATAAACAGCTCATACAACTCAACATGAAAAAAACAAACAACCCAATCAAAAAATCAGCAGAAGGGCTTCCCTGGTGGCGCAGTGGTTGAGAATCTGCCTGCCAATGCAGGGGACACAGGTTCAAGCCCTGGTCTGGGAAGATCCCACATGCTGCGGAGCAACTGGGCCTGTGAGCCACAACTACTGAGCCTGCGCGTCTGGAGCTTGTGCTCCACAACAAGAGAGGCCGCGATAGTGAGAGGCCCGCGCACCATGATGAAGAGTGTCCCCCGCTTGCCACAACTACAGAAAGCCCTCGCACAGAAACGAAGACCCAACACAGCCATAAATAAACAAAAATAAAATGACTAATACTCTTTAAAAAAAAAAGAAATCAGCAGAAGACCTGAATAGACATTTTTCCAAAGAAGACATGTACATCACTAATCATCAGAGAAATGTAAATCAAAACCACGAGATATCACTTCACACCTGTCAGAATGGCTATCATCAAAAAGACCACAAATAAATGTTGGTGAGGATATAGAGAAAAGACAACCCTTGTATACTGTTGCTGGACATGTAAATTGGAGCAGCCTATGGAAAACAGTATGGAGTTTTCCCAAAAAAACTAAAAATAGAACTACCATCTGATCCAGCAATTCCACTCCTGGCTATAGATCTGAAGAAAATGAAAACACTAATTCAAAAAGATAGAGGCACCCCAATGTTCATAGCAGCATTATTTATGATAGCCAAGATAAGGAAGCACCCTAAGTTTCCATCAACAGCTGAATAAATAAAGAAGATGTGGTTTATATATACAATGAAATATTACTCAGACATACAAAAGAATGAAATTTTGCCATTTGCAGCAACATGGATGGACGTGGAGGGAATTATGCTTTTAGTGAAATAAGTCAGACAGAGAAAGACAAATACTATATGTTATCACTTATATGTGGAATCTAAAAAAATAAAACAAACCAATGAGTATAACAAGAAAGAAACAGACTCCCAGATATAAGAACAAACTAGTGGTTACCAGTGGGAAGAAGGAAAGAGGAGGAGAAAGATAGGATTAGGAGATTTAGAGTTACAAACTACTATGTATGAAATATATAAGCTACAGAATTACATGGCACAGCACACAGAATATAGCCAATATTTCATAACTATAAATAGACTATAATCTATAAAAATATCGAATCACTAAGTTGTACACCTGAATCTAATTTAATATTATAAATTAACTACACCTCAGTAAGACAGAGAGAAAGAAAGAAAAAGAAAGAACGAAAGAAAGAAAGGAAGAAAGGAAGGGAAGGAAAGAAAGAGAGAAGAAAAGAAAGAGAGAGAGATGGAAAGAGAAAGAGAGGGAGACTTCCCTGGCAATCCAGTTAAGACTGAACACTTCCACTGCAAGGCGCTTGGGTTTGATCCCTGGTCAATCTCTGGTCGGGGAGCTAAGATCCCACATTCCGCATGGCATGGGCAAAAATAAATAAATAAAATAGAAATTTTAAAAAGAGAGAGAAAAAAAAAAAAGGAAAAAAGGGGGAAGGAAGGAAGAAGACAGTGCACTTAAAAAACAGATTAAATGGCTGCCTTCCTGGGATGCCAGTGCCAGTACTCCTTTGATAGTAAGACTCCCTTTGCAGGCGCCAAAGCCATACTGACTCACTGTGTAACTGTTCATCTGTTTTTTTTTTGTTGTTTTTTTTGTTTTTTTTAAAGGAATTCCTTTATTTTTATTTTATTTAGTTATTTATTTATTTATTTTTGGCTGTGTTGGGTCCTCATTTCTGTGCAAGGGCTTTCTCCAGTTGCGGCAAGCGGGGGCCACTCTTCATCGCGGTGCGCGGGCCTCTCGTTGCGGAGCACAGGCTCCAGACGCGCAGGCTCAGTAGTTGTGGCGCACGGGCCTAGTTGCTCCGCGGCATGTGGGATTCTCCCAGACCAGGGCTCGAACCCGTGTCCCCTGCATCGGCAGGCAGATTCTCAACCACTGAGCCACCAGGGAAGCCCTGTTCATCTGTTTTTATTTGAAACCTTGAAGGAATGAACCCCTAACATATTTGATGGTCTTTCTTCTGACAAGATATAAAACTGTGCTGAAGGGAACGCTGCTCAATAATATTATGTAACAACCTAAATGGGAAAAGAATTTGAAAAAGAATGGATACATCTGTATGTATAACTGAATCACTTTGCTGTACACCTGAAACTAACACAACATTGTTAATCAACTATACCCCAATATGAAATAAAATTTTTAAAAAGAAAGAAAAAAGTAATTATTGATAGGGAAAAAAAAACAAAAAAAGCTGTGCTGAAAACCATGATTCTCCACAGCAGCTCCTCAGAGCTATCCAGACACTGTCTCCCAGGCTACAATCCTCACTTTGGCGCAAATAAAACTCTTTTCTATTCTTATTATAGATTGGTTATTGATTATTTCCATAAACAGGAGTAACCAAAGTGACACCTCGAGCAAAGACCAAAGGGGATGGTGGTGAAAATGGGAGTTCTGGTTCCCAAGCTACAGAGATGCCACCACAACAGTAAAGGGGGGCCACATGATATAGTAGAGCAAGAACTGGATTGAGTGAGAAACTTGGGCTGAGATGTAGAAAGCTAAGTGCTGAAGTCATGGCTACGTCAGGCAGGGCACCTTCTCTCTCTGGACTTCTACCTCTCTTCATCCATAAATCGGGGGAAGGAAGAATTAATCTAAGTGACCTCTAAGGCTTTGCTATTCAAAGTGGGGACCAATAACCAGCAGGAACGGCATCATCCAAAAGCTTATTAGAAACGCAGACTCTCAGGCTCCACCAGAAAAATCAGATTTGTATTGAACAAGATACTCAGGTGATCTGTAAGCACATTAAAGTTTGGGTCACTTCCCTAAAGTGTCTGCCACTTCTACAATGCAATGGTTTCAGACTCACCTCAACTCTGTCACTTAGCAGGGGGAAAAAAAAAAAAATTTACCTAGTCACTTCACTTGCGCCCTTTTCCTAATCCTAACCAGAGCTCTCAGACTTGCCCATATCTCAGTAGCGTTTTCAGAAACACGGATGGGGCAGCGCTGCCACCTTGTGGTCATGATGAGTAAATGCACTTGATCTTACCGTTCTCTCCTGGAAAGGAGGCGGGAGGGTTGGCAGAGGGGGTGACGTCTAAGTCACAGATTAGAGAAGAGAATCACAACCACCCACAATGACTGGAAGTAACTGTCAGATAGACCTGGGCCTACATCATAGAGTAATGTCACATTTCAAATGGCAGATTTTATATACCTAATAAAATGTGGTATGAGTGGGAATCCTGGGTTCCAGGCCAAGCTCTACCCTTGGAAACTTCAAGGAAAACAAATCACTGTGACAGTTATTTTCAGACATCCAGCCCCCACCTGAACTCCATCAGTAAACTTGTAATTTTCCAAGGAAACTTACTTTGCTCTGACAGTTCTCTCTCATCCTGAGCAAAAGCGTGTCTGATGCAGACTCGCCAAGCCTGCGGCTACTCTGTGTAGGCACAGAAATAAGCCTCATACGTTTTCACACAACAGACCTTCACATTCTTGTGAACAACCACCATACGCCCTTCCATCTTCCCTCAGCCATTTCGAAAAGGACATATTCGGAAGTTCCCTGTACTCTCCTGCCACCTTCTGAAGGGCAAGTGAAGTGGGTCAACCAGAGCGGAAACTCCGAATCCTGGGCGTGTCCCAAGCACAGCAGCAGAGCCACAGGACGACCCACATCCCCATTCTGAGCACTTCACCTGTATTTAGAAAGCCAAGTTCCACATCAGCTCATGTGAGGAGATGGGTTCTCGACTTGTGCTGCTACCCAGTCATCCCATGGCTGTGTAGGTGTACACTTTTTGTTGTTTTATTTTTGAGAAATATCCAGTAGAGCCTGCGATGCACTATGTGCTGGAGACACAAGGATGAATCAGACCTGGTCCCTCACTGAGGGCCAGGTACGGAGGGAACCCAGTCCAAAGCCGGAGCATTGCGGTCACGTGAGAAACACTTTGATAGAGGCGAACACAGACTTGGGGGCCTACCTCGTCAACCCCCTGTGAAGATTGTCCACTCTGGGTTTTCTGGGCTCCCGTTTTCCTCATTTCAAGCTCAAAGTGAAAAAGAAAGAGAACGCAAGTGTCCCCGATTTTTGCAGTCAGGGTTCAACCAGACATTTCCCTCTGGATAATCCAAGATGTTGGTGGGCTCCCACTTCATCCTGACGTCCTCTCTCTCCTGTTAGAGCTCACCACACTGGCACCTGCGGCAGCCAGGCGAACAGACATTCCAGCAAGTCAGGAAACTTGAGTTTTTCTTCCCGGGCTTTGAGGCTAACTGGCTGTGATCTTGAACAAATCACGTAACTTCCCTGAGCTTTCATTTCCGCTTCCATAAAATGGAGCACCTGGACTGACTCTCCACGGGTCTATGTGTGTAGTGAGAGCCCCTCAGAGACAGCGTCACACCTCCTTCAACTCAGGAGCCACTACCTGCAAATACCGGGCAGACATTACGGACTCAAATGCTCACTGGATGTGTGTATGAATAAATGACTCTTCTTAGAGCAACAGGAAGCATGGAATCAATCAACAAGCATTTGTGAATGTCTACTACGTATACTGTAGAGTGGGGAAACCAAATAACAGTGGGAAAATGGTTATTTCTCCCACTTTCCCCTTACCTCCTTCCTGGAGGGGGAACTTTGTAAGTCACAAAGACTGTGCTGACACAACTAAAGTTCTCAGGATGAGCTCTAATTAGTTGTCAATATTAACAAGAGAAGAGTCTGACTCTTTTCCAGGGAGGAGCCACATCAGTGGTTTACATCAGACCAAGCGCAGACCGAGCCTCCAACTCGAGGACAATCTCCACTGCCTAGCACGGTGCCCGCCGCCTGCAGACGCTTTATAAAGTTTGTAGTAGCAAAGTCTACAGTCAACTCTCCGACATGTCCATAGGCAGAAATAATCTGAAATTGAGAGGGTAAGAATGAGCAGAATCCACGCCTGGCCTCTTCCCTCCTCTTGGCTGGAACAAAAGTCACACCACCTTTACTCACTCCTGCCTGGAGGAGCCAGGGAGGACTTCCTTGTTAACCTTCCCCTCAGCCCCACAAATATCACCCAGCACTTAAGTCCAGCCTCCCCCCATCTTTGAACCCATTTCCTGAAGCCTCTGGAATGAGTCACGCTCAGTAAGTGCTGATGTTGTGTACTCTCGATGTTTGCTCCAAGTAGTATCACCTCCTTTCGCTTTGGGCTGTTTCCAAACAAGGTCTGAAACAAGAGCCCCGGCAGCCTGGGCAAACACCTTCCCCGCTGTGGCTCCTGTTTCTCAAACCCTCTTGGACCTGAAGCCTTGAGGGTCTTCCACCAACCCAGTTCCCTCTCCTTTAGGCGGGAGCCACGAGGCCACAGCCACCTGCCTGACCAACAACAAGGAGGCCTGCTTTGACCCAGTGCCCCAGGCCAGGGTTCGGGGCAAGAGAGAAGAGCCTCTCCTCCTCGATCCTCTCTGTTTCCCTCCTTATGTGGCTACAGAATTGGAGGAAATTGTAAACAGTGGGGACACAGCAACTTCCCAAACAACAACACTGCTATTGCTGATCCAAGGACGGGAGTGGGGAGGACAGAGGGGAAACACGCCGTGTGATTCTCTCTTTGCCAGCCCTTAGCACTCTCTTTCCTGACAGATACTAAGCTAGAAAATGTCACTCACATGTATAAGGAAATTCAAACAAGGAAAAAGACTTGGGGAAGAAATCATAGCACACTGGGGGGTAGGGAGGCGGGAGGGAGGAGGGGAGGGGCTGAGAACTGCTGCCAAGTTATCAGTCACCCTCTCATGTTCCGAAGAATATGCTTCACTCCTTCTCTTTGGCCAGTTTTACCTTCCATATTCCCATAAATCACATGGCCCAGTAACCTAATGAGACCAACGTCACTTGGCCGTTCTCGCCCTCTAATGGGAACACTGGCCTGGGAGTAAAGCGCAGACCCCCAAGCCACATACCACGCACGGCCTGAGCCACTCCAAGAACTCGGGACCCTCTCCCTGGGAACCTTCCACACACTCTTCAAGCAACTCACAGCAGCACCAACATTTGAAATGAAAGTTCTAATCTCTTCCCTCCTTCTGTTGCTGCCACTAATGCTGGTGTCCACAGTCCACAGCAGCTCAAATCCAGGTAAAAAAAATTTTTTTTTCTATGAAAGATAAAGAGGGGGGAGAAACATGGCAAAACAGAAAAGAACATGACCACACAGGCAGTAAAATGTAGCCCCTTTAGGTTACAGGGATTAGGGGCAAGTTAGCCTGTCTCAGTGCCCGTTTCTTCATTTACAAAAAGGAAAGAATTGTACATAAATCCAAAGAGTGTTGTGAAAGTTAAAGAGGTCCGTGTGCATGCAAGTGTCTGCAACTGTAGCTGGTGGGGGAGAAAAAAATAATGGCCCAACAAAGATTTGCTGCCTCACCTCCCCCCAATCCCTGTTCTAGAGAGTAATGAATGTCCCCAGGGCCAGGCTTGGAGGCAGTGGTGGGAGGGTGTTGAAGGCAACTGTACATCCACAGACAATAAGTCATCCTCGATTGTATTCTTTACAGTGCACCAGACGTGCCCCAACTATTTTTAATGCTATTTCACGGTATGGTGATAAACTAGAAAAATCACACCACCAGGTAGCACCCATGTTTGAAACTGTAGCCACACCAAGCCCTGTTTGAACAACTCACCTTTGGGAAGCAGACCCTGGGTTAGGGGCTCCGAATGGGCTCCACTTTTCACTACAGCTGAAGTGGGCTCGCCCTTAGCAGAACAGCTATGCAGAAGAGACCTCACCCCGACCTATGTCTCCACTCGAGGGGAACATCTCCCCAAGGGCTACTTTGAGGTGAAATAGCTTTGTTTATACTGAGCATCAACTCTGTCCTAAAATAAGGAGTTCTCCCGACTCCACCCCAATTTTCAACGTTCCCTCCCTTATAGAGAGAGCTCTCTGGAAGCTGCTGGGCCCCCCAGCCCTGGGGCCTAGACCACCATTCTGGAAGGGAAGGCTTTTCCACCGCTATGACAGACACCAAGGCTAGAGTCCTGAGCCTGGATTCCAAGCTCCAGCCACAGCTGCCTTTCCAGTCCAGCCCTCCTCGCACTAAGTGCTCTGTGCTCCGCTCAACTAGACCTCGGGCTGCTCCCGAGCTGGTCTTGTGCTTTCCCACCAGCTCAACTTTGCTCACAAAACCCACCCCAAGCCACCTCCTCCCACAGCCTCCCTTGATTCGTCCCAGGACCATATGTGAGCCCTCCCTCCTGTGAACAAGCTTAAGCCTAACTCGACTCTCTACCCTTTTCATGTTCTACCTTAAGTTGAAGTGTTGGTGTGCCTCTCCCACCTCCACCCCTGCCCTTCTACACTGTAACCTCCCCTCTGGCACAATCTGGTGTATTGTTTCCACGTCCCTCATGCTATCCCGCACGGTGCTCAGTAAATATTTGCCAAGTGAAAGAATCAATCCTCAGGTTTCTGAGTTCAAAATGTTGCCCTTAGGAGACTCGACACCCGCGTTTCATAGCAGCCCCACTGACATTAGGGCTGGATAACTCCTTGTTGTAAGGAGGGGGAGCTGCTCTGTGCTTTGTAACCTGTTTAACAACATCCGCGTGGCCTCCACCTGCTAGAAGCCAAGAGCAGCCTCTCCCCTACCACCCTCCCCCGCCCAGTTAGTACAGCCCAAAATATCTCCAGACATTGCCAAATGTCCCCTGGAGGGGGACCCACTGCCCAGTGGAGCCAGTGCTCTCTACCAATAATTCTCAAACATGGCGACACGTTTAGACTCACCTGGACCTTGACACTCAGACTTGAATTGAGGGGAATGGTGATCTAAATCCTGGCTCCATCACTTACTTTGAAACTCTGGACAAGATGCTTAACATTTTTCAGCCTCAGTTTTATCTTCTTAAAATGAATAAAATACCACTTAGCGCGTACAACTGTTGTGAAGAGTAAACTATGGATAATGTGAACCTAATAAGGGTTCAGTAAATGGACTGGTTATCACTTCATTAAAAAATTATATGCAAGAAACACACCAAAATTCCAACAGCTGATAAGGGTAAAGATTTCTTCATTTTTACTGTACAAATTTTCTCTAATATAGTTATATTGCATTAAAAACGAAAAAGAAAAACTTCTCAATGAAGGGGTTCCACTAATAATCTCCAAGTTTCCTTCTGGCTCTAATATTCTGTGGCTTTTCTCTGGAACCAGAAGTAGAGGTCAGGTGACAGTGATATAGTAGAAAAGTTTAGACAGCTGGGGTTATGCCCGTTGAAATTACTTTAACACCACTCAAAAGAGCACATGAAAACACTTGGAAACCAGCACTTGGAGAAATGATGCAACACCCTTCATCTGTGTGGCAGAAAGGGCAGAAAGAGTCTGGGAAATAGGAGAGCGGGATTGAACCGGATGCTGCTCTAAGGGCCCTCTCCGGACAACTTGTCCATCCTTTTATCAAACAAACATTTACCACGTGTCTACCATGTGTCAGGAGCCATGTAGCTGAATGACTACTGAGCCATTGGTTCAGACTCTAGTGAGGAAGAAAAATTTTTAGTTTGCTAGGACCGCCATAACAAAATACCACCGACTGGGAGGCTTAAACAACAGCAACTTATTTTCTCACAATTCTGAAGGCTAGAAAGTTCAAGATAAAGTGTCAGCAACTTTGGTTTCTTCTGAGGCCTCTCTCCTTGGCTTACAGATGGCCATCTCCTTACTGTTTCCTCACCTGGTCACTCCTCTGTGCATGTCCATGCCTGGTGTCTCTTTGTGTGCCCAAATCTCTTCTCCTTATAAGGACTCCAGTCAGATTGGATTAGAGCCCAACCATCAGGGCCTCATTTTAACTTAATCATCTCTTTAAAGGCCCTATCCTCAAATACAGTCATTCTGAGTTATTAAGGGTTAGGGCTTCAATGAATTTTAGGGGGACACAATTCAGTCCACAACACATTTCAAACAACAAACTATAACTGTGCAAGGGTAGAGCTGTATTCAAATGTGACGGGGAACCATGGGAAACCGTAATTAATTCTGGCAGGAAATATGAGCAACCCCTGTACAGAGGAAGCATCATCTGGACCCAGTTCTAGCTCAAGAATCTCTATAAAACATCATACTTGATTGTCATAAAAATATTTTAGGTATCACAAAATGCAAATAAGATAGCATCAGGTGATAAGACAGACTTGAATAGAGGCCAAAAGAGGAATGGATTTGTTCCAGAGGAACAAAGGTAAATACCATCCTCTTATAGTTGAACTGGGATTATGGATTCAAATACAACCAAACATGGAGGTCAGGTGAAGTTCCTGACTGGTTTATGGAATAATCTACTCCTTGCTCTCATTGCTTAGGTCACGAGGATTGTAATGTGTGTAGGGAGGGATCTTAATGGGGGGAGGTTGTAAGGTGTTGATTAACCCCTACCTATGGTCCTCTCTTCCATCCAGAAGCCACCTTTCTCCACCTACCTCCAGCTAAGCTTTTCTCTAGGCCAGATTTTAAACCTCAGTTCCTTATCCATTTAAAATACTCCTCTCTTGAAGCACCCTAGATCCCTGAGTAAAAAGGAAGATCAATGGAGCTGCGCTGACCTCGGTAGCACAATGATGGGGGGGGGAGACCAATTCTCTTGGCCCCTTCCCTTTCCAGTGACTGGAAGTGACCAGTTTCCTTCCTACAGGGATTGCCAGAGGCCATAGGGACCAACACCAGGCTTCTGGGAGGTGGCTCCAGGACGGAGGCCAAGAATGTGAGTGCAAAGGTCAGTAATCCAGTATCGACAACAGGGGTGCACCATCAGATCCCAACTTGCTCCCTTGAGTCCCTCTGCACCGGAGCAGATGTTATCTGAGCTGACCTCACCCTCTCCCCTCTCCACAAGCCCACCACATGCAGCACCAACACTTATTTTCTTCCTGAGTTTCATGTAAGAGCCAGACTCCTCCAAGGTCCAGGGGGGAGCTGGCTGAATCTCTGCCTCCTCTCCCTTACCCTTTTTTTCCCCAACAACCCAGGGCTGCCTTCCAAGACCTTCCTGGATGCCATTCTCAACCTTATTTTACTCACAGGTAGACTGAAATCAGAGAGGCAAAACGGCTTGCTTGAGGTAAAGCAACCACTAAAAAGTAGACACCTAGGTCTTATTCCTCATTTTTCAGTCTCCCGAATGATACCCTGATGCCTCCTCCAAACTTGCCACCAAATCCTTGCCCATACAGGTCAGGCAAACAACTTAGAGACCCTAGTGCTCATATAACTGGATATCTCCACTGTTCTGTGTTGACCCTTTCCCACACCCACTGCAGTATGAAAACGAATCGAGAGGCAAGGAAGATGGCAAGTAAAGCCCTGCCTCAAACATATTAACCCTTCTAAGCAGCAACTCCCTTATTTCAGATTGGTTCCTGAGAGCCCCTAAAAGAAAACTCATGACAGTGCCTGGGCTGCCAAAGAAGCCGTGTCCCTGTGATCATTTCAAGGGCAGGATGAAGAAAACCAGTAAGTTCCAAAAGAATGACCTTCCTTAAACCAGAGCCACTCTGTGGAATCAACTAGGGATGAAGCAGGTTGAGAAGAGACAAGAGAAATGAAATGAAGACCAGGATAAGCACACTTCTCAGCCCTTTCTACTCAGTGTCAACTTGTGGGGGAATAGGAAGAGAAAGAAAAGCAAAACGCAATTCTCCTAATACTAGAGAGGCTTAACCAAATTCCTTAATGATAGAATGCCATTGTTTATCAAAGTGGAGGCAGATGGGGCTGCTGGGGACCTGGTCATTGATCTCTTGACGATGACACGGGTATTGGTGTCAAACAAAATGTGATTCCTCCCTAGTCTAGGTATAATTAAATGTCATATAAAAAGAATATTGGCAAGAGTTAAACTGATTGATGTTATGATATTATCAAGAATGGGATGAATCTAGATCCTTATCACTGTTGACGGAGGTAAAATACAATTTGGTAGTACCTATCAAAAACTTAAATGTGTGTATGTTTTAACCAGTAATCTCACTTCAAGAAATCTCTAGTATAGAATACTAGCATGGATATTCAAAGATATATGTATAAGAATATCAATTATAGCAGTATTGTAGTGACAAATGAACATATTAAATGCTCATCATTAACAGACTTACAGTGTGATCATTTTACAATGTATACAAATATCAAATCATGGTGTTGTACACCTGAAACTAATATAATGTTAGATGTCAATTATACCTCAATAAAAAATTCATCAAGAGCAAATTGGGCAATTCTGCACTTGTCAAAAATAATTAGGTAGGTCATTATATGTTGATTGGAAAGATGTCCACAATATATTAAGTGAATAAAAGGTGCAGAGACCCCCTATTTCAAGCCCATCACAAAAATAAATTTCAGTGAATTAAAGGTCTAAATTTGAAAGACAAACTTACAAGGGAATATTGGAGACTATATTCATGACCTTGGGGTAGGAAAGGATTTCTTTTTTTTTTTTTTTTTTTTTAAAGATTGATTGATTGATTGATTGCTATGTTGGGTCTTCGTTTTCTGTGCTAGGGCTTTCTCTAGTTGTGGCAAGCGGGGGCCACTCCTCATCGCAGTGCGCGGGCCTCTCACTATTGTGGCCTCTCTTGTTGCGGAGCACAGGCTCCAGACGCGCAGGCTCAGTAGTTGTGGCTCAGGGGCCCAGTTGCTCCGCGGCATGTGGGATCTTCCCAGACCAGGGCTCGAACCCGTGTCCCCTGCATTAGCAGGCAGATTCTCAACCACTGCGCCACCAGGGAAGCCCAGGAAAGGATTTCTTAAACAAGTAACAAAACTTATAAGTCATAAAGGAAAAGATTAATAAATTTGACTTTATTGAAATTAAGAAATTTTGGTCATCAAAAGAAGAAAATGACAAGAAGAAGAAGAGTAGGGGTATGTCTGCAAATATTAATATCGATAAAGGATTAATATTCAGGCTGATAAGGAATTCCTATAGATCTATGAAAGGGAGGCAGGAAACACAACAAATAGGCAAAAGAGTTGAGTAGGCCCTTCAGAGACAAGAAATCCAAATAGCTAATAAACATGTGACGTGGCACTCAACCTTACTAGTAATTGGGAAAATATGAATTAAAACCAAACAGAGGGACTTCCCTGGTGGCGCAGTGATTAAGAATCTGCCTGCCAACGCAGGGGACATGGGTTTGAGCCCTGGTCCGGGAAGATCCCACATGCCGCGGAGCAACTAAGCCCGTGTGCCACAACTACTGAGCCTGTGCTCTAGAGCCCGTGAGCCATGGCTACTGAGCCCATGTGCCACAACTACTGAAGCCCACGCGCCTAGAGCCCGTGCTCCACAACAAGAGAAGCCACCACAATGAGAAGCCCGCGCACTGCAACGAAGACCAATGCAGCCAAAAATAAATAAATAAATTTATTTTTAAAAAACCAGATCACTCCACATCATAAGATTGGCAACAATTTTTTTTGGAATTTTTGAATTTTATTTTATTTATTTTTTTATACAGCAGGTTCTTATTAGTTATCCACTTGATACATATTAGTGTATATATGTCAATCCCGAGGATTGGCAACAATTTTAACGTCTGATAATGCCATGTATTGTCAGAGAGTAGAACAGAGAAACTATCATTTCCTGCTAAAGGGAGTGTAAATTGGTAAATCACTTTGAGAAAGTGCTGGTATAGTTATCTACTAAAGTTTAAGCTCTGTGACCAAGCAACTCCACTCTTAGCAATTCCATTCTCAAAAGGAATGCTTGCTTATGTACAGCGGAAGAAATGAACAAGGGTTTCATAGCAGCGTTGTTTATAACTATCCCAAACTGAAAATTTGTCAGTGAATAAATCAGTAGTAGTATATTTGAATATTATATATCTGTGAGAATGAACAATAATAAAGCAACATAATGTTGAGTAAAAGAGAAAAAAATAAGAGAGAATAGTTATAGCATGATTTGATATACATAAAGTTTAAAATAAGGCAAAATTAAACTAAATTATATGGGAATGTATAGGTAGGTGGTAAAGCCATAAAGAAAAAAAAATAATGCTTACTGCAAAAGTGGGGATTACCACTGTGAGGGGGAGAGGGAGGAGAGTGAACAGATGAGGAGGAGGGTTGCTGGTAGTATTCTAGTTCCAGGCCTGGGTAGTAGTTTCATGAATATTTCTTTGTAACTACTTATTGAACTGCACATTTAAGTCTTAAGGACTTCCATAGATGTGCCATAATAAAAGATTTGTTAAAGGAACATAGCAAAAACAATATGTATAGGATAAGCTCATTTTGTTTTTTAAAGTGAACTATTATGTTTATATACAAAAACATATGGAAAACTATGTAGCAAACTAGTAACAACAGTTAGCTCTACAGAATGAGGAGTAGTGGCTGGGATCGGGGCATCCTTTAACTTTTTACTGGATATACTTTTTCATTTTAATTTTTTCCAGGGGATGAGTCTTACTTTTAACATTTTAAAAGCTCTCATAAAAAATAAATTATAAAAATGTTTTTAACAGTAGTCTCTCCCTTTTCTTTTCACCCTAGGACACCAAAGACACCGCAAGAAGCCAACCAAGCCCTCCAGAGCCTGCCAGCAATTTCTCAGACGATGTCAGCTGGCAAGCTTTGCTCTGCCCTTATAGGAGCTCTGAGAGCCCACCGTCCCGATAAAGCATTCTGTCAACAAGGCAGTGAGCGCACCTAGAAGATGCTATTCTCCCACCTCAAGCTCCCCATCCCTGTTCCCACTCCCTAAATCATCCCAAAAAGCATGTTTCCCAAGATTATTGCCCCCTCTAGTGGCTTCTTTCCTTGTCAGTCTTTTCCTGGGGCCTCCCCTTACCCAGGTTTAAACTTACTTACAGGGAATTTCTGGTTGCCTAGCTGGTCCCACTGGATCTTAAATATAACCAAGCAAGTAGTAAACAAAAGTCAATAAATATATTTAAATGTAGTAGGTTAAAATAATTTTCAAATGGGGTCTGGAAACTCACATTCAATCCAGACAACCCACTTTACCCTGTTCATTCCAAACTCAATCCAGATTATACACACACCTGTATCCAACACCACCTTCAATCTCGCTCCGGTTTCCAACTTTTTATTCTTTTACTCATTCAACAAACCTTTCTGAGGTAAGAGCTAGGTGGGGCAAAGAAAGAAGTTAGATTAATGAATCAGACATTGTCTTACTAAAGATAATATAGGTTAAAAAAAAAACAAACCTGGCACCATTTCCTAGCACATAAAATGCCTTCAGTATTTATGATTATCATCATCACCATCATTAATGGTCATCTGACTCTGTAAGTTTCCAATCTACTACAGAAGACATACGTGCAGAGGCATAGTTGAAGGCTAGAGAGATGGTGTGGAAGATTTCACATGCCACTCAAAACAGCTTCAAGCTGTAAAAATGAGAAGATGTCTTTCTTTTTTTAACATGGGAGTAAAATGATCAGAACGATAATAGAAGGAAATTAAAGAGGAAACCATTTGAGAGAATGAATACAGAGGAAATGATTACAACAGGGTAGATCCTGCTTCCCTCTCTGACCCTTTCCTCAAACATCAGAAGGAGAGAACAGAAAAGGAACACTCCTCCAGAATCTGGCTTCTGTCATCCAGATGAAACAGAGGACTAAGCTGGGGTGCTGGCCTTATGAGAAGAAACATTTTAGCTGAGTGGTGAGTGGGGCCTCCTCTGGTAGGAGAGTGCTGGGCTCTCAGCCTCCCTCAGCTCCCAATCCCTCCTCCCACAGCAGGAGGCACATAAGCCCTGCATTTGGCACAGGAGTGGGGAGGCAGCTGTGGTCAGCCCACGTGCCAACTGCCTTAGGAAGAGCAGGGATGCCAGGATGAGGGCGTGGAACCCAAATGGAGGTGTCATCATGAGTAACCACTGAGGGATCTGTGACAAAGGAGGCCTGTGAGAGCCCAGAGGAATGAAGCCTGGGAGATCAATACCTCCCTTGAGAAAAAAACAACAGTGGAGCCAGGTTCTAAGTCAGTATTTAGGCCCGTCTGAGAATCAAAACCACACCAGACACCTATCACACAGCCAGAGCCTGGACCAGAAAAACACCCACAGCCCAGGCAGCATCTAAGGATCAGCAGGGACCCGATACACAGCAGGAGCCCACTTCACAGCAGAGGCCCTCACGCAGCAGGAGCCTCCTGAAGCTGAATCCCAGCAGGAACCTCCAGCACAGCAAAAATCTGCTTTGCAGCAGGAATTTCTTGCCCCACAGGAGCCTGCACCACAGCAGTCACCTCCCATCCAAAGGGTGCCCTTCAGGAAACAGGGGGAAGCTGCCTCACAGCACAGACCTGGGCCGGGAGAAGATTCTAGAACTCAACAGGAGCCAGAATTGAGAGAGGAACCTGTACCCCAGCCAGGACCGGGCCCGGTAGAGTCACCTCTAGCTCCACAAGAAGCTGGATCAACACCTCTGGCCCAGCCTAGACCCAGA
Source organism: Balaenoptera borealis (assembly GCF_965194805.1). Classification (NCBI taxonomy): domain Eukaryota; kingdom Metazoa; phylum Chordata; class Mammalia; order Artiodactyla; family Balaenopteridae; genus Balaenoptera; species Balaenoptera borealis. Next base: position 57,886,020 of record NC_138878.1, on the reverse strand, counting down.
CCCACAAAAGGACCACCAGCCCAGACTCAACCTGCATCCCAAGAGAGACAGCGATAGTCAGACCCCGAGCCCAGCACGCAGCTCCAGCCCAGGGAGCCAAATCCCAACAAGGATCGTTGGGCCAGTGGAGATTTCTATCAAAACCAAACCAACCGTCATACAGAGACCCACTGCAGAGCAGAAGACATTTCTTGAATGGGTAGTAGATTCTGGTGCAGATTTGGATTTAGGGTTTACGTTAGAGACCAATTTGCCAGCTAAGAGGGGTGGAACAGTGGCCCAGGGAACGAAGCTGGTCTCCAAGGGGAAACCTGGTTATGAAGTGATGTCAGGATTTGGTGGGACGTCATTACCCAGTAAGAAAACCAGCAGCCAGAACCCCAGACACTACCGGAACCCAGGTAAGTTGAGCTTGGAGGAAGGCGGCCTCCCAGGGATGGTCATTCATTTGGTCAGGAAGAACTTAGACCTGCCAGAATGTCAGGTGAGCTCAGGTGACCCCGCAACAGTCCCGGCAGACACAGATCAACAGCCCCATTTGACGGAGGAGGAAGCTGAGCCCTAGAGAAGAGAGGGATCCTGCAGGAGCCTGGGCAGTTAGGGGCTGGCCAAGCCAGGATCCCCAGCTAGCCTCTGACTCCTTCCCCTGCTCCAGGCTGCCTCCCCGCGGGGATCTGGGGGAACTCGAACAGAAACTAAAAAAGGCCCTGGGCGAGGGCCCCGTACTCATCCCTTGGGCCCCCAACTCCGAGCACCGCTCTGGGGCGGGCACCAAGTGGGCCACCGCGGCACCCTGCTGAACGTGGACCCTTACCCTCGCCGAGTGTCCACGCAGGCCAGGCCGAAAACCGGGCAGGAGCGACCCTTGAGCTCTCTGGGTTGTCCAGTGGGCAGGAAGACACTCGTCCCCAGGGAGTCCCAGGCCCGCCGGGCCCATGGCCTCGTGGGTTGTGATCTCAGGAAGGGGGCGCCTGGGAGAGGCGCTGGGGCTCCGCCCAAGTCCCAGGCAAGGTCGGCGCTGACGGGAGGGAGAGCTGGGGGAGCGGTGCGGGCGGGTCGTGGGCACAAGACTCCTCTGGCGGCAGCATCCCCGCCCCTCCTCCGAAGCCGGCCATGGTGCCCCCGGGGAGCAGGCTCGGGCCCTGAGCTCCTTCTCTGCGCTCAGAAGCCCTGCCCTGCACAAGGGGGGCCCGCAAGTTCTCTCCGGGGAACGTGGGGAGACTCGGTGAAACAGCCAGAGGGGGGGAAACAAGGCGGCCCCAATCCGGAAGCTGAGGGCGCTGTGAGGACGGTTAGTCCGAAGGCTGGTAATGGGGGTCTCAGCCCAGAGGCCTGTGTCCCCCGGAAGGGCTGGGCCGCCTCTCTCAGGACTGAGGAGAAGAGGGTCATCGGTGTCTCTCAGTGCCACGGCTGCTCGTGTGATTTGGGACGGCGGGGAGGAGGGACGGGATGGTGCTTCTGGTGCTAAAGATAAACAGCGGTTTCCCTGGGCCTCCCGAACCCAGTCTCAAGGTACGCCTTCACCACAGCGCCGCCACAGACAAAGCCGCCTCTCCGGGACAGTCGGAAGGAGTTGATTTGTGCGCATGCGCGAGCCTAGAGCCTCCTCCTCCGTTTCCCGCCTTTTCCCAGACTGGAGCCACGCCCTCTAATGCCTCTCTCTCCTGCGAGGCGATGCGCAGCTCGGGGCCAGTGCGCAGGCGTTGATCACTCTTAGGTTCACCATCCACTCCCTTCCATTCTCGCCAGAAAGGAGAGGGCAGAGAAAAGAACCCTGAGAAAGAGAATAGGAGAACTAGAGGACAGAAGGCGGAGGAAAGGGCGGGGCTTCCTCCTCCAATGGCTCACAGACAGAGCTTTGCCTCAGGCACTGTCGCCCCGCCCCGATTTCCAATTGCCTGAGGACCTGGCGGGCCCCTCGCCCCTAGAAGGAGGCTCAGCAGCAGCCGTGTCTCCTGCTCCAGCGGTGGGTGGGATGCGTTCTAGATGATTCCTACGCGGGAAGTGAAGTGGGGAAACGACGCTGACAGCCAACACGTGAAAAGACCCAGGCTTCCCCGCTGGAGAGACCCCCGCGGGACTCCCTGCTAGTTCGGCCAGAAAGACGCTTTCGCCGCCTCCAGGGCTGCATTTGTTGTTGGTCCGTGGTCTCTTCAATGCGCGTGAGGGGGCGGGGCCAGGCCTCATTCCTTAGCCATGGGGGGCGGGGCCCCACAATGGAGTGAAGCCCGGATTGCTCTTGGGGAGCGACCCAGAGAGGAGCAAGTCCGCGACTGGGTGGTGTTGGGGGCCCGATAGCAAGGATTGGCCCTAGGGGCCGCGACTGGCGGCTGGATTCGGCCCTGGCCTCTGGAATTAGCCCCAGAATCGGGGACCACATAGGATTGATGGGGTAAGCTAGGGGGACGGGACCGCCTTGGCCCGCGGGGCCCCGACCGCGAAAAGGGCCCAAGAGGGGGTGATGTGAGAGCGAAATACCACACCCAGCAGAGAGACTATCGGACATCCCAGTACCATCTTGGGAGGAGAGTCCACAATGTGAGTGTCCCGGACCAGGATTCCTCTTCCGGCTCCGGACTCGCTGTGTGACCGTGGGCAACTCCTGCCCTCGGTGTTTCTAACGTGGGAAATGGTTCAAGCGCGATTTTCAGGTGTGAGCCACCTTTTTTTTTTTTGGCCACACTGGGGCATGAGGGAATCTTAGTTCCCTGACCAAGGATCGAACCTGTTCCCCCTGCAGTGGAAGCGCAGAGTCTTAACCACGGGGATGCGTTAAGAAGTCCCAGGTCTCTGACACTCTTGCCACGGTAATGAGGAAGAGGTTTAGAAGCTGTTGTCCAAAAAGGAAGTTTAAGGGTGAGTCAGGGAAAGGAAGGAGGAAGGGGTGCCCTATAGTGGGGAATGCCTGGAGGAGGGGTGCAGTACAGCTTCAGACAGCCCTGTCCCACCATCCTTCATTCAGTCCACTCATCCATTCGTTGTCAGTCCGCCTGCCTCAGCCTGGCTGCCCTAGGACCTAAATTCCTGACTCCTACTCCTAGGACTAAGGGGCCCTGGGTTGGCTTTGGACAGCCTAACCTTCACTTGGGAGAAGGAAGTGCTGTCACCTGGGTTCCCTAGGGGGTCACATTATTTACAGGTCTCAGCGGGCTGCAGAAACACTGACAGACCAACAGAGATGCTGCAAGCCTCGGGCAGAGGCACACATGAAGTCCTTGCTGGATTAGGAGTATGTGTCTGTCCAAGTGAGGACCTATGGGAATTTCCTGAGCAGGAAAGAACTGACATAGCCCCCGGGCCCAGAGACCCCCAGACTCATCATCCTCCCTGCCATAGACATCATCCTTAGCCAAGGATAGAACTGGAGTTGGCTCCAGACGCACACAGGAAAGCTCAGACAGGCTCAGAGCTCAGACTGGGGCCCAAGGCCATTCCCTGTCACACGGCAAGACACAGCCTCACAAACAGGACAGCGTGCCCAGAGGCAATACAGACCATGGTAACAATGGGCCTTGGAGACCTGGTTCCTCAGGCTATGAGGAGTGGTACACCAGACAACAGGCTCCCTCCTTCCCTGCCTCAACTTTTTGAGCTATAAAATGGGCATAATGATAGGAGTGCCTATCACTGGGCTCTTGTGATGTTTGGGTGAGTGTAGTAATGTATTTGGTGCTGTCACACAACAAGCCTTCAGGAGGGGTGGAGATTATCCTTACTGTTACCCCCAGCTAGACAGCGAGTTCCCTGAAAGCAGGGCTGTGTCTGCCTTGTTTACCCCACAATTGCAGAGCCTGGTATGCCAGGCACATAGGCACTCAAATATTCATTTAATTAATAAGTGAAGGAATGCATGAACTGTCACACGGGGATAATAATAATCATGCTGCCCTTAGGGTTGTTGTGAGGAGTTAGAATCCTCTTGGGTAGGGCCCCCTGCACAGGGCTGAACCAGTCCTACTCACAAACCCATGAGCCTACCTACTCACAAAGCTCATTCCCCCAAGCTCCTAGATTCCCTGGTCATTTCCCGAGGCCCTGCCCTGGTGCAGGCCTCTGTTGAGTGAATCAGACCCCAGCCCTGCCCCAAGGGCATCCAAGCTGGCTGGAGCACTCCTACTCAACGGTTGGATCTTGCCAGTACCAGATGACACGAGTGTCATTATGATCACCCCATTTCCCAGATGATGACACTGAGGCTCTGAGGGAGTGAGGGCACCTGGGTTTCCTTACCTGGCCAGTGAGGGCAGGGCGATGGCCACCCCCAGGGCTCTTGAGGGCAGGGAGTGTGTGAGCTCAAAACTGCTGTGTGCCCCAACCTTGATTCTGGACCCAAAAGGCTCCAGTTGCACATTTTTGTTCAGCAGACATTTAACAGACCCTTACCTGTGCCAGGCCTGGGCCCTCTATGGTGAGGACAGACTCACATCTGGGCTGGGGACACAGACATTAATAAATGATCCCACAAAACAGATATATTTGATTATCTGAGTTTTCTCATCTGCCAAACTGTGATGAATACAAGAGGGAAAATCCTGAGAGACATAAGAGGGAGGCTTCCCAAGCAGGTGACGTTGGACTCAAAGATGAGCAAGTGTTGACTGCTGGGCAAGAGGGGCACAGAGGGTGGAAAGGACAGCACGGGCAGAACCTCGAGGCCCAAAAAAGTGGCAATTCACAGCGCGGAAGGAGCTCAGCAAGGGAGGGGAGGAGGAGAGGGGCTAAGCGCCCAGAAGACCCAGATGGTACGTGGGTTGGGAGGCCGTGCCCAAGATTTGGGGCTTTATCCTGAGAACAAGGGTGGAGGTGTTGAAGGGTTGGGAGTGTGTGACTAGATTTAAGTTTTAGAAAAATCCTCTGGCTGCTATGTGGAAAAGACATGGAGGGGGCAAAAACAGAGACACAGAAAGAGTTGTTACAGTCATCTAGAGAAAGGGGCAGTGGAGGTGGGAGAAGGGCCAGGTTCCAGAGCTTTCTAGGGGAGGATGGAGAACAGGACTTCATGATGGCTTGGATGGGACTGGGAGGTGGCCATGATGATGCCCTGGGTTCCAGTTGGAGCAAATGGGAAGAGATTGGTACCATACACACACACACACACACACACACACACACACACACAAGATCTGCATCTTACAAAGACACACAGAGAGAGAAGACATGCACCTACAGCCACCCAATCTCCCAGCACCACCGTTCTCTCTTCCCAGGACACACAGAAAACCTTTCCTTTCACACCTGGGAACTGCAGCTCCTTCTGACACCCGGTCCTGGGTCTCTGTCCCTAGAAACAGACATCAGGCTGGTGACACTCATAGGTGGAGGTCAGGTCCCCTCACCAGTCGTCACTCAGCTTACCCCTTTCTCACCTCCAGAGTCATCTGTGACCTTCCTGCTGGGAGTAAATCCACCCTTCCCAGATATTGAGAACACTGGGAAGGCCCAGGGCACCCAGCTGGGTTTCTGTGTCACAGAGTGAAATTATCGCCTGGGTTTAGAGACCCCTGGGTCTCTGTGTGGTGCTGACAGACCCCAGACCAGAACACAGCAGAGGCCAACACTGGGGTGGATGGGGAGCGGTGGCCTCACCGGCTTTGCAGGGTCTCAGCCAGGCTGGGCAAGCATGTGACCTGGGCAGCTGCTGAGGCAGCATTTCTGAGGTGTCACCTGCGCAGTCACAGTCTTCATGAAGTTCCACAGGTGATTCCGATGCACAGCGTGGGTGACAACCCTGTGACAAGGGTTCCTGATGCACCCCCCCCTCCACCCCAGGCTCCTGCTCTGAAGGAAAAAGCCAGAAGGAGATGAGAGGGCTGGGGGAGGCTGAGTGTGCATCCTGACCCAGAGCAGTGGGGAGCCCTGGACCCAGACACCCCAAGGTTGTGCTTGTCCAAACAAGGGTGTGTGTGTGTGTGTGTGTGTGTGTGTGTGTGTGTGTGTAGGTGGAGAATCACTGCTAAAGAGGGCAGAGGACTCAGCAGTGTTCAGGGACTAGAAATACAGACAGAAGGGGAAGGGGGAGGAGGGCACTAGGAAGGCAGGAATGAGAGGGGAGGGAGAGGGGGGGTTCTGGGCAGAGACCCCGCCCCCAGCCCATGTGACCCAGCGAAGTGCTCCTGCCCCAGGAGGAGGCCCAGCACAGAGGGAGGAAGGACAGCAGAGCTCACACATCAGATAGCAGTGCTTGTGAGCGGTTCGGGAGCTGAAGCTCTTCTCACAGAGAGAGGGACACAGCAGACAGCAGACACCATGAAGCCCCCCTCAGCCCATGCCCGCAGAGGGTGCATCCCCTGGGACGGGCTCCTGCTGGCAGGTGAGAGGGGACAGTTTTCAGGGTGTGGGCAGAGGTGGGAGAACAGAGACTGGCTGAGGTCTCTGGGGGAGACAGGGCTCTGAGAGGGGACAGAGGGCTTCTGTTTGGACCTGAGGCGAGAGGACATGGGAGCAGGGGAGGGTGGGGGGAGGGACTGAGCAACAGGAAAATCTCAATGAACTGGAATTGGTGAGGGGCAGGAAAACCTCAATTACTGTACATTTTCCAAATTATTCATCACTAAGCAGTAATTTTTCAAAACTGTTGACAATAACAATTTATGTCAGGGTGTCAATCCAGAAAAGAACGCAACCAGGAAGCTAAACACTGTCCTTACCCACCACCCTTAGAAACTGACAAATAAACACCAGGTGGTGGAGGCCCTGGGAACACTCATTCCTTCCTCACCAGGTATTTGGAGCCTGGTCCAGGCCCTGGGTCACAACCAGGATCAGACAAGTCCCTGCCGTCCCAGAGCTCACGCTCTATGGGGAGGAAGACAGACGAGCAAAGAGATCTAGAATGTGCTGCCAGGTGCTGACAAGTGTCATGAAGGAAACGGAGCAGGGAAAGGTCAGAAAGTGAAGATGGAGGGTCTTTAGAGCAGGTGTCAGGGAGGGCAGCTCCCAACAGGCCCCTGAGTGTGAGCAAGCGTGTGAGGGCAGTGAGGGAGTGAGCCAGGCAGACATCTGGGGAAACAGAGGAAATAACAAGCTCAGAGGGGCTGAAGTAATGGGGGTCATGCTGCTGACACTGAACCAGTAGCAAACACACAGACACACAGACACACAGACACACAGACACACACACACACACACACACGCACTACAAAAACACACACCAAGGCTGAGGGATGAAGAGACCTGCTCAGGACCAGGGCCCCAACACATAGGTCCAAATATTGATTTATTTCTCTCTCGTCCCTCCTAGTCTCACTCTTAACTTTCTGGAACCTACCCACTACTGCCCACCTCACTTTTGTTCTTGTTTTTGTTTTTGTTTTTGGCTGCGTTGGGTCTTTGTTGCTGCGCGCAGGCTTTCTCTAGTTGTGGCGAGCGGGGGCTGCTCTTTGTTGCGGTGCGCGGGCTTCTCATTGCAGTGGCTTCTCTTGTTGCATAGCACGGGCTTTAGGCGCCCAGGCTTCAGTAGTTGTGGCACACGGGCTTAGTTGCTCCGTGGCATGTGGGATCTTCCCGGACCAGGGCTCGAACCCATGTCCCCTGCATTGGCAGGCGGATTCTTAACCACTGCGCCACCAGGGAAGCCCCCACCTCACTTTTTGAATCAATGCCCTTCAATGCTGCAGAAGGGACAGATGTTCTTTTACTTGTCCACAATGTGACAGGGGATCTTCTAGGCTATGCCTGGTACAGAGGAGAAAGGGTAGAGAATAACCAACTAATTGCATCATGTAGAGTGTACACTCAAGTAAATACACCAGGGCCTGCACACAGAGGTCGAGAGACAATATACCCCAATGGATCCTTGCTGATCCAGAATGTCACCCAGAACGACACAGGCTACTACACCCTGCTGGCCACAAGGAATGATTTACAGACTGAAAGACTAGCTGGACAACTCCGCGTATACCATGAGTGATTCCTCTCTGACCTCTGGGTGTTGGGTGGGGTGAATTCTATTCACACGCAGAGGACTGACAGGCCTGGACTGTGTCTCCATCCCCCTCTGTATTACATCCCAGGTTGGGGTTTGAATATTTAGTGCAGGACACACACACAGTGGAGATAAATTTTAAAGGATCAGAATTCCTTTCCCAGAATCCGGATGCTGCAGACATTCTGTGCAGAAAGAAGGACCAGTCTGATCGGAGTAACTCAGCAGAGGGAGATCAGTCTCAGTCCAACCCCCTGGGCCCCTTCTGGGCCCATGACGCCGAGGAAGACCCTGTAGGACTCAGTAGGAGCCTGGCCTGAGTGCCCTCAGGAATCCTCACTGAGAAGCTCAGCCCCGGCGAGCCCCTGCCCAGACGCTGTCCAGGGCTCCTGCCTCCAGTGACCCTGGGGAGCCTTGCCAGGTCTCCAGGCTCCTGAGCTGGTCACTCAGCCCCAAGAGTCACATCTGGGCAGGGGCAGAGCCTGGTCCTGCACCTGAGACTCAGCGTGGAGAACACAAATGTACAAGGTCCCCAGGCCATCAGCCACCTGCCCTGGGGGACTCAGCATACCCACGTGAGGAACAGAGGAGAGAAGACGCTCCTGGCAGCTCCTTGACCACCGGGGCACAGCCCAAGGAGCCCTCTCCTCTGAATGCAAATAATAGTAGATGCAGTTTATTTAGTCATCTCCTCTATGACCAGCTTTAGGTCAGTTAATTATGAATGATTTAAGGTTAAATCATAGGGAACCTGGCAAGTAGAGACCATTTACTATTTATTTTATTTTATTGAGGGGAAACTCAGGCACAGTGAGATACAGTCACTGAATCAGGGTCACACAGACCCGAGTGGCAGATGAGTCACAAGAGATATGTCTGCAGCTCCATCCTCTCCTCTACCCTGGGGGTCTTATTAGGTATCTGGGGACCCTGACACCAGACATTCTTCAGATCCTTTCTTCTCCGGCGTCCCCAGCTCAGAGGGAGAGGTTCTGGTCTGGGGAGTGAGGTCAAATGGAGAAGTAATCCGTGTTTGCTATTGCACTCAGTTACCTGAGGCAGCAATCCGAATCAGTGCCGGCAATGTCCAGGCCTCCCCCTCACCTCGCCACACTGAACGTGAAATCATTAATTTGTTTCCTGACGTGTTGGTGTCACTCCCACTGGAAGATAAAGGAAAGCACTTTGCCTTCTCAGTCCCCACTCTACACCTGCAGCCAGCACAGCGCCCATGTGCAACACGCTCAGCTGCTTTTGTGAAAGAGGGAAGGAGTGAATGGTGTGGGTGTCTCTCCCCTGGAGGGAGAGGGAAAGCATGTGGCCAGACCCCCTCGGATCCTGCACCCAGGATGCAGTCTCTGAAGAGATTATGGGTCATTCGTTCATTCACTCACCATTCCCTCCTTCCTGCCTGTCTGCTCAATCTTTTCTCTCTTTATTCGTTGGACTCTGCTCTACCATTTATGGGGTCACTGTCTCATGTCAGTCTTTATCAAACACCTGGACAGAACTGCCCCACCTCCGGGCCCTGCAGTTCATCAGTGATGAACTGATCTTTGGGCTTTCTCCTGGTCTCCCCGTGTGTCTTTCTGCTCAAACCCCCAGTTCCCAGGCCAGGCTAGTCAATGAAGAACCAAGACAGGCACCAGGTAGTCTCTGAATCCCACCCTGTTCTTTCACAGCTAAATGACCCCAGAGGAAGTCTGTGCTTCTCCCGGACATAGAGCAGGTAGCCTCACATTCTCTGAGCTCCGATCCCCATGCATTTGTCTTGTGATACACAGACCTGCCTTATTCTTTAAAGACTCTCAGGTTGGCTGAGAGGTGAGAAATGCCAACTCTGACTGAAGATGCCGTTGGAGGAATCAAGGTATAAAAGGGGCAATGTTCTCTCTGTTGTCTTCACAGCGGTGTTACCCAAACCCGTCATCACCAGCAACAACTCCAACCCCAAGGAGCTGGAGGACACTGTAGTGTTAACATGTGGCCTTGAGACTCCGAACACCTCCCACGTGTGGTGGATCAACAATCAGAGCCTCCCCAACAGCACCAGGCTGGAACTGTCTGAGGACAACAGGACTCTCACTTTATTCCATGTCACAAGGAATGACACAGGACCCTATATGTGTGAAACTCGGAACCCAGTGAGTGTCAGCCGCAGTGACCCATTCACCCTGAATGTTTTCTGTGGGTAACTTCGATTCCTATGTGGCCTGAGCTGCCCTCCCAAATCCATGCTGTTAGAGACCAGGCTACATCCATCCCTCTCAGGACCAAGTACACGGACCCTGACCCCTGGACACCCAGGCTGGCCATGACTTCCTGTCCTGGGCAAATCCAGGCAGGCCCAGCCTTGAGCCAGGACTAAGAGGGGATGGGCTGCCCTGTTTTGAGGGGCTCAGGGTCACCACAGCGTGACAGGAGAAGCAGATTAATATCTCAGACTCAGGATGAGTAAACATGAGGGGTTATGTTTGGAACTTTTAAAGACAAGGTTATGACCCAGCTCAGAGGGAACTGTGGCCCTAATACAGACCAAGAATTTCCCTTCCCTCTGACTGCACCATGTGTGGCTTTATGCTCTTTGCTCCAGATGGCCTGGACACCCTCACCATTTCCCCCTATTACCATCCAGAGGCAAACCTCAGCCTCTCCTGCCACACGACCTCTAACCCAGCCACTCAGTGTTCTTGGCTTATCAATGGGAGGCCCCAACAATCACACAGAAGCTTTATCCCCAACATCATTGCAAATGATAGTGGATCCTATAACTGCCTTGTCCATAACTTGGTCACTGACCTCAGTAAAACCACAGTCAAGACTATCACAGGGACTTCCCTGGTGGCGCAGTGGTTATGAATCCGCCTACCAATGCAGGGGACGCGGGTTCGATCCCTGGTCCGGGAAGATCCCACGTGCCGCAGAGCAACTAAGCCCGTGCACCACAACTACTGAGTCCGCACTCTAGAACCCGCGAGCCACGACTACTGAGCCCACGGGCCACAACTACTGAAGCCCGCGCACCTAGAGCCCGTGCTCCGCAACAAGAGAAGCCACCGCAATGAGAAGCCCACGCACCGCAACGAAGAGTAGCCCCCGCTTGCCGCAACTAGAGAAAGCCCACACGCAGCAACGAAGACCCAACACAGCCAAAAATAAATAAATAAAGACTATCACAGTCTCTGGTAAGTGACCCCTGGACCATCAGTACCAAGCTTTGCGGCAGAGCCAGTAGGTTTTCAGAGAAGAGTCTGAAAGAAGTTATTTCCTAACTTCCCAGAAGTTACAAGCAAATCCCAAATCTGCCCCCAAACCCTTCCACTACATCTCAGCAGAACTTTCTTCCCCTTGCTGTCTGATTTCTCCTGGCAGATCCGGAATGTTGAGAGGGGGTTCTCTCAGTCCCAGAAAGCCTCATGTATTGTGAGGGGCTTTGCAGACAGGAAAGGAAGAAGGGTCCTCAGGGTCACGTTCCTTTTGTTGTTGTTGAATTGAAGAAGTGAATACTAATCTCTTATCAAATATAATTTACAAATGTTTTCTCCCAATCTGTAGACTGCCATCACTGTCTTGACTGTGTCCTTTGATACACAGAAATTTTCTTTTGATGTAATCCAATTTACCTATTTTTTTTCTTCTGTTGTCTGTGCTTTGGGTATCATATCTTGGAAATCATTGGCAAACCCAATTTCAAGAAGTTTTCCTCTATGTTTTCTTCTAAGATTTTATAGTTTTGACTCTCACGTCAAAACTAGATTAGATTTTTTAATCTATTTTAATTGGTGCAAGGTAAGGGTCCAACTTCATTTATTTGTTCGTGGACATCCAGTTTTCCCATGACCATTTTTTGAATAGATTTTTTCTCCATTGAATGGTCTTGGCATTCTTGGTGAAATCATTTAACCATATATCCCAGGGTTTATTTCTGGGGTTTCTATTCTATTCCATTGGTCTATATGTCTGTCTTTATGCCAGACCCACATATTATTTTGAGTTACTGTAGCTTTGCAGTCACTTTTACTTTTTTTTTTTTTTTTTGGCCGCGCCGTGTGGTTTGTGGGATCTTATTTCCCTGACCAGGGATCGAACACAGGCCTTTGACAGTGAAAGAGCGGAGTCTTAACCACTGGACCACCAGGGAACTGGTGTCACTTTTAAAATTGGGAAGTATGAGTCCTCCAACTTTGTTCTTTTTAAAGATTACTTTGGCTATTTGGGGTCCCTTGAGATTATATGTGAAATTTTGGAAATTTCGATATCTGCACAATATTTCATTGGGGCTTTAATAGGGATTGCATTGAAGCTGTGGACCTCTTTCGGTAGTGTTGTCACCTTAGCAATATTATGTCTTCCCATCTATGAACACAGATGTCTTTCCATTTATCTGTGCTTCTTTAATTTTTTTCAGCAACTTTTGTAGATTTCCATATATTTCTTTTGCCTCATTAGTTAAATTTATTCCTAAGTATTTTATTCTTTTGATGGCATTGTATATGAAATTGTTTTCTTAATTTTCTTTTCATATAAGGTATTGTAAGTGTAGAGAAACAGAACTGATTTTTGTCTGTTGGTTTTGTATCCTGCAACTTTGCTAATTCGTTTATTAGTTCTAACAGTTTTTTTGTAGAATCTTTAGGGTTTTCTACATATCTGCAAACGGACGTAATTGTACCTCTTTATTTCCAATTTGGACACACTCTATTTCTTTTTCTTGCCTAATTGTTCTAGCTTGGACTTCTGTACTCAGTTGAATTGGGGTGGTGAAAGTGGCATCCTTTTCTTCCTGATCTTAGAGGAAAAGCTTTCAGTGTTTCACCATTGCCTGTGATGCTAGCTGTGGGCTTTTCATATAATAAGGTCTTTATTTAGTTTCAGGAATTTCCTTCTATTCCTAAGAGTGCCAGTATTTTGTTAAATCGGTAACCCACATCTCTAGAGATTTCCTTCACCGTGATATTCACTCTACAGTAAAAGTTCTCTTTAGAGTGAGAAATCCTTGAGATTGGAAACTCTTCGATTCCTCAGGTTACAAAGACTGGGCAGGGCCATCCATATTCCCTAATAATTTAACAAAAAGTAAATACCTTCTCTACTTTATGTAAAACCGCCCTTATACCAGAGACGGACAGAGCTGGCAAGCCTGCTTTCCCACACACACCCAGAAGTGTATATGAGGAGTGGGGCCTGACCTTTTAACGTCACAAATGTTCTAGAAAAGAGTCACACAAGAATTTATCGGAAAAATTCCACCTGACAATGAGGTTGCTGGACACGTGGGTTGAGAAGATACTACAGAGATATCTAGGGGACTGGCCAGGGGTCATCCAGGGATACCTGGGGGTCAGCGAGGCGATGCAGCCCTCTCCTCACAGATCATCAGTGAAGTGAGACCTACGACCTTGATCACAGGGTCAGGGCCATCCTCTGGGTCACCTTTACAGACCTCACTGGGCCCCGAGAGTGGCTGAGATCTCTGAGAAAGGAGCGTGGCCCCAGGCCCCTGACCTATTCTCAGTCAGTCACCCCTCTGTTTCTCCACAGACCCAGTGGCACAGCCCTCCATCCAAGTCAGCAACACCACAGTCACAGAACATAAGGACCCTGCCGTCCTGACCTGCATCACAAATGACACTGGGATCTCCGTCTCCTGGTTCTTCAGTGACCAGAGTCTACTGCTCACAGAGAAGATGACACTGTCCCCGGACAATAGCACCCTCTCCATAGACCCCGTCAGGAGGGAGGATGCCGGGGATTATTGGTGTGAGGTCTCCAACCCCAGCAGTTCCAGCATAGGTGACCCTGTCACCGTGGTGGTGCTCTGTGAGTGACCCAACCTCTCCCACTTCCTCCCTTGTATCCTTCACTGGCAGGGGTGAGGGGGTGTGAATTGGACGCAAGCCTTGAGGAGGTGGGCACCCCCTTCTAGAGCAACATAGATGAGAACTCTGGAATTAGACTGATATTTTTATGGTTCTGGTTGTGATGTGCACCAGATGTTTGACCTTGAGCAAGACAATCAACCACCTGAGCCTCAGTTTAATCATCTGCAAAACTGGAACAGAACAGCTGGATCTTTGGATGTGAGGATGTTTATTAGGAGATAATGAGATTAAAGCTCTTAGGGTCATAGGCAGAGTCAGGGCTTAATAAATGCTATCAAGTAGCACTACTATTATTATTAACATTGTTGTTATTAGCTGTAAATTCAAGCGGAACTTAGTTACAACGGTATCACTTACCAGTTCTAAGACCTTTGCTGATTTATTTAAGCACTATATGTCTCAGATCTATATATGCAAAAGGGATGATCCCCCTCCCTCATGGGGATGGAAGGATCAGAGCAGATGAATGTAAAGGATTTCCCACTGTGCCAGCCACACAGAAGGATCTGGAAACAATCGGCTAATATTATTATTACTGATCAGCGTTGAGTGGACTGCTAAGGACCTGCCCTCTAAGACCAACAATAGTGATGGAAAGAAGAAACAAAGGGAAGGGACATAATGTGAAAGGAAAAGTGACCTTAAAAGGAAAATGAACAGGACATGGAACTGTCTACAGTGAGAAACATAGAGATAGAGCAAGTCCAAGGTTTCAAATGTGAGAAAGACAAAAGGATGCAACCACCTGTAGTGGGAGAGTTGGAAGGACATTGTGATGACCAAACACATACACCACACACAGACCTCAGAGCATTTCCTTCCTCCCTAACCAGGCCCTCTCCCTGTAAGGCTTGTCGTAGTTTTCCCTCCAGTGAACTCGGGCCTTCATCTCCCCCTTTCTCTTCTCCTTTCAGGGCGAGAAAACGGCCCAGCCCTCAGTATGGAGGTCCTTACTGTCATCGCGATTGGGGTCCTGGTTAGGGTGGCACTGGTGGCCGCTCTGGGGTTTTCGTTTCCCTCACGCGGTCTAGAAGGTACAGTGGCAATTCCCAGATGCTAATCCCGTCCCCCAGGCTGACCCCAGGCCAGGAGGAAGGACACCCCATCCTCGGATTCCGGCCTGGCTCTCCTCGGCATCCCCGTTTCCCCATGGATATTCCCTCTCCTCCTTAAGCTCCTTGCTCGCCGGATGCTGACCTGGGTGTCTTCTCAGCACCTTCCTCATCTGTAAATTAGGCACAGTTAACGCCCCCTCCAGTGTTGGGCTAGTTCCCTGAGCAGACCTGCAGCTGTGCTGGCTCAGTAAGCAGCTTGTCCTGCTGTTTATTTAAATCCAACCACCCTGATGAAGGGGATTCACAGCCTCAGAATCTGAGGGTCATCCTGGCCAAGGAGACTGGAACCACCTGGACAGGCCAGGTAGGGTCAAATTCCCCCACGTGGCAGATGCGTTCACCACGGCCCGTGATGTGTGAGATGGGAGAACGTGGACCTGGCCAGGACAGCAGGTGGTAGGATGACCTTTACGCCTCTTTCCGGGCAGATGGAGATGGAGGTTGAAGCCACTGTCCTATTTCAGCATCTCCCGGCCTGAAGGGTGGGTCTGGCCACAGCAGAGCCACCGCAGTCACGAGCTCCAAGGTGCACAGTCTCCCCAGGTGTCCTGAACATGCGCTGGCACTGCTCTCCTCTGAGGAGCTGGCCCTTCCACTCAAAGCCTTTGGTCTGATTCCTTTACTGGGTCCATTGTCCCTTCTCAAGCCACGTTCTCCTGGACTGCCATCGACCTGCAGGTCCTTCCCCTCTGGGCCCAGGACAGATGTGGCTTCTTAAGGACTTTCCTCAGCCCCCCTCTCCTGGGGCCTCCCTTCCTAAACAGCATTGGTGGAGAAAGGAGGTCTCCACTCCCTGCTTGGAGAAAGGGCCCTCCTTGTTCCCTATTTTGACACCAAAGCTGTGACCTCCTCCTCCGGCAACCCTCAAAATAATCCTGACCTTTCTGAGGGCCAGTGGCCAGAATGACCTCAGAGAACACCAGCTCCCAGCAGCCAGCCACACTGGGTAAGTGTCTGCTCAGCCTAGGAGCAGCTGAGAGACCCTGGTCCTGCCCCCCCAGTGTCTGCTCCTGCCATCCACCCCAAGGGTCTCTGACCCTTTCCCTGGGGCTTCAGCATGGGGATCCCCACTGGCTGGTCTGCCGGATGTATGGGTTCAGAGTCATGGGTCACCCCCTCGCCCTCACTGGACCCTAAAATGCCCAGAGGGTCTCTCTCTGGGTGATACTCTTTAAACCCTGGTTCTCTGGGAGCTGGAGACCCAACCTCTCCCGGCTGGATGGGCCTAAGCTTCCTCACACCCCTGGTGCTATCTCCTGTCTCTGCTCCCAGGACATGGTCCCTCTGGCAGCTGTGTCTCCCCGGTAAGCACGTCCCTTCCCTGTCCCTTCACCCCCGGGGTCCCAGCTGTGCAGACTCAGTGCAGGGGGACTGTCCAACCCTGCAGCACAGCACAGACTTCCCTCCCCCCTAGAGTAGCCAGGAAATATGAACCCCACCCTGGCCAGGAGTGGGACCCACTTCAGGGGCAGGACACCCTCACACCCTGTCCTAAGCCTGCCTGGTCCCTTCAGAGAAGAACGCTGGAACCCAGCCAGGAGCAGAGTGGGCACTGGGGGCATCAGGCAGGGGTCCTAGGCTACCAAGGGTGGGGGATGCAGCATGGATGGGGACAGAGGTCGGGGCTTCAGGCTTGGACACAGCTGCTGGGCAGGCAGAGCTGGTCACTCCTGAGGAGAAATAACTCTCCTTCCCTGTCCCCTGACGCCCACTTTCTTCCCCGCCCAGGCCTCCCTACCCAGCCCCAGGCCAGCTGTTCCCATCTATGAGGTGAGTGTTGGGGATGAATGTTCTGATCCCACACTCCTAAGGGTACTTCCTTGGGGTCCAGGAAACAGCAGCGAAAATGGGAAAAGGGATGAAGAGGAGGGATGGGTCTGGAGCCAGAAAACCTGCGGCACAGCCAGGAGCCCCTGTAGAGCAGCCCTGGGAGTCCAGGGCCGGGAAGATCCTGGGACAAGTTCTGAGAAGGTTACAGAGGCTCAAAGGCCTCGTCTCTCTTTTACAGGAATTACTACACCCCGACACAGATATTTACTGCCAGATCAACCACAAAGCAGATGTGGTTTCTTAGTTTCCTCCAGGAACTGCCCCTTAAGGCTGTGGGGAAGAGCCCACCTGAGACCCCAGAGTCTATGTGGGGTCAGGAGCCTGAACCAGAGAAACAGCTCTGACCCTTGAATATATTTGGGAACCTGGGCCCAGGATTGGAGTCCCTCCTGGCCTTCTGGAAACCCTGACAGGCTGCTCTGAGCCCTGGATGGATGAGGACAAAGGCTTCCATCCCCCAAGGAACTGAGGGCTTCAAGGAAAGTGACTGTGCCTGTGACCCACCGTGAACCACCTGAAAGGTCTGAATAAAGAGGATTTTCCCCTCGTTTGCTCTTTTTGTGCTCATGGGCTCCTCCCACCTAAAACTCACCCAGGTTCCATGGCAAAGGGCCAAACTGTCTCCACCTAATGTGGCCCATGGACCTCCTCCCACCCGTGCCTCACCTGCAGCCCTCTCCACACACCTGGCCAGCAGCTCTCAGTCCTTCCTTGAAGAACCTTACTGAAAAATATTAAATAAATGGAGAGACGTCATATGTTCATGGATAGAAAGGCTCAACTTCATAAATATATAAACTCTCCCCTAAATCAGCTATTATTCAATGAAATTCCAATCAACATCCCAACAAGGATCTCTTGGAACTTGACAGGCTGATCCCAAACTTACATGGAAGTGCAAAAGCCCAATAGCCAAGGTTCTCCTGAAGATGAAGAACAAGTGGGGAGGGGGAATGACTTGCCTTATCAGGTATAAAGATTTATTATAAAGCTATAAAAATTAAGACAGTGTACTGTTGGCACACGAGTGGATAAATTGATCAATGGAAAAAATAGGGATTTCAGAAACAGACCCACACAAATATGGAACTTTGAAATACAACCAAGATGCCATTGCAGATAAATGGGGAAAGAAGGAATTATTCAATAAAGGGGGCTGGACAATTAATTATCTATATGAAAAAATGAAAATAGACTCCTATCTCAGACACACAAAAAAATCAATTCTAAATAAATTAAGAACTTAAATGTGAAAAGCCAAACTTACTTTTTTGGAGGAAACAAAAGAGAGCATTTTTTGGATTCTGGGATAGAGAAGGATCTCTCTCTTTTTTTTAAAATAATATTTCATAACAAGATAGCTAGTAAGCCATCAGTGTGTCAAAGGAGTTACTGCGGAAGACTCAGTCTGGAAACATGGGTAGGATCAGACAGTCGAGGACCTTACTGTCATGTTAACGATGCAGCGTGTTTTCTTGTTTTGTTCTGTGGCTGCACTGCACATCTTGCAGGATCTTAGTTCCCTGACCAGGGACTGAACCCGGGCCCCGGCAGTGAAAGCACCAAGTACTAACCACTGGACTGCTGGGGAATTGCCGAGAAGGATCTCTTAAGCAAAGCACAAGAAGAATCAATCATAAAACTGGAAGATTGATGGGCTTCCCTGGTGGCGCAGTGGTTGAGAGTCTGCCTGCCAATGCAGGGGACATGGGTTCGAGCCCTGGTCTGGGAGGATCCCACATGCCACGGAGCAACTGGGCCCGTGAGCCACACCTACTGAGCCTGCGCGTCTGGAGCCTGTGCTCCGCAACAAGAGAGGCCGTGATAGTGAGAGGCCCGTGCACCGCGATGAAGAGTGGTCCCCGCTTGCCGCAACTAGAGAAAGCCCTTGCACAGAAACGAAGACCCAACACAGTCAAAAATAAATATATAAAAATAAATAAATAAAAAATAAAAGATTAAAAAAAAAAAAAAAAAAAGGGGGCTTCCCTGGTGGCGCAGTGGTTGAGAGTCTGCCTGCTAGTGCAGGGGACACGGGTTCGAGCCCTGGTCCGGGAAGATCCCACATGCCGCGGAGCAGCTGGGCCCGTGAGCCACAGCTGCTGAGCCTGCGCGTCTGGAGCCTGTGCCCCGCAGCGGGAGGGGCCGCGATGGTGAGAGGCCCGCGCACCGCGATGAAGAGCGGCCTCCGCACCGCGATGAAGAGTGGCCCCCGCTTGCCGCAACTAGAGAAAGCCCTCACACGAAAACTAAGAGACCCAACACAGCCATAAATAAATAAATAAATAAATAAATAAATTAAAAAAAAAAACAAAAACAAAAAAAAAACTGGAAGATTGATAAGTTCAACACTAAAATCCTGTTCTTCAAAAGAGAACATAAGAAATGAAGACAAATCATCTAACTGGCAAAGAATTAGTACATAAGGAAATCCTACATATCAATAAGAAAAAGATAAACAATCCTACAGAAAAAGAAACCAAAAAAATAAAATAAGACAAATAGACATTTTACAAAAGAAGCACAGCCAATACACCTATGGATAGACACTCAACCTACTTAGCAATCAGGGGATACTTACACAGACCACAGTGAGACGCCATTTTACATTCACCAGATTGGCAAAAATTTTTAAGTTTGAAAAATTGGAGGGGGACTTCCCTGGTGGCTCAGTGGTTAAGAATCCGCCTGCCTATGCAGGGGACACGGGTTCAATCCCTGGTCCGGGAAGATCCCACATGCCATGGAGTAACTAAGCCGGTGCACCACAACTACTGAGCCTGCACTCTAGGGCCCACATGTCGCAACTACTCAGTCCGCGTGCTGCAACTACTGAAGCCTGCACGCCTAGAGCTCATGCTCCGCAACAAGAGAAGCCACCATAATACTAAGCCCAAGCACGGCAATGAAGAGTAGCCCCTGCTCACTGCAACTAGAGAAAGTCAGCACACAGCAACAAAGATCCAACGCAGCCAAAAATAAATAAAATTAAAAAAAAAAAAAAGTTGGAGGTCATGTGGATGAACAAGAATTCTTTACTCTCTCACCAGTAATGTATAACTGCTACAACCACTTTGGAAAACAATTTGGCATTATTTCCCAAAGCTGAACAAACCTACAGCCCAGCAATTCCATTCCTGGGTGTATACCCTGGAGAAACTCTTACACTTAAGCACAAGGAGACACGTACAAGAATATTCATAGCAGCAATAAGTGTCCAAAAACTGGGAGGGTGGGGAGACGGGAAATCCAAGCATAACTGACAAGGATTGTATTGTGATACAATAACACAACAGGAGACAATACATCAGTGAAAATGCAAGAACAAAACCACACACTGGAACATGGATGAATATTAGAAATTTGATGATGAGTTTTTAAAAAGCAAGTTCCAGAAAACTACATATATAATAAACCATTTTACAAAAGGAAGCAAATATAAACATTTATTGTTTAAACATATGCATATGTGATCAAAGTACATAAAAATCCAAGCTAAGTAAAATGTAGGGTGGTGGTTACTTCATGAAAGGAGGCAAGGAGATGTGATAGGAAGAAACATATAGGTAAGATGCAAGTTTCTCCTGATAGCCTATTTGTTAGGTTGAGTGGTATGTTTGTGGGGTTCATTAAATCACACGCCATATCCAATATTTTTGTTACATATAATCTTCTGTACATAGTAAATATGTTCTGTCTCTAGTATCATGATGGAACATCTGGGCCTTCCATCTGGGACACCTTAGGACACCATCCCTTTGACTCTCCAGTTCCCTTTGAAGGTTATTGATGTTCTCGATCCCCTTGGCTAGTGGGATTAAGAGAATCTATGGACATATGCATTGGCCCACCCAGGCCCCGGCTCAGCCCTCTAAAATGATCTACTAGGGACTTCTCTGGTGGTGCAGTGGTTAAGAATCTGCCTGCCAATGCAGGGGACACGGGTTCAAGCCCTGGTCCAGGAAGATCCCACGTGCCACGGAGCAACTAAGCCCGTGCACCACAACTAATGAACCTGTGCTCTAGAGTCTGTGAGCCACAACTACTCAAGCCCACGTGCCTAGAGCCCATGCTCCGCAACAAGAGAAGCCACCGCAGTGAGAAGCCTGCTCGCTGCAACGACGAGTAGCCCCCGCTCGCAACTAGAGAAAGCCCGCGCACAGCAACGAAGACCCAGTGCAGCCATAAATAAATAAATAAATAAATAAATTTATTAAAAATTAAAAATAAAATGATCTACTAGCTCAACTGGTCAGAAGTACAGAGTAGGTGAAACCCAGGGATAAAACTCACCCACAAAACTTTCCTTCTGGGACCTGACAGCCTCTTGCTACAGGCTCTCTGGTCTCCACTGAGACCTAATCCACTTACCGTGCCCTCGTTTGGCTTCCCAACCACCCTTCCAAAACCTGTCCATAGTCATTGAGGTCTTCATGCCGGTTCCACTTCCGAGGACAACTGCAGGCATTTCAGATCCCACTTGTCCAAGCCATTAACAAAGGTGGGCTCTGGGGCCTCAGGTAGTTAAACATGTTTCTTCACCTGTAAAATGGAAATACAGAAGTGACAATATCTATTTTATAAGGTTGTACTAAGAATGAATGAGGTAATGCACAGAAAATGCTTAACCAACAGTAAAAGTTCCCTAGGTGTCTGCCTCCCCACCTCATAACACAGTGGAGAGAGTTAAATTGGGATCACACAGGTAAATAGCCTAGCGCAGAGTCTCTCCCTTCACTCTTCCCCACCTACACAACCCTAACTTGAAGGCCTGAAGTTGCAGGGTAGGGTGTATCTGACTCCTCATTATGGCCAGAAAGGGGAATTACACTCTCCTCTCCTAGGAGCCTGCAACCTGAACCTTCCGTGAAAACTAACCACCCCCAGCATTGCACCTTCCTCTTTCCTCCTATTTGCCAACTTGCACAAAGAAACAACTAGTTGGCAGAGGAAATCATCTCAGGTCTCCTAATGTCTCAATAAAATTCCCACAGTAGAGACAGAGATCTGCACAAGAGGCAAGAGGGAATCTACTGGGGGCAGGTCATTTAACCTTCTAGAGCCAGTTTCTTCTTTGCAAAATAGGGATAAAACCTATCTCACTGGGATCTTGTGAGGGTTGAATGAGATCCTGTACTTAAAACCCTAGCCTCAGACAAAACTATAATTCAAAAAGATACATGCACCCCTGTGTTTATAGCAGCACGATTCACAATAGCCAAGACATGGAAACAACCTAAATGTCCATCAATAGATAAATGGATAAAGAAGATGTGGTACATATATATAATAGAATACTACTCAGCCATAAAAAAAGAATGAAATAATGCCATTTGCAGTGGATGCAACTAGAGATTAGCATACTAAATGAAGTAAGTCAGAAAGAGAAACACAAATACCATATGATATCATTTATATGTGGAATCTAAAATATGACACAAATGAACCTATCTATGAAACAGAAACAGAATCACAGACATAGAGAACAGACTGGTGGTTGCCAAGGGGGAGGGGCTTGGGGGAGCCACGGAGTGGGAGGGTGGGGTTAGCAGATGTAAGCTTTTATATATAGAATGGATAAACAACAAGATCCTACTGTATAGAATAGAGAACTATGTTCAATATCCTATGATACGCCATAATGGAAAAGAATATTTTAAAAAAGAATGTATATAAAATGGAATCACTTTGCTGTACAGCAGTAATTAACACAACATTGTAAATCAACTACACTTCAGTAAAAATAAGGGGAAAAAAGGCAAAAAAAATACTGCATGATATCACTTGTGAAATCCTAAAAAAAAAAAAAAATTGAACTCATAGAAACAGAGATTCAAAAAATGGTTGCCAGGGGCTAGGGTTGGGGGAAATAGGGAAAAGTTGGTAAAAGAGTACAAACTTTCAGTTATAAGATGAATAGGGTCTGAGGATCTAATGTATAACATGTTGACTATAGTTGATAATACTGTATTGTATAACTGCAATTTGCTAAGAGAATAGAACTTGTGTTCTCACCAGAAGAAAGAAAAGGGTACATATGTGAGGTGATCAACGTGTTAGTTAACTCAGTGGTAGGAATCCTTTTACGATGTATACATATAGCAAATCATCATGTTGTACACTTTAACTATACTGCAATTTTGTCAATTATACCTCAGTAAAGCTGGAAAAAAAGTGACCTTCCAACCTTGAGTCTGGCTGGCTCAAAACATGTCTCACTCACGTACCACACGCCCTTTGTATCCACGTCCATTTTCATTTAATAAATTTTTTGCACCAAAAACAAAACACAACAAAACAAACAAAAAAACCCTAGCCAGATACTACCACAGTATCTGACACATACCAATGAGCCACACTTCTAATTCATAAGGCCTTCATTTTATTTTTTTTAATGGAAACAAGTCTTCATTAAGTAACTTTTAATATCAGAAAAATAAAACTCTTATAATTCTCTTTACAGCAAATATATCAGTGTCAGTGCTTTGGCCATCTTAAGTTAAAGGCGCTTTATCATAAAATATATGGTTTTAAACTTTACTCAAATTGAATTTATAATCCCTATGACTTCCCTACAAGGCCTTCATTTTAAAGGGGAGGAAATGGAAGCCCAAAAAAGGGAGAAGATTTGGCCAGGATCTCCAAGTCAATGGCTGAACCCAGGCTAGAACTCAGGTCCCCAGGAGGAGGAGGAGAAGGGGAGTGTTTAGGTTTCTCCTGCTTGCTGGGCATGATTCTGTCACTTTGCCAATGATCTCCTCCCCAAGACCCCTGCTCACTTCACAGCAAGCACTGCCCATTACCTGCCCCTCCCCTCCGCCTCCCTGGACACGTCTGGCCCTCCTCAGACCTTTCATGCCTCCACAACCCTCATGGACCACAGGACAAAGCAGAAAGGCAACTCTGTAACTTTATTTCGCTATGTGAAGGGGTAGGGGTGTTTGGTCCAGCTAGATCGTCAGTCCCTGAAGGCAAACAGGAGGCCTAAGAGGATGCCCCGAGCAGGTCTCCCACTAGAGGGCTCTGCACCAGCAAACTGGGCCTTCTCCAAGATGTTGATGACCTCAGTCACTCTGATGCTGCCAATATGGTGAAAGTGGGCTAAAATATCGGTGTATTCACGAGCACAGCCCATGAGGAGGAAGGTGGTATTGAGAGCCCCTGTAAGGAAGAGAGCAAGGGGAGTCAGAGACACTTTCAAGACTCAAACATCCTACCCCTCCTTCCAGACACCCCTCACAAACCAGGACACCTGCTCTCCCACCAAACACTCAGGTACCAGGCACCTTCTCCCCTCCTCCTTGGAATTATGTGCCACAACCCCCATCCCCTCTCCGATTCCCACCCACCTCCCTCAGAGATGGGAAGGCAGCAGGCCTAGAGCAGGCATCTGAGAAAGAAAGTTTCTCTTCTCTCACCTGCCTGAAATTTTAAGGTGGAACTGTAACACTCAGTGGCATTGTCGGGGCAAGCCTCGGTGGTGACAAAACTTGGGAGGCAGTCCTTAGAGTGCTCGCCCACACAGGTTGGGCAACTATGGGAAGAAGATGCTACAGTCTTAGGAGCCTTGGCCTTGAGTTTCACAAAATGATCCATGTTGGTGAGGTTATTGCAGAGGTATGTCCGGCAGACGCGGCTATAGGAGGCAATGGACAATCCGGGCGGTGAAACGAGGTAGGAGACTTGCGGGGGGTAAGATGAAGCTGGGCTGCAGCCTTTAAAACCCACAATTCCCCTTTTGGTCCCTGCGGAGCAGAAGATTGGAGAGCGCTGATCAGTGTCGTTGGCCACGCCCAGTTCCACCTCCCACCCCACCCCCTGCTCTTCCTGCTCACTCCGCCCCATCACCAACTTTGCCCCTCCCCCACTGTCCACTCGCTGCTCAGATTTCCCAGGTCTCATCTGCCTCTCCTCACTCCTCTCCCCACAGGAGCCCATCTGCGCCTCTCTCCCTTGTATCCCAAACTCGTCTTCTCTCCCAGAGTCCCCCTCCCCTCCTGGGATCTGTCCACCTCCATTCTGCCCTCTTATCCAGCCCACACCACAACCAGCTGGGTCCTGCCCCTCTCCTGCCGATGTCTTGATGCTGTTCCCAAACATATAATGGGGTAAATATCTGGAACTCCAGTCCAGAGTCCCTGGGTGCTAGGAATGGAGGTGGGGTCAGAAGAGCAAGCAAAAGAAATGTAGCAAAGTCACCCCCGTTCACCTGTCTCGATGAACACCAGCGTCTCCTCACAGCCCTCATTCAGTTTACACACCATGCTCCTCATCAGAAGCCATTGCCAGTTATGGAGACCAACAGCTCTGAAGAGTGAAGATGTTGCTTCATAACACAAAAGAGCTCCAGCCCCTAAAGAGAGAATGTTCTTCCAGTCATCTGCCCCTCACACTGCCTTCTCAGCCCCGAGCCGCCAATCAAGAGCTCAGCCTCCACAGACCCTGTCTCCCGAGGGACCCAGATACGCAGCTTTCTTTCCCCCAGTGACATGAAGCCAGCCCTCCCATCCCAGCCAAGAGGGTCCCTAAGCGTCCAGCCCCACAGGACATACGAGGCAGAGTAGAAATGGCCCCTAGGAGACAGAGCAGCTGCACAGGGCTCAAATGCTGAGGTCCCATGGTCCTGTGTCTGGGTCCTGGATGCTGGACCTCAGTCTGGAACCAATTTCAATCTAGGTCTCAAGCTCAGTTCTTGTCAGCCTCTGGGTCACTGTTTCTGGAGCAGAAAGTTGATTATCATTTTCATTGACATAGGCTCCCTGAGACCTTCAGGGACACAGGTCTTCCCATCTCCATAGTCTCTCTTCCAAACTAACCCAAACACACATTAACTTCTCAAATCCTGACTCTTCACTCTACTGCTTAGGTTCTGCCGTTGGACGTGGTGCTGAGCAGAGGACGCTGGCTTATTCAAAGGATCACTATTATACAGG
Source organism: Balaenoptera borealis (assembly GCF_965194805.1). Classification (NCBI taxonomy): domain Eukaryota; kingdom Metazoa; phylum Chordata; class Mammalia; order Artiodactyla; family Balaenopteridae; genus Balaenoptera; species Balaenoptera borealis. The sequence continues at coordinate 57,860,336 of NC_138878.1, read as the reverse complement.
CTACTCTCCATCCAGAGACAATGAGATCAGAACAACAAATTGTGTAGAAGTTAACCAACATATTACTAAATAACCCTTGACTCGAAAAAGAAATTAAAAAGTATTTAGAACTGAATAATAGCAAACATACTACATGTCACACACACACACACACACACACACACACACGTGCATGTAAAATCTGGTGAAAACTGAATAAGGCCTGTTAGTTAAGAGTAATGTACCAGTGTCAATTTCCTGCTCGTATACTACAGTTATACAGAATGTCCCTATGGGGAACCGGAGGAAGGGTTTAAGGGACTCTATATAAAATTTTTGCAACTTCTTGTAAGCCAATAATCATTTCAACATCAAAAGTTTTTTTAAATACACATCAAAATTTGGGACTCTGATTTTTAAATCAATATTTAGAAGTAAATTTATAATTTAAATACATTTATCAGGAAACAAGAAGAATTACAAAATGTTTATGAATTAACTCAAGAAGTTATATAAGGGGCAACAAGGCATCCCCGAAAAAGGAATAGAAATAAAGATGATGACAGAAATCAATGAAATAGAAAACAACAAAAAAGTATTACAAAAGACTAATATTCATTCTTTGACAATATTACTAAGATAATTCTCCAGCAACTCTAATCAAGAAAAAAAGATGCAAATAAAATACAGAATGAAAAATAAAAATTAACAGACATCACATGTTCTAAGAACAATAAAATTGTCCTTAACAACTCTACATTTATAAATTTGAAAACCCAGATGAAGTGGATAAGTTTCTAAAATAATACGAAGTGCCAAAATTGGCATAAGAAGAGCGTATGCCAAGTCCGAAACTGATGAGAATGGTCAAGGATCTCAGGCAAATTGACAAGAAAAAGAGAGCAACCCCAGTAGGGGAATGGACCAAGCATATGAAGAAGCAATCTCAAAAAAAACAAACCAGAAAGGCTAACAAGCATATGAAGAAACACCCCAGCTCAACAATAATCAGAGAAATACAATGTATCCAAATGTGCATCTATCAGACTGGCGAGGGATCAGAAAGCTGGAAAAATATGAGCATTGGTAGGACTGTGGGGCTACAGAGACCCTTGTGTACTGCTGCTCATGGGGTAGTTGGGGGGTAGATAGGGTCCTCTTCTGCACCCTGAGGAAGGGAGGAGTTCTGATCAGTGTCTCAGACCCAAAGTATCATTCATTGTAGGGAGGAGTCTGGCAATACTTAGTCAAATTAGGTTTACAAAGAGCCATCTCTGGTATATCCTAGGTACACATAACAGAGGTTTCCACCTTCAACTACAAAGGAACACATATGAGGATGTAGCATTATTGTGGTGACAGGGAGCTGAAGGCGACACGCAGGGGATGCACACCATGGAATATCGTGCAGCGGTTAGATGTATGCATCACATGCACATGGATGGATCATAAAAACAGTGATTATTTTAAATAGTAAATAATGTCATTCGCATAAATTAAAGCATCATGCACATAAAACACTGCACATCTTGCAAGAACACACGCAAACTAAAAGATATGCATTAGCCACCTGAAATGAGTGCCTATGCAACAGTTAGAGAATAAAAGTGGGGAACTGGGGATTACTGGAAATAACTAAATCACTGTAGGTTGTACAAAGTTGATAGACTTTGGACTCAAAGACAGACCAACGTTGGAATCTTTACCTCTCCACTGTCTAGCTGTGTGATCTTGTGCATCTTATTGAACTCATATATAAAATATATTAGTAATATATCTCATAGAGTCATTGTTGAAAATTAATAAGATTATTAGTATAAAGTGCCAGGCAAGAGCTAAGCTCTCCAAAAATGTTGGTCCCCCTATCTCTCTCTCCACTACCTAAAGGTTCAATGTCAATTGCTTTAGCTGGCATTAAAGCATCCCACACACCCTCACCCTTCCTCCCCCAGACTGGCCCCAAACAACCTTTCCAACTTTGTCTAGTACTGCCCCCCTGCACAGCAGTCCAGCTAGACGTCACTTCTGCCACACTTTTCTGTCCAGAATACCTGACACAGGATCCGTAACCCAGAAATCTGCGGCAAACTAAGAGGCCAAGACCAGCAGAAAAGATGGGACAAAGGAAGGGGAAATGAAGGCTGACAAAGGATCAAACAAAGGAGTTGGACCAAGCAGAGAAGATGGCACACACCTGCCTGGGAACGCAAAACAACGGGACCCAGCAATCTGAGAACAAGCACGGACACAACCAGAAAAGAGTGGAATGAAACCCTCAAGGAAAAAGGGATGGAGTAGTGGTCAGAGGCGATGCTATCCCTACAAAAGAGAAACCACACAGAGAAGGAGGAGCAAACTGTTGGAATGGAACTTTGCAGGGAGCAGAGAGAGAGAGCACGATCCGGAACGGCAGAAAAATGAGGAGTGGGGCACAAGGACCGGGTTCTCAGGGGAGAGAGGAGACAATCTCAGAGGCTCAAAGACAGAAAAGGAGACAGGGCGGAATGCATAGAGAAAAGGAGACACCACAGAGAATGGGGAGGGAAACCGTGAGATGGGTCTAGTAGAGATGCACAGAGCAGGCTACCATTAGAGAGTGGAGCCCCGAGAATGGGGTGAAATCCGGGAGGAAGATGAACACAGAGGGTGGAAAGGGCTAAAAAGACAGAAAAACCACAGAAGCGTCTCGGGAATCGAAGAGGGGGATGGGAGGGGCAGGGGTCCAGGCTATGAGGGAATAAGGCACGTGGAGAAAGGGGTTCTGAAAATCAGCAGGATGAACAGGCAGAGAGAGAGGCTCTCAGAGACGGAAAAAGTCAGAATTAGGAAAATCAGCACCAGCACGGACGATTAGAGACACAAGGAATGGGGCTCAGCGTGAGAAGGTGGGGCTCAGCGTGAGAAGTTGGGACCCAGGAAGGAAACAGGGATATCGCAGCGTGGGGAACATAAAAGGAGAAAGGTAGATCGGGAGTTGGGGCAGCGGGAGAGAAGTGAGAAAACACGGGCGTCCACACAGCAAAGAGTAGTGGCCCGCGCAGAGTCGAGGACAAACGCTCAAGAGGCGCCGACGGGGGAGGGCAGGCCGGAGGACGAGACTGCGCGTGCGCGGGAGGGCGGGCCGGGCAGCCGTTCCTGGGGGGCAGGGCCAGCTTAGTCCTGGAATCGGTACTCGACGCCCCATTGGCCACCTCCCCAAAAAGGGAAGGAACAGTCTGGGAAGGCAAATCACACGAGGAGAGAGAAGTGGCACGAGACTCAACTCGACGCGCTATTGGCTGGCCTGATAGTCTGGCGCGAGGAGAAGCGGGCCGGAGGTAAAGGGGCGGGCTGTCAGTGAAGGATCTTGAAACGCACTGGTCGCTCGCCTCGGCGGCAGAAGGCGCCGCTTGAAGCTCATTGGTCCTTGTAAGAAGGGGCGGGAAAAGTGGCGCGAGCGAGGCTATTACTCAGGCCACTGCGTCACCACCTTCTTTCGCCTCATCCTGAGTCTGACAACGCTCGAGGCTGTGGTAACCGCGGGCTGACGAAGCGAACGCGACCCCGCCCCTCCCGTCTCTTCCCCTCCCTGTCTTGCGCTGGACTCACCGCCCCAGGCATCCCCTGGCCTCCCCTCTAGCGCTCCTCGCGACCCCTTCGCCCTTCCCCCACCGCGGCCCTTGGGCGCGCTCCCCGAGCCCCGGCCCCTCCCTGGGACCCTGGAGCGGGGCGAGGCCGCGGGCCCAGCATTTGGGGGGACAGCGGCAGAAGGGGGTGCACGCGAGGAACAGATGCACGGGGAGGTGTGGCGGGCGCGGCTCGAGGCTGCTTGTTGGGAATGGGCGAAGGCGCGTAAAGGCCGGGCGCAGCGACGGCGCGGGTTTGCCTTAGTTTGGAAGGCGTGTGGGTGCAAGAGAGGAATTTGGGCCGTGGGGAGGGGGCTTTGGGCCTAGATCAGGGCCTGGCACATGGAAGGGGCTCAGTAAACCTTTGCTGAAGGAATGAAAATAATTCTTGAAAGTGAGGCAAGGGATCCATGAGAATGATGTAGTTACTGAGGTGCAAGGGAGTGGTCTGATTAAAAGGGCTGCGGGGGGGAAATTGAATTGCAGGGCATACGTGAGGCTAAGAATGGAAAGGGGTGCATAAACGTTATGTGTGGGAATTGGATACGTGCAGGAGGGAAGGATGATAATTGTTGAAGAGGCTGCCAGGGAAACTGTGGGAATGGGCTGTTGGTGGAAGGCGGGTGTAAGAACTGCTGCAGGGGGCGTGAGAGTGCGCGAGTATGCCCAAAACTGGGATTTCTGCCTGGAAGGGAACAGGTGAGCGGAGAATAATGTTTGGATGGAAAGATACGTAAGAAAGGAAAGAGGAGAGAGGTTCTTGGGAAGGACGATGCCTGAGGAAAGTGAAGAAGGAGAAAGCCAGGGGAGACTCAAGGGTGACGGCTGAGTCCAGGAGTGGGCGAAATGGAAAGATCCTTCAGGCGTGGCCTCCCAGAGGCGAGAGGGCTGGTCGGGAGAGGGCCCACGTGGCCACCCTGACCCCCCACTTCTGCCCCTAGATACATGGAACCCAGTGAAATGCCTGCTGTCCACCACTGCCCCTCAGACTCTGCCACGGGGGGTGAGACTAGAGCCCCCCAGGGCATGGAGCTCATCCCCAGGAGAGCTGTCAGTCGCTCTCCAACCTGCGCCCGCTGCCGCGGTCACGGTATCACTGCCCACCTCAAGGGCCACAAGCGCCTCTGCCTCTTTCAGGCTTGCGAGTGTCACAAATGTGTCCTCATCTTGTGAGTACGGGACGCAGGGAAGGGAGAGGATGGGCCTCATCTAAAAGGCGGCTGACTTGACTTCCGGCTCGCCACCCCCCTCTTTAGGGAGCGCCGAAGAGTCATGGCTGCCCAGGTGGCCTTGCGTAGGCAGGAGGAGGCGCAGCTAAAGCGGCACCTGGCTGAGGGACTGATGAGGAGAGGGGCGGCTCCTCCCAACGCTCCCAGCCGTGTCAAGAAGGGAGTCACTCGACCAGGGGTCCACCGTGAGTGTCTCTGGCCAGGGCTAGGGCAGGAGTGTGGGCAGGGAAAGCCTAAGTAGGAAAAAGAATCCCAGTCCTGGGGCAAGGTGTTTCTATCCTCTGGGCCTCATCCTCCCCAACTGTAAAATGTGATTGAGTGTTGGGAGGATGCAGTGAGGTCTGTGGGCAGAAATGGGACAGAGGGAGATAATTCAGTTTGGGGTTGGAGTGGGATGGCCCTCAGAAGAAAGAGCTCACCAAAGCTCTTCCTGGTCCCTCACAGCTGGAAAGGAGAACATAGCACCCCAGCCTGAGACTCCCCACAGGGCAGTCCCACTGGCACTGACACCCCCTGAGAAGGTAAGGAAAAACTGGGCCCTGAGGGGACTCCTGTCTTAGCCCCTGCCCAGGTCCCTTCCTCTATGCCCTCCGCACCTGGGTTCTAGGTCCAGCCCTGAATTGCTGTGTCATCTTGGGCAAATCACTTCTATTCCATGGACAAAATGAGGGGGTGGGATTTTATGGCCCTTCAGGCTCTGAAGTTTTGGGGTCCTACCTACATCCTGGAACATACCCATTCCTTCTCCAGCCTTGTACCTGACTCCAACCTATGCCTCCTGCAGGAGAACTCCCAGGGGCCCCTGCTGCTCAGCTGTCGCCCAGAAGCCTTGCCTTTGCCCTGGACTCCAGTGCCTCCAGGCCCTTGGGCCGCTGGCTGCTGGCTGCCTCCAGGCCTTTCCGTGCCAACCCCAGTGGTGTGCCGCTTGCTACGCCGAGAACCTGCTGTCCCTCTGCATCCTTTCCCTGGTAAGATGAATTCAACATTAATTCAAGAGATATGTGAATGACTAGGTACCACTGTATCAGAAAGAGAAGAGGAAAAAGATACAGGGTAGGAAGAGGGAAGACAAGCCATGACCTCTGCATATGCTCTGCATTCTCCTACCCTCATTAGGCTTTGACCCTGGCACTGCCGTCTGGCTGCCCACTCATGGGCCCCTCCCAGCCTGCACAGGATCCCGCGCAATACTGATGGCTCCTCTTTCTGGAGAATCCCAAGGGCCCTCTACCCTGCCCCACACGTGAGTAGGGAGAAAAAGATATGTGTTTATGATGTGCCTAACCCTGTGCTGGATACCATAGTAGATGATAAAGAAGAAGAAAAGGTCTCAGACTAATGGGTGAGGCAGAGCTCTCTGAGCTCTGTCATTGCCTAGCTGTGAACCTTTGTACAAGTATCTTTACCTCTCTGAGCCTGTTTTTCTGTCAATAAATCGGAGACACTACTACTTCTTGGTAATAATGAGAATTAGCAATAATATATGGAATACACCTAGCACAAGCCCTGGCCTTAAACAAATAGTGGCTACTAAATCCACTTAAACAGATAAGATAAGGTTGAACTGCCTGCTGAAGTGAGGCGGGGCAGGGGAACAACATGATGCTAAGAGCCTCAGAGGCCTAGGAGAGAGGCCAGAGGCCATTAGAGAAAGCTTCCTAAAGGTGGGCCAAGCTGCTCCTCAAGTTCCATGGCGATTGGGGAACTAGGAGGGAAGGAAACCAGACTCTGGTAGGGCAGGAACAGTCACCTCAATCCCTTTAGATGTTTTGTCAGTTTTTTTTTTTTAACTGACACCAGTTATTTCCCATAATCCTCACAGTAGCCCTGGTAGGAAGAAGCTGACATATTTTCATTTTACAGAAAACAAAGCAGGCCATGACAGAGAAAGGGACTTGCCCAAGGCCACAAAGCCTAATGACCCAGCAGGCACTCAGATTCCCAGATCAGAACATAGCAAAATCCTGCCCCTGTTTCCACGTGTACCTGTCTGTCCATGTTTAATCCCCCTGGCATCTTTTCTCCTTATTTCCAGATGCTCGACTCTGATACTTCAGCCCTGTGACACCCCAGACCCCCTTCTGCTGCAGCCACAGGTCCTGGGGAAGAAGTGGGATCCAGGACCCTGGGAGGAAGTTGAGCTTGGGGAAGGGAAGAGTAGGGGATAATGAAGTAACCAGGGGCAGAGGGAGCACCTGGAGGGTGGGCAGAAGTGGGGATTCCCAGTCTGCTTCTCTCCCTTTCCTTTGCAGGCCCCCGGAGCCTCTCACCTGGCCCGGACCTCTGACCCCTCAGAGTGGCAGCTGCAGTGGGAGGCAGCCGAGGCTCTTGTGGGACTGAAAGATTCATTTCAGGCTCCCCGCCCAACCCCTTCTGGTCCTTCCAGCCGTGCCTGGATTTCCGTGCTCCACACCTGTGGCCCACCAGGTAACCTGTTCCTTAAAAGGAGAGGATGGGATAGGCGTGACTGAGAAATGGAGGTACTGGAGTAAGCAGGGACTAACCAAGTAGATCAGGAAGTCACAAGTTCAAGATCCCAGGCCCAGGCCCCAAGCTTTTCAACCTAGCCCCTGAGATTACAGTTGAGAGTTATTCAGTGAATCTGTTTTATCCTTTTTGTACTCAAAAGCAAATGTCCAGTGCCCTGATGTCAAGGAAAGTGAGGCCCTGAGAGAGGTAGGGACTTGCCTGAGGGCATATAGCAAGACAGTGGCAAAGCCTGTTCTCCTGACTCCAGCCCAAGGCTTTTTCTCTGGACCCAAGCTGCCTGCTGAAGTCTGGAGAGGGGCTGAAGAGGTAACAAGGGTCTGGCCTGGAAGGAGATTTGATAACTGCCTTCAAGGAGCTTCCATTCTATTTGGGAAACCTGGATGCCTTCAGAAAGCTCAGTGACAAACCTGGAGAGAACTAGAGGAATCTTGAGGCATGAGAAACTCCTGTGGGGACAGAGAGGGGAGGCTGAGATTTCTCCTGTCCAAAATGGTGGATTGGACATGCTGTGTGGGACTGGGGGGACTGCCGGAACAGAAGCAGATGAGTATGAAGGGGCTTCTGATCATGCAGGCCTGGCATGCCAGGCTTGGGCATCTAGACAAGCACCTGTACATGAAGGGGAGCGAGGGAATGTTTCTGAGTAAGGGACATATTCTGAGACCCTGAGCTTTAGCAAGACAAGTGTGGTGGCTGTGATGGAGGGATTGGATGAGGCAAGACTGGAAGTGGGAAAATCAGTGAGGAGGAAGTGTTTGCTATAATCCAGGTGAACAAAGATGGGCCTGGATTAGATGGGGTAAAAAGAGAGGGTTTGCTGGGGGGGAAATAGATGTGACCTGGTCCTGCCCCCTTCCTTCCTGTCTGTAGCTCCTGCTGAAGAAAGAGGATTCCAGCCTGTTGTCCCCTCTCTCTGACCCAGTCCAGCCCCCTCTATGGCTCTGCATATTGGGCATCTGGGGTCCATCTCCCTCCTGAGCTAGAAGCCCAGAGGTGGAGGCCTCACTGGGGTAGGGGGGCAACAGCCTGCAGGCATTGCATATTTGTTATTTTACTTACAGATTTATGCATGGAATTTCATGTAGTACAAGCTTCAGGCTTTTTTAAAGCTTTCAGGTGCTTTGTTAGCTTTTGGCTCCTTTTGTAGCATGGCCATTTCCTTGGCTGAAGGTGGATATTCTTTTACCTTCCTTGGATCCTGGGACCTTTTAAAATCCCCAACGAAGAGAAAGTTGTGCAATTTAAGTTAACCAGTATCTAAATAGATTTTTGCATGAGTTCATGTTCCAGGGTATTTATGTGACGTGTGATTCTGTATATACCTGTGCACTCATGTCTGTCTCCATGCATGTGAAAACAGGAGAGAATTTTCATTTTGTATTTAGGTTTGTGTGAGTAAGCAAAAAATAAACTTGTATTGTTTTAAGCCACTGAGATGCGGGGATTGTTTGCTACTGCAGCCTAACCTAGTCTATCCTGACTGACAGAAAGGACTTGTTCAATTCACTTCTCAAAGTGAAAATCAGTTATTCAGTAACTACCACAAATAACTACAAACTTGGATTTCTTTTTATGGCCAGATAAGAAAGAGTAGTAGGCAGACACAGTAGGTGATTCACTGACTCAGTAATTAAGTGACTGCTCTGTGCCAAGCATGGACAGTTTTCAGCTGCCCAGAGGGGCACAAGTGGAAATACCTACAGGGCCAAGCAGATCATATAAATGAGTGAAGAAGGCCAGAGGAGCCCTAGAAAACTGAGAATGCATGCCCTACCTAAGGAGGCAGCTTCCTTGTGGCCCTAGTGGATTGTTGCCAGGCAGGAATGTGGGTTCGGGATTGCCATATCTTCTGATTTTTCAAGAGAAGCTGGAAAACTAGATTTCTTTTTAAAACATCTTAATTTTCAAATGTTGGCTCAGTTTTCTTCTTTAAATCCTATGTAGGTTAAACAAGACATATCTTCAGGCCAGCTTTGGTCAATGGAATGTCAACTTAATGCTAATCTAACGTAACATTTTTCAAACGGGGAGACTGAGACCAATCAGGACAGGAAGAATCAAGTTAGTCTTTATCAAGGGTTTTTCCTGAACTAGAGAGGTTCATGTATCTAAGTTTTGAAGGACCTATAAAAGGTTAGTGACAGTTATTATCATTTATTGAGTACACACTGTATGCAATTCACATATAGCCTCACAGCAACTCTGTAAGCTATGCATGATTACTCCAATTTTACAAATAAAGGAACACCTTAGATAAAGTGACTTGCCCAAGTATTTTAGGGAAAATTTGTAGGCACATATTGGAGAAAGGTTCCTTCCTTGCCAGGCCCCAAATCAATTAATAGGTAATTTTTATAATACAGTGAAAACTTCAGGACTCCAGGAGACAGACACAAGTCGCAAGGGTTTTTCTAAAAGACTTTATTTTTCTACTCAAGATAGCAGTAAGTAATAATGTCTTACTCACGTTTGTTTCTTAGTCCTCGCTTTTAAGTCCTTCTCCTTGAACTGTTCCAAGCACGTGAAGACCTGGTGAGCTATTCCAAAGATATGAAGACTCGGAGACCCCCATCCCCATTCCTACTCTTAGAAGGGCAAAACAGAAAGTTCAAGGGATGTGCCTGATCACTGATTCTTTTTCCTAATGTTACCTACACCTCTTTTTATTCAAGATAATTGATGGTGATGGCATCCAATTACAACTTGCTCTTTTCTAGTTTGGGGCCTTGAGAAGGTGAGCTGCTTCTAATTCTAACAGATTACAGAGCAACAAATCTCCAACACTTCCCAGGACTCAGTGCAAGATAACCAAAGACCAAAGTCTGCTTCACACCTTCCTTCCCTGGCCTTGTTTTAACTTAGATGTGTGATTGCCCCTTAATAGACCTGCCTAAACCTTGCTGTGCCATGCTCTCCCAGTGACAGAAAACCAAGCCCACATAGTCAAGGGGGGAGGGAAGCGTTGAAACATGCAACATGGCTGAGACCCCGCTACGCGGGCCTGACCAAAGGTCCCCAGTACACCAAGCTCACACAGCTGGGAAGAGTAAAAGAGAAAGTATAATTTGAGGTTAAAGGATGACATGAGAAAAGGGAGGGGAAAAAAAAGTGATGGAGACTGGAGGAAGGAGCATTTCTCTGCAGCGCATCTCCCCTTGTCAGACCCGGTAGGGCTTTTTACACTACTGGCTAGGCCTACTGTGTCTATCAGATTGTCAGGGCTTCCCCATTGGTGCCTGAGGGAGAAGGGTGGAGGCTCTGCAGAGGTCAGCTGTGGGGAAAGGGCACATTTACGAATTGCTCTCGCTCCTCTGTGGCTGCAGCATCCTTCACCTGTGGTTGTGGGGAGCCAGCGGGCCCTTGGCCTCTGACCAGCCTTTGGAGATTAAAGCCAATAGACTGTGAGCACTGTTTCATATGTCACTCCCTTTCCCATTCATTACCCACTGCCAGATGAGGAAAGGTGTTGCCCAGGTCCAATAGGGTATTGAGTAAATCATCCCTCTTCTAAGCTTCCTTCATGTACCATCCTGATGTTCTGCAGAAATAACCAATGAGGTTCCAAATGTGAAGCACCATCCTGCTTCTCTCTCCAAACATGTCTCCTCCCCCACAGACACCCATGTTTCACTTCAGGAGCTCATTTTACATTCTGCCTTTTGGGAATCCATGCTTCCTTTCATGTCAGCCCTATGTGAACATGTTCCACTCCAGACCACACTCCTTGAGCAATGTAGACTCAACATCATACCACCCATCCCCATCCAGTTTCTCTACTCAGACCCTCATTGCCTGGGCCATGTAGACCTCATTCTGTATCCCTGTCCCATTGTGTAGCTGGCTCTGCAGCCACCAATATAGACACATAGACAGTCCTATAACCCATACCCTGCATAGACCCTCCTTTTCATCTGACTTAATGTCTCTGATAAGCCCCTTAGGTAGATTTTCTTACATTCCTTGGGGGCCCTTGGCCCGCAGTTTTCAGGCCTGATCACCCTGAGCTGTGCCTATCTCTGTCCAACTATGTCTTCCCCTCCAAGAATAAGTACTCTCAGAGGGCAGGGCCTGCGTGCAACTCCTCTCTGGGTTCTCAGAATACTGATGACTAAACTACGCTGTTTTGATTCCTTAGGAATTTTTTTTTCCTACAGAGTTAATGTACTCTAATGTGGCCTCTCCCCTCATCACAACATAAACAACTTCCTACCCTCGAACCACTTTTTAAGAGGTGGGTTTTTTTTTCTTTTGAGGAGTTTTTAAGTTCACAGCAAAATTGAGCAGAAAGTAAGAGTTCCCATAGTCCCCCCGCCCTCCCACAGTCTCCCCCACTACCAGCATCCCACACCAGAGTGGTTCATTTGTTACACTGGCTGAATCTACACTGACACAGTATCGTTTACATTAGGATTCACATTTAAATGTTTTCTCCTTGCAGCAAGTTAGCAACTTTATCAAACCACAGGTGTGTTCTTTGTGTTCTTGGGTGTTGGACCTTAGAAGGATTAAACTAGATAATGCATGTAATACTACATAATGTTTACCTGTGCCTTGCACAGAGTAGTCACACAAAAAGTATTTGTTGATAGAATTAATATGTGTGCACTACCTGCGAAGAGACTCGGGCGCTAGGAGGCAGAGCTGAGCTTCTCGGAAGGTCCCGCCTCTGCCCCTTTGCCCCTGCCCTTATCTGCTCCCCGCCTCCAGTGCCTCATTCCCACTCCGCTTTCCTGGGCCGTGGTGAAGCAATTTCCGCCCTAAGAAGGGTGCGGCTTCTGTCCCCTTCCGCTCTCGCGAGTACTGCTGGTCGAGGAAGGGCAGGTGGTGGCCACATTTCTTCGCTGCCCTTCCCCTGCGCTCCCGGTCACAGTTCCGCCCTTACTAGCCCCACTTCCGGCCAGAAAAGACACTTCCACCCGGAAAAGGGGTCGTCCCACTGGTGGCGCCAGAAGTAGCCAGGTCTCTTTATTTCCTGCCCACCCATAACTTCCGCCAGGAGATACAGTCTCCGCCGCTGTTTGTTCCATCCACGATCAACGCAAACGAAGCTAGATTCCCTCCAACTCAAGACGAGAGCTCCTCTCTCACGCTGCAGGAGAAGGAAGGGCGGGGAGGAAACAAGCCTCCGCTCTCACGCCACACCCTCCCACGTTCGCGGAGGGGAAGCCACATTTGCCCTGAGAGAGGCGCGGCCGCTTTTTTCTAGCCCCGCTCTCGCGAGTTCTCGGGACTCTCGCGATAACCAACGCCCGACTTGTGCGCCCGGGAAACCCCGTTGCTCCCTTTTCCGTGGCTGGCAGCTTGGAGGCCGCACGGTAAGGAGAGTGCTCCGGTCCGAACCGGGTGCGGGGTGTCGGGGCCCGATTCCCGAGCCCGGAGCGTGTGCCTGGGAGCTCCGGGGTACCTGCGCGGGGCCGCCCCGCCTCCTGGAGTCGCGGCCACGTGCGAGCTGCAGGCCCGGGCATGTCTGGTCCGCGCGCTCCGGGAACCGAGGCTGGGCCTGGTGGGCAGCGGGGAGTGCGAGGGACCCCAGAATCAGGGGTTGGGGTCATAGAGCGTCTTCACAAACGGGGGCAGGCAGTGTTCGTGCGACCCGGAGGGACCGTGGGCGTCGGTGAGTTCTCTAGGACCCACAGGCGCAGGGGCCTTTAAAGCCGGGAATTGAAGTAGGGCTTTCGGAAGTAAGGAGAGTGCGGCGGTTTAGATCGCGCTGGGGCTGGCCCCCGACCCTTGTTAGTCGTCTTCATCAATCCTGTGTTCACATGCTCGACCTTTCCCGCAGATGCCTGGAGTTACTGTAAAGGACGTGAACCAGCAGGAGTTCGTCAGAGCTTTGGCAGCCTTCCTCAAAAAGTGAGTGTGGGGCCTGGGGTCCGAGTGGGTGGAGGCTGTCGCCTTTGCCTGATCCCTCAGCGCCCGCAGGCTTTCAGTCTGGGGAGGCTTGTTGGAGGTCTCTGTGGGGTCCATCCTTTCTACATGAGCCCTGAATTGTGTTTGAGTTTTAGTCTCTTTGTATTTTGGGACACATTGGGCTCTTCTTGATCTGCAGTTGTGTTGAGGGGAGGGAACTGGAATGGAGTTTGTGGAGACTCCTGAATTGTGTCTTTCTCACTGTCTTGGTCCCAGGTCCGGGAAGCTGAAAGTCCCTGAATGGGTGGACACTGTCAAGCTGGCCAAGCATAAAGAGCTCGCTCCCTACGATGAGAATTGGTTCTACACACGAGCTGGTGAGGAACTGGGGCCTTTGGCTGGGGCGTGGGGGGCCGGGTGTCCCCTTTGTGAGCTCTTACTTGCCCCCAGAAATAACGAGAGAAATCTTTGACTCTGTCACTGCATGTTTTGTGTGACATTCAATAATTTTGTATTCTGAATCTGTTTCTTTATTTGTAAGAGATTCATGTGAGGACCTGTGCTTTCCTCTGGGCCTTGTGGGAGACCCAGGGACAAATGAGTAGCATGTTCACGTTTTGCCTGGAGACGGTTTGTTTTAGAGAGAGGCATTGTCCTTCGAATGTCTGTGGGTCTGTTTTGTTGTTCAGATCATCACACTAGACTGCCATGTTAAATGAGTTGTTGGTAACTAAGGAGTTGGGGATCTGACCAGGTCACTCATTGCTCTAAATCTTCTTGGCAAGCCTCAAGTGCCCTGGAGAAAACCTTATGGTCACCCTGTACCGGTCCCTTTTCTTATCTTCTTATTAATCCTTTAGTAATGGCTTTGAAGGACTGATTTTAAGTGTAGCTCCTGACTGCATAGTGCTACTGCTAGTTTTGCCTCGTCTGTCTTTAATGTTTCAAGTTTCTCCAGTCACCCCCATGGAGGCTTACCTTGGGAGTAGGGGATGGGGTTCAAGGCTGGATTGTGCCAAGGTGGCCGCCTCTGCACAGGGCCTTCACTAAAGGCTCTCCGTCTCTCCCGTCTTCATCCGTCCTCTGTGAAGTGGGGGCTCTGTCCTGACCAGAGCTTGTCTGTAGGTGGGAAGCAGAGTTTGGACAAAACTCCAGAATGACCTTGAGAAGAGTTGGCCTTGGTATAAGGTGCCCAGCACCTCAGAGCAGAAGTATTTTGTAGGTTGGTGGGCCAATCTTCCAGGCCCTAGACTGGGCATAGGGGCCCGCATGCTCAGACACAGCCTCTGACCCCTGAGGACTAAGAGATCAAATCTGTGAGATGAGTGGGGTGGGTAGCATAGCTGTCTACTCACTTGTATGTTTTTATAAAGAAAAATGGGTCTGGTGAAGGGGAGCTGACTTGACCTCCCTGGGCACACAGTCAGTGGTGACGGGGCCTGGACGAGACCACCACTACCTCTGCCATCCACCTATCTTGGAAAGCAAGGCATGTCTGGTCCTGACTGCTCTTTGGTGATGCCCCAAGAGCCGATAGGTCAAGCAAGGCAACTTTGGATCTAAGATGAGGAGAAAGAATCTAATAGCTTTTCCCATTTGATCAGGTGAATATGCATATTTTATATAACCTGTACCTAACAAAAACTTCCCAAGTAGGACTGGTGGTTGCCGATTTGCAGTTGATGTCAGGGAGGTTAGCATGCTTGGGGTCTGCCAGCTCCTGATGCCACAGTCTACCCGACTCTTGTCATCGCTTGGAGGTGGGGGCAGCTCTGTCCCCTTGGCAGCATTTTGTACTTTATTTTTCTAGGTGGGGAGAGATTAAGGGGAAATGGGGAAAGGACTCTGGGGAACGCACACCGAGTTGAGCCTGCTGGTCATCTTGACAGTTGCCGTGGCCCCTTTCTGCCCACTGCAGCTTCCCCAACACATCACGCTGGGCGTGCGTCCTCTGCCTGCCCTGCCGCTCTCCCTTTGGATTTCCAACGCTCGCTTTTGACTTCAGTTCCCCAGCTGCCCTAGTGGCACAGGGTAAGGGTCCTAGACCAGGGTGTGTTGTGTGTGCGTTGTTGGGGCACAGCCCTGACCGTTTGTTTAAAATCATGACAGGCAAGAGTTGCAGTTGCCACCGGCTACATGGTCTACTGTCTGACCCTTTACAGGAAAAGTCTGCCAACCTCTATTGGAGTCTAGAGAGCTCCCACTTAGATTGGTCAGTCCATACTCTGGACAAGTGGAGTCATAGGAGATAGTCATTTACCCAGGAGGAAAATGAGATACAGACCGGTGAAGACCCTGGGAGGGTGTGGCAGGCTGGCTCCAAAACCGCAGTCTGCCATATTTGCTTTTCTTCCTCTGGATCGTGGGAGCTTGGCCTGTTTTGCCCCCTCAGGGGTTTGGGTCTAAAGCACAGTGGGATAGCGACCTGTCCTGGGAGGCTGAGCTCTGGCAGTGAAGGCAACAGGGCAGTGGGTGTCAAATTCTGGGGACATGTAAGAGCACGGTGTGGACAGCTATTGACCTCAGGTATAGGGGATACAGAGAACAGGGGTAGATGGCAGGGCCTTCCTGAGGGTGGTCCGCAAGAGGTGCAGATCTGTAGGGGTGGGCACTCACCAGGCGGTGGTGTAGGGGGCAGTGTCTGTGAGGGGTGAGGTGTAGAGCTAGAAAGAGCCTGTTTCACGAGAGTGGGGGGAGTGCTCTAAGGGGAGGGGCAGTGTCAAGGGGAGACCACTAAAGGGCTTTGAAAGGGAGTGGTGCAGTGTGGCCCTGGACAGCCTTCTTGACCTCAGTTCTCAGAAGGGCCTGCTTGGTGGGGAGGTAAGAATAAGAATACAGTGTGTGTCTCGGTAGGTGCTCGGCGGTGGGTGAGCAGCTGTTGGATTGGGGCACCTGAGCGCTTGTGTGTGTGTGTGTGCGCGTGTGCCATGCTGCTCAGCTTGCAAGATCTTAGTTCCCCAACCAGGGATTGAACCTGGGCCCCTGCAGTGAGAGGGTAGAGTCCTAACCACTGGACCACCGGGGAATTCTCCTGGATCAGATAATTTTATGCGTCATTAAGAAAGATGTGAAACTCCCCCTGGGAGAAACTAAGGTTGAGCTTTATTGGAGTTTGTTCTTTGCCAGTCACTGCTCAGGGTTGAAGTACGTTGTCCCCCTTAGTACCGTGGCGCAGACCACTTGAAGGGGGTGGACTCTGTCACAGCTGACAGGGAGCAATGTTGGGGTTCAAACCCCATCTACCAGACAGCTCGCCCCTTTCCGTGCTGAGATTGGGCTGAGCGCTAGTCCTGGTTCAGCAAGGTTCATTTCTAGTGTGCGGCCTCTTCTGGGTGTTCGTGAAATTAGGAGTGTTCATCTTTCCCCCTTCGTGAGGCTCTTACGCCTTCCACAGCCCAAGTGGGAGAGCAGATCTCCACCTAGAGCCAGGGCATGACCAGACAGGTGCAGGAGGGATGGCGGTAGCCATTGGGCATTTGCACTGGTCTTAAAGGCGAGTTTTCCATGAGGTCACTCCTGGCAGAACGATTGGGGGGGGGTGGCTTGTAACAGTTGACTCTCTTGATCCTGGCAGTGGGTGGGCTGCTTGGTGCCTGGAAGAGGGTCAGAGCCCCGATCTAGGGGGTGGGGTGAGGACAAAAAGAACCAAGGAGAGTGGTTTTAAAGTGAGCAGAGGCCAAAGGCAGTGGTATCAGGGAGGGGCTGCTCAGCGGTTTGTGCTGCGCTGTTGGCCCCTGAAGCCTGTGGCTGTATCCGGAGATGGTCTTAGAGGGCAGGAGAGAGGCTGAGAACCAGTTGTGTGCAGGAACTGCTCTGGGAGGGGCAGCTGCAGGGAAGGAGGAGCCTACCTCACCTGGTCAGTTCCACCTGCCCCTCCCCCCCAGCTCATGACACTGGAGGGTCATGGAGATGGCCCAGTGCCCCGTGACTCTTGGCAGCAAGTCACTGTTGAAGGAATGAATCCTTGACTCCCCCGTTCATCTTCAGGACTACGGGGAATCTAACGTGCTGGTCTCTGGGGTGACCTGGAATCCCTACCTTTGAGCTTTCAGCCAGGCAGGGCTGTGTGATGGCCAGCATCTGGGCCCCAGTTCTTCAAACCTCAGTGGCCCCCTGAGGTAGAAAAGCAGAACCGTCTGGAGGGGCTGTCCCTACAGAGCTATGGGGCATGGGAGTCCTCCAGGAGTCCTCTCTGGAGCTTAACCTTTTCCATGAAGGAAAGTAGCACCCGATGCATTCATGGAGTCTTCACAGTAGCGCTCAGTGAGGTACTGTTCGTCCTGGTTCTCAGGTGAGGGTAGGTGACTTGCCAAGGCCACAGTATCGGGCGGGCTCCTAAGGCCATGTTACTGCCTCATAGGAGAGAGTGTGAAAAGCAGATGGCATAGGGCCTGGCAGGCAAGTGTTCCAGTTGAACAGAAGAGGATTTCCAAGGAGGCTGGCCGGGGTGGGTGAGGGACCTGCCCAAGCCAGTCGAGGGACCAGAATCCCAGTCCGCAGAGCTGGGTGACGCACCTTCCAGGTTGGGAACGTCCACTGCATAGGATGTCAGCCCTGCTACCACTGTTACCCAAGCGCTCCAGGGCTGGGTGTGGGGGGATCAGTAGGTCTCTTCTCCAGCTCTGCTGCCCTTCAGAGCTCCCAGGCAGATGGAGGGGGACAGTCACGGCTTAAACATTTGCTAGGCTCTCCCCCAGAACCTCAGGTCCACTTCGCAGCACAGCTGGGCACTAACCGCTAAGCAAGTCCCGGGGCGCGGGTTGCCTGCCTGGTCACGTGGCCACGGCGGTCCCTCCACTGCCTGTGCACGCCAGTCTCCCGCACTGGTTGGGGGAGGGGGGGTCAGCTACTGGGCTTGGTGTCTCACGTTCTCAGTTTTCCCGACTGTAAAATCGTGGGGTGAGAATCTGCTGCCGCACACAGTTACACTTGTGACCTTGAGCAAGGCCCTTTCCTAAGGCTGCCTCAGCTGTGGAGAAGCGTCTTCTCTGCCTGAGAAGGGTTCTCAAGTCTCCCTTGCCTCCCACCCAGCTTCCACAGCACGGCACCTGTACCTCCGGGGCGGCGCTGGGGTTGGTTCCATGACCAAGATCTATGGGGGGCGTCAGAGAAATGGTGTCATGCCCAGCCACTTCAGCAGAGGCTCCAAGAGCGTGGCCCGTCGGGTTCTCCAAGCCCTGGAGGGGCTGAAAATGGTGGAAAAGGACCAAGATGGGTAAGCAGGGGAGGGGAAGCTGGGGGTGTGGAGGAGCCTTGGGGCCAGATCCCCTATAATGAAGTTATCAAGGACTGTCCCCCTCCGCCCACGCAGTGAGGTGCCAGGTCTGTCCTGCACAGTCTGCACCTGCCCCCCAGGCAGGCAGGGGATTCTTCAGAAAAGCGAACAGCGCGGGGCCTCGCCCCGACCCCTCTGGCTAACTACTGCAGGCTCCAGGAAGGTAATTTAGCGACTGTCCGCTTTCATTAGCCTGCTCGTTAGCTTTTCCCAATTGATTTTTCGGGGCTTTTGATCTAATGCTTGCACCAACGACACCCCGTCAGCTCCCGGGGGAGCTCCCACCCCAGCCTCCAGCTTGTTGGAATGCAGCCGACTGGGGACCTCAGTGGGACTTGGCTGGTGCCATGTGGCCCTGTGGCCAGGTGCCTTCTTGGAAAGCCTGGCTCATGTCCAGGGGAGGCCTGGCAGGGATCGGGGACGCTGGTGGGAGCCTGCACTCACCTGGGGCTACATGACCCTTCTCTCCCACAGGGGCCGCAAACTAACACCTCAGGGACAGAGAGATCTGGACAGAATCGCTGGACAGGTGAGGGCTGGGTACCTCAGTCACCGCCTGGGTGTTTCTGGAGCCTGGGTTTTGTCAGCTCGGAGTTTCCTCCCCTGGAGGGCACAGCCCAGGGGAGGAGGGTGCAGGAGAAAGAGCGTTTCTGACAGACTTCCTGTGGGGGCTGGTTGAAAACGCAGGTGCCTGGGTGCAGCTCGCTGGGCTGGCTTCTCCTGCAGGGCACGCGACTCCCTCTTCCCGGGTCAGCCTTCTGATTCTGACTGTAGTGTTTCTTCTTAGTCTTCATGCTTACTGAGTATTAGGGTGCCTCAGAACACAGGTCTCCGTCCAGATGCTGACCGACTATAGGCACCCTGGGCCAGAGTCCCTGTCTGTAGAGAGATCTGCTTTTGCCTACCTCGGAGGGTGGTGGTGAGGATTCAGTGAGCTACAGCAACAGAAGCCCCCAGGGCCTGGCATGAACCCATTGTTGTTTTTCCTATTGACTCAGGCCTCCTAGGAGTCTTAGACTGTCGAGTCACTTAAGTGTCAGAAGAGAATGGAGGTGTCAGCCCTCTGGGGATTGGGGGTGGCCTGGAATGAGTAGGTGGCTCTTCCAGGGCAGAGCAGGGCCTGGCACACAGTGTGGAGTGACGGGCAGATGTTGGAAACACACGACAACGCTCTCTGTCCTTGAGAGTCCCAGTTTTATCCTTCTGTAAAATGGGGAGGCACCCAAGATTGTGAGCATCGGATGAGATGAGGACATGTAAGCCACAAATCAGGGTGCCTGGCGTCCGCCCCGTGGCTACTGGGGAGCTACTGTGAAGTGCTTGAGCACAGACCCCACAACTGATCTTAACTATTGTCTGTCTTTTCCCACAGGTGGCAGCTGCCAACAAGAAGCATTAGAACAAATGATGCTGGGTTAATAAATTGCCTCATTCGTAATCCTGCTCTGGGTCTCTTGATTGGAGGGCGGCCGGGCAAGAGGAAGGAGCACTGCACTGCACTTGCCTTCCATTGCGAAGGAGAGGGGCCGGGGCCTTCCTGCATGGCTGTGGTGCTCAGCAGCCTCGGAAACCTGAGGCCTGGCCTTGCACGCTCACACGGTTCTGCCCCAAGTGGGCGAGATGCTGGTGCAAGACCCGGGGGCCCTCGCTCCTCTCCCACACCTTGGCTTTGCGGTTCTCAGAAAAAGAAACTGAAAGTTCAAGCAGTGGCCCCACGTGGAGCCTTGGACCCTGCTGGAACAAAACAGGAGGGCCCTGGGGCTCAGGTGCTGCTTCTCTGGAAGAAAGTGGACAAGGACAGCCGTCACTCGGGGTGGTCCTTTGTGTGCCTCCAGCCCAAGGTGACCTGCCTAGTATGCACGCCCTTTTCCTGGCCTACACGGGAGCCTTCGCTTTGGGGATCTCTGGCCTGGGCCCTGCTGTAAGATGGAGCTAGCTGTACCTGCCCCAAGACATGGGATGCAGTGCTGAAGCTGCAGTAGGGACCCGGCTGGCAGGGGGCTGCTACTTCCCTCCCAGAGGGAGGGGCATGGCCCCTGCATAGAGACCAAGTTCCCAGGGCCCGGGTGGTTTCGCCCCCCCCCCCCCAGCACAGTTCTGCATGGTGATTGGCTCTTTGCACTAATGGGACGGGGGCTCCACCTGTGATGGTCTTCTGGTCCAGGTGGGAGATACAAAAGGCTTCCAGTAGGCAGGTGCTAAGCCTTGGAAGGGTCCCCTTACCACCCCATGAGACCTGGCCCACCTCCCAGTTGGGGAAAACTAAGATGCTGAGCCTGAGCTGGCTAGGCCAAGACCCCTGAGGTTCCCCCATCCCAAGTTACTCCTCAGATCAAACCCATTTCCTTCCAGTGCCAAGCCTGGCTTCGAACTCCAAATGACGGGTTCAAATTCCAACGCTGCCCAAAATTCTGTGCGACCTTGAGCAACGTACCCTCAGCTTTATGCTCCTGCCTGTAAAGCTGCTTACTCCTACCTGAGGGATTCGGGGAGATGCCGTGTCTTGCTCAAAGCAGCACACCTGAGGGACCAAGATGTTCAAAATGGAAAGAATATCAAACCAAAGAGTCCCCTACACCCAGTGGGGAATGAAGGTGTCATTTCCCGCCAGCCTGGAAGTTGTCAGGGCTGGAAGATCAGATCTGAATAAACACTGGAGTACAGCCTACCACGTGCAAGGTGCTTTATAAATATATCACTTAATACTCTGTGAAGTAGGTGCCAAAAAGCGCAGTTTGGAGATGGGGAAGATAAGTCACAGGTTGGGTAATTTGCCTGATGTCCCACAGCCAGGAGGTGGCAAAGCCAGCATTTGGACCTGGGCTCTAGCCACTACAGCGCACTGTCCCTTAGAAGTGGGGAAAATGAGGCCCAAAGGGTTACACTCCTGGGCATGACCTTGAGCCAGTCACTCCTTGTTTGGGGGCCTAAGTTTCCTCTTTTGCTGATTGAGGATGAAGATGTTTCCCAGAATCGTCCTGGGAATGCAATGCCAAGCGTCCGGTTTGCTCACACAGTGCCAGATACCAGGGTGCTGGGTAAGCGGGAGGTGGAGGTGCCCAGACAGGCCAGCGAGCCTGAGAGGGCCTGCAATGCGGCGGCTGCGCCCCTCCAGCCACTGGGGGTCAGCCGAGGGCCTGGAAACTGGCTCAGCCAGGAAGGATGCTGAAGGAGGTGAATTCCTAAGGGCTGCAGCGTCTGGATCCAGACTTCTTCCTACATGGGGGTTATAGGAAGAACTTTAGTACAGAGGGGCTAATGACCTGCTGTACAGAGAGGTACCCAACAGAACACCTGGGTCCCTGGAGGGAAGGCCCGAGGGCCAGAGAAGAGGAACTGTGTCCTAGGAACTGTCCTAAGCACACTGTGATATTCTTACAGCCTCACAGGTAGGGAGGTTATGCCCAGATCACAGGAGGAGAAACTAAGGCTCAGATGACCAGAGCTGAGATTCAAACCCAGGAGGTGTGAACTCTTGAGGCCCATGTTCTTCTGTGTGGGTGACAGTTGCACCTTTTTTTTAAATTACAAAATACTTCAAGCATGCAAAACAGTATATATACATAATAGTGTAAAAAAGACCCATGGGACTTCCCTGACGGCGCAGTGGTTAAGAATCCACCTGCCAATGCAGGGGACATGGGTTCGAGCCCTGGTCCGGGAAGATCCCACGTGCCGCGGAGCAACTAAGCCCATGCACCACAACTACTGAGCCTGCGCTCTAGAGCCCGCAAGCCACAACTACTGAAGCCCGCGTGCCTAGAGCCCGTGCTCCGCAACAAGAGAAGCCACCGCAATGAGAAGCCCGTGCGCCGCAACGAAGAGTAGCCCCTGCTCGCCGCAACTAGAGAAAGCCCGTGCGCAGCAACGAAGACCCTGTGCAGCCAAAAATAAATAAATAAATAAATAAATAAATAAATAAATAAGACCCATGAACCCACCACCCAGCTTAAAAAGTAAAACGAGATAAAACTAAGACAGACAAAGCCCTCTGCGTATCCTTCCCAGTTGCAACCTCCTTGCTTCCCCAAGAGGTAAGCCCTCTCAGGAGTGGGGTATCACTCCCCTGCGTGCGTTTACACCTTTACTGTAGACACATGTGTCCCTAACAGCACATGCTGTTGTTTTGCCTTTTGAAAACAAGTCAGCCGGATCCTGTCATAGTACATTTCTTCTCATTTTCTTGTTGTTTCTGAGATGCAGCCATGTTGACAAGCAAAGCTCGGCCTCTTCTCCTGCTGTGTGCTACTCCATTGACTGACTATACCTCAATTTATGCATCCCTTCTCCTGTAAATGGACTTTTCGTCTGTTTCCCAGTTTTTGCTACCAAAAATCTCCCTGCCATGAATTTTTTCATGGTGTCTCGTGTGTGTGTGTGTGTGTGTGCGCGCGCGCATGTATGAGATGGTCCCCTAACTGCTCACAAACATCTAAACAACCTCATGTCATTCCCCTCCCCCACCCCTCAGGCCTCATTTTCCTCCCACTTGACCTACAATAATGCTCAAAGGAAGCCGGTCACACATAAGTGACTTGGAATCCCTGCTCCACCACCAGACTGTATAAACTGGGCAAGTAACAGTGATGGTGTTCCCTCTCTGTGATGGCCTCAGTTTCCTCCCCTGCAAAATGGGGGGTGGCCTACCTTGCCCACTTGTGGAGAGGCTGAAATGAAAGAACACCAGGAAAGAGCCCTTCGTGGCCCTTTGGGTGTCGGGAACATCAACTTATGTCACAACATCAGGGAGATATTTTTATCCTCATCTCTTGAATTAAAAATGCCAAATCTTGGAAAGGGAAGCCACCACCTAGTCACAGAGCTGGTGGGCCTGCCTCATTTATTCCCCATGAGCATTAATAGTAACTAACATTTACTGAGCACCTACTACGTGCCAGGCCCTGTGTTCAGTGCTGTGCATGCACAACCTCTTTAAATCCTCTTTTCCAACCCCAAGAAGGGAGGACACGGAGGCTCAGAGAGGGGACAAGTTTTGCCCAAGGCCAGTGAGAGGCAAAGACCAGGCTCGGAACCACCCCCGTCCCCTGACCACCTGTGCGCAGCAGGCACCCCAAACTCCGGCTCCCTCGGGCTTCCTTTCCAGTGACGAACCAGGCCTTAAACCAACCTCTTCCCCCTACCCAAGCAGCCTCCTCTCGGGGGAGTTGTGGCGGCCACAGGTGCAGGGAGCAGTTCCTCTCCACTCATGGCTTGAAGCCTCCCGGCAGGGGCTGCCCCCAGCCTGACAACCAAAGGACCCAGCAGTGGGGCCAGTGGAGCCCATCTCCGCAGGGCTGGGCAGGAAGTGGGGCGGGGTTTGGGGCTCGGCCGAGGTGGGATCTGGTATCCCAGGGCTGCTGCAACCCATACAAAACAACCCACTGGGAGAAGATGCCTGGGGGTCCCCGAGCCCTCCGAACCCCGCGTGCCTCCACCTTTCTCCTCTTGATCTTCGCTGCTGGCCTGGGTACGTGGTCAACAGGCAGGTGCTGGGGGGAGGTGGGGGGGGGGACTGGGAGACTGTTGAGAGGGCCCAGGCAGTGGGGACGGGAGAGGAGCTGGCAGGAGGGGGGCTAGAAAAGACCCCGTAGAAACTGCATCTGCTTGACTGTCCCAAGCAGGCCAACGGGAGGCTGGAGGGGGGCTCAGCGAAGTTGAAGGAGCATCCCCCGGTGGGGGGAGGCAGGGCACCCCCTCATCCCCCCAGATCAAAATAAGGAACTAAGGTTGCCCTTGACTGAGCTCCAGAGCTGGGGTCAGGGAGGGGACTGTGGGTAGTAATCAGCTTCAGGGGAGAAAAAACTTTCTCCTTCTCTGCCTGGAATCCCGGTCACCATCCCCTGCATAGGGAAGCCCTTCTCAGTGCTGGGGGGGGCCGGTGACCTTCCCCCTTCCCCTCCCACGCAATGCCAGCTGGCAGGGCTGTGAACCACCCCGTTTGAGCGAGGAGTTGAGAGAGGTGGCCAGTCACCCCAAATTTCCACTGGGAGCTGAGTTTGGAGTCCGTGACCCTCAGGTTGCTGCCTCTTCCGCCACCTCTCTCCTCCTCCCGCCACAGACAGCCATGTGGACTGGCCCAGGGGCAGCGTGGGGGGGGCGCGGGGGGGATAGTGGCACAAGAACTGGGGCTTCCCCAGCCTGGGCCACCCAGCCCCCTCCCGCCAACCACGTAGCTGAGGCCCTCCCCTAACACCCAGCCCAGCCCAAACGCTGAACTCACCCCGGCCCCCAGCTTGACACACACAAAGTTACGCAAACGGAGAACGAGGGGCGGGCCCAGGGTCACAGGGCAGGACAGGCTCACAAACTGGCAGGAAGGGGCCCAGGGCCAGGAGGCCAGGGTTCGAACCCCTGAGCCACTCCTGCTGCCCTGGGCCTCAGCTGTCACACTTGTAAAATGGGATAATGAGAGAACCAACTTCTAAGGGTTCTGGGACAGTTATACACAATATATAAAGCGCCAGGTATGGGGCCAGGCTGGGGCTGGGGTGAGAAAGTAATCTAGGAAGGCCTGCAGGAGGAGGTGATGCCCAAACTGATTCTAGAAGGAGCTGCCTGGCCAGGGGCCCTGCTAGCACGAGGGACCCAACTATCCAAGTGCCAGTGAGCTCCGTGGGGCCAAAGCTCGGAGCAGGTATGGAGAGGGTAGCAGGAGGTGGCTCTGGAGAGGCGAGTGGGGACCCCCAGCAGTGTGTCACTCACACTCTTCTGCACACACCCCCGCCACACACACATGCACACACACAGCCAGGAGCGCTGGAGCGGCAGGGGCCGGGCTGGGCCTGTGTCTCCATTCACGGTCCCTCACGCATTCGCCTCTCCGCAGGCCCGAGGTGCCAGGCCCTGTGGGTGGACTGGGGCCCACCATCGGTGACGGTGAGCATTGGGGACGAGGTCCGCCTCCTGTGCAGGCACAATGGCAGCAACCCCAACGTCACGTGGTGGCGCATCCTCCAAGGCAACTCCACGTGGCCCCCTATGATGGAGCTCTCAAGCCCGGGCCCCAAGGGCGAGCTGTTCATCCAGCAGGTGAACAAGAGCCACAGGGGCATGTACCGGTGCCAAGTCAAGGAAGGCCAGAAGATCCAGCGCTCCTGTGGGACGTACCTCCGCGTGCGTGGTGAGTGCACATCACTCCACAGCTGGGGCCACTGGCTTCCTCACCTGTAACGGGGTGGGGGGTGGGGTGGGCGGGGGGGGGGATGGAGCCAGTGCCTGCAGCTCCTGCATCTCGGGCATCCTCACTCCCCGGCTCACGGCACAGCGGCTGATTGATTTTCTCACCTGCAAGGTGGGGCTTCAGTGGTCTTGGGCCTCGATGGGGGCGTGGCCAGGAGGCGAGGGGAGGACTTGAGGGGCTGGGCTCTGAGCAGCGCTCCCTCCTCGCAGAGCCACTCCCCAGGCCCTTCCTGGACATGGGGGAGGGCACCAAGAACAACATCATCACAGCCGAGGGCATCATCCTGCTGATCTGCGCCGTGGTGCCTGGGACGCTGCTGCTCTTCAGGGTGAGCCACGCCGGGGACCAGCGGCCCCTGAGTCCGAGGGTCCCGCCTAAAACTTGACAGAATGGCAGCACCCACCTCACAGGGGCTGTGAGGGGGTCAGGAATTTAATATAATGAAAGCATTTTACATGGCGCTGGGCCCGGAGGGGCGTCCTGGCTCAGTCTCCCCTCAGGGCTGTCCTCACGTTCCCCGCCCCCCCACAGAGATGTCCAACTCTCCCCCTCTACCCAGGAGTGCCGCAGCCTCCAGATGTAGCCAAGGCCAGGGAAGATGGGGGCTGGTGTCCTCCCAGAGTCTCTGGCCAGCACCAGTCTCTCTTTAGGCCGCGGGGCAACTACAGCCATTTACTATTATTGCTGTTGTTATTCGTGGAGAAGAGCAGGCAGTGGCGACAGCCAAAAGGACACTGGCTTGGACCCAGAGAGACCTGCCACTTACAGGATATGTGGCTCTGGGCATGTCCCTTACCCTTTCTGGTAAAGCACCTCCTGGCCTCCGTGAGGGTCTGAAAACACATTCTCTCCCCCCATTCACGGAGGCTCCCAATCCCCCAACAGAAACGGTGGCAGAACATGAAATTCGGGGCAGATGTCCAGGATGACTATGAAGATGAAAATCTTTATGAGGTCAGTGGAAGGCGGGGGCAGGTGCGGGGCAGGTGCGTGTCTGTGGGGTGGGCGGGGCTCTTACGGGGCCCCTCCCTGAGGTTGGCTGGGAGCAGGGACCCAGGCATCAGGGCCCTGAGGCTCACCACCCCGTTTCCACCCCAGGGCCTGAACCTCGATGACTGCTCCATGTACGAGGACATCTCCCGGGGCCTCCAGGGCACCTACCAGGATGTGGGCAGCCTCCACATCGGAGACGTTCAGCTGGAGAAGCCGTGACCCATTCGGGCTGCCCCACCGGCTGTGCACCCAAACCGTGTCTCACCCCACTTCCTTGGAACCCGCTCTCTTTTCACAATCTTTCCTGGGAGTATCCTGACTCAACTTCCCCTTTGGGAGTGTCTACTCTTCTTCCCTCTAGACCGTCCTCATCCCCTCCCCACACCCTAACTCAATCCTCCCCTTACTGCCTTTCCCAGGCTCCCCTCCCATCCAGCGGGTAATGAGCCCTTAGTCGCTGCTTCTAGGGGAGCTGATTGTAGCAGCCTCATTAGTGTCACCTCCCCCCCTCCCTGCTCTGTCATGGCCACTTAGTGATAATAAATCCTTCCCAACTGCAGACCTTCGCAGGAGTCACAGATCTCATGGGGACCACTCCCCCTCCTCCTCTGGGACCCAGAAGTCCAGGACCTCAGCCCCCTCCTCCCCCAGCTCCTGACCACTCCCCACACCTGGGACCAGGTAGCCAGTCTTGGCTGTCCCCTGAAAGAACCAGGAAGTGTCTTGGGAAGGGCCCCAACCCAGGCCATGTGCCTGAGCACAGGGGGACACAGAGGGGACCCAGATAACCATATTCACTTATGCATATTTAAGTCCCAAAGACACAGTAGACTGTCTGGTGAGACTGGTACCAAATTCTGACCATGGCCACACCTGTTCTCTGGGAGTGGCCTTGTAGAAGTGGGATTTGGAGAGTCTGTGGCCCTAAACTGGGGATGGTGGGGAAATCCAGAGGCGGTTGACAGAGAGGGACAGAGATACAGAGTTTCTGAGCTAGAGAGGGGAGGGAAATCGAGACAAAGATAATGATGGAGAGACAGAGCAAGTGAATTGAAAGACACTGAGGAGAAAGGGTATCAGAGAGAGACAGAGAGACAGCAGGAAGAGATAGGAAGGAAAGAAGGGTCCATAGAAAAATGGACATCGAGAGGCTGACCCCTAAGACTCTAGGGAAAGCAACAGTTGGGGAAATGACTGATGGCGATGCAGAAAGATCCAGACCCAGAGATGGGGAGAGAAGGCTCTGGGGGAGAAAGTGACAAAGAGTTGAAAAGACAACGGGGAGAAGCAGGGGCCCGTTAGCGGGAGGGAAAGACCTCAACGGAAAAAGAGAGACAGACACAAAGAGAGGAACACGGACAGAAACACACAGAGGCAAAAAAAAAAAAAAAAAGAGAGGAAGACCAAGAGACACACAGAGACGGAAAGCAGGGGCGACTGCTGCGCAGACTGGGGCGGACGCAGGGCCCCCAGCCTCGCCAGGGAGGTGATGGCCGACGCCAGACATGTATGAGAAAGGTGGAACCCGCGCCCTGCGGACGGGCAGACGGACGAAGCCGGCAGCTGCCGGGCGGGTCCCGGGCGGAGCGGGGAAAAGAGGGGCGGGGCTGGCGGCGAGAAGGGGAAGGAGGCGGAGGTGCCGGGCGGGCCCGGGGCGCGGGCAGGAAGCGGGGAGGGGCGGCGGGGCGGGGGCCTCCGGAAAAACGCCCCAACTTCCTGCCCCGCCAGAGCCAGGAAGCGGGAGCCGGGACACCGGGCCCGGGATCGCCGAGCCCGACCTCGGGCGCCCCGCCGGTCACCTCCCCGCGCGGACACCAGGTACACCATCCCTGGCCCCGCCCGGCCTCTCTTCCCTCGGTTGCTAGGGGAAGTGGGGAGGAGGAGGGAGGGGGCTGGGCGCTGCCGGCAGTGGAGCGGCCTCCTCCCGGCCCCGCTGAGCCAGCAGGCGCCCCTCCCTGGGCCTCAGTTTTTCCATCTGTCAAAGGGGACAAAGAGAGGAGAACTAATACTTGCTCAGTGCCCAGTAGGTGAGATGAGGGCTGCGAGCCGGGGGTCAAGGCTTCCCAACTGTCTGGCGGAGGACGGATGATCACTCCCATTGCACAGGTGGGGAAACTGAGGCCCAGGGAGTAAAACCGGCTCGTCCCAGGTCACATACATCGTGAGACCGAGTGGAGTTGGGATTTGAACTCGCAGGTGCTTTCAGCTAAGCGCCGTCCTCCAATCCCGCATGCTTTAGAGCCACCCAAAACGAAAAACGACAATAACAGGGTCATAGGCCGCTGTGAAGCTGAAAGTTGCAGAACGCGTTTGAAAGCATTTTTTGGAAAGGTCTTTTTCTGGGTCATGAGTTATACCCTGGGAGATGGGTTGCAGGGGAACAGAACTGGAGATCTTTTCCCATTGTACAGATGGGAAGACTGAGGCCCAGGGAGAGTTAATTACTTTTTCCAGGTTCCACTGCATGTCAGATGGGAAGGTATGCTCAAACCCAGGATTTTTGCTTTGCGGCCCCAGCGGGAAGTGTGAGGCGGGGTGGGAGGCAGTGCAGGGAGAATTAATGTACGAGCGTTGGGAATTCAAACGGTCCCAAGTTAGGGCGGAAAAATAGGGTGAGGATCCCAGTCTGGGGGCTAAGGGCCGGGGCGACTCGGTGTTCTCGGATTGAGCACTGGTCTGGGGGCTGGAACCATCCCCAACTCTGGCCTGGGGGCGGGGGGCAGGGGGCAGGGGGCGGGGCCCAGGAGAGTGACGGGGGCAGTCGAGATACGGAAACGCCAGCCCTCCAAGGTAGGCCAGAGCGGCCCTATCTGGCCAGCGTGGCTCAGTGGAGAGCTAGAGCGGCCGGCAGGAGGAGTAGAGTCTCTTGGGCTGGAGCCTGACAGGAGCGGGCTAGAGCGGCTGGCGGGAGGAGTGGAGCTGGACGCAAAGGTGGACTCTGGGGTGGCTAGAGCGACTCGGAGGCGGGGGTGGGGGAGCCCGGAGCCGGCGCGCGGAGGCTTCGGTTCTGGCAGCTGCGGTGCTTCTCCTCCGACCCGGAGCAGGTGAGGGACGCGGCCCCCGGCGGGCGTCACACCCTGACTCCACACGTCCTCCCCAGCATCCCTGACCATGCACACTGCCACGTTCCCTGTAGGATTTGGGGCGGTGTACACCCGCCACGTCCTGCATATGATTTGGGGCTCGTGTAGACCCGCCACCCTCCATGTAAATTACAAGGTCCTACAGACCCTCCAGGTTCCTGCTACCCCCCCACCCCATGGAGGTCCGGCTCCTTACAGATGTGGGGTTTCCATAGATCAATAGCATCCGCTAGAATCCGGGGCCCTGTAGATCCTGGGTCTCGGGGACCACCACACTCCCCTATAGAATTCTGGTCCCCTTTTAAGTCTCCAGAGATCCCGTAAACTGGCTTCTTTCCCTTAAGGACTTATGATCCTGTGTTATCCAAGGATCATTGTAGACCCACCATATGTCAGATAGAATCTGGGTCCTTATGCATTCCAAGGGCTCACCTTGACTACTCTGTATTTTAGGTTCTTTAAGGCTCCTAGAGGTTCTTGGAGACCAGGCTCATCCACTCAATATCTTATAGACTCTGAGCCCTGCATAGAACCCAGGCACCCATGTAGTCCTCACACATGCCCGCTTTGCTCTAGGACCCCCACCCATAAAGATCTTCTGAACCTGCCCTCATCTCCACAGCCCCATGCACATAGCACCCCCTCTGCTGGACCCCAGGGCTTGTCAGCTGCCTTTAGATCCATCTGACCGCTTCAACCCATCATTCTCTAGCCTTTGTGGGACGACGCCCCACCTTCTAAGCAACCACCCCCCTCCCCAATCCTCTCTGAGCCCCAGGCCTCTGTGGGGCAGCTGAGTCCAATCTGCACTCCTGCCCAGGCCACAGTGCCCACATACCCCTGACTCCCAGACACCATAGGGAAACCTGATGTGTCTCAGCTTTGGTTCAGATTTCAGTTTCCTAAGGTCGGGGTGGGGATTCCCCATGCTCCAAAGCCGTACATTCTGGGAGTTAAATGCATAAATTCTGGAGCCAGACTGCCTGGGTCGGAATCCTGGCTCTGCCTCTTATGAGCTGTGCTGCACTTTCCTCCTCTGTAAAATGGGGATAATAAGAAGAAGACTGATTTCACAGGGTCACTGAGAGGACTGAGCTAATATCTATCAAGCAGTAATACTGTTCCTGGCACGTATTTAATGGCATTTAGTGTACATTAAGTGTTAACTATTATTTCCTATCATTGTGATGAGGAATAAAAGAGATAATACACATCAAGTACATGTTCCAGGGCCTGCCTGGCATGTAAACATTTGCTCAGATAATGTGTGTGTCCTCACCTTTGCCCTTTTGGAATCTTCCCTGCCTCTGTCAAACTTTTCCACCCCTGAGTGGGATGAGCAGGGACCCTCCATGTCCATGGTCATGCTTTCCAGCCCAGAAGTTGCAGCTGATGGCCCGGTGAAGGTTTTCTTTTTCTTTCTTTCTTTCTTTCTTTCTTTTTTTTTTAATATTTATTTATTTGGCTGTGCCAGGTCTTAGTTGCGGCATGCGGGATCTAGTTCCCTGACCAGGGATCGAACCCAGGCCCCCTGCATTGGGAGCACGGAGTCTTAACCGCTGGACCACCAGGGAAGTCCCCGGTGAAGGTTTTCTATCTCGGATGGGAGTAATAATAGATGGGGTGCTTGTGGTTTTGAGGGTTCAGTGATTTACTCTGTGAGAAGCACTTAGAGCAGTGCCTAGCACACTGTAAGTGTGGTGTAAGTTCAGCTCTCATAATAAATTACTATTATTTTTCTGTCTTGTTTTGCAAATTTATTTATGTGAACATTTAACAATGCTCAGATCTTAAGTCACCCAAGCTTGGATGTTGAACAAATACACTTTATGGAAAAGAATAAAAATGAGGCCTGCTTGGGTGAACCCATAGGATGGCATTTGGACACTCCAGAAAGCATCATTGCTTAATTATCATAATCAAAATCCAGGCTGCCATTTATTGAGTGCTAGGGAGGAGGCCTGTGGAAGAGGGAGAAGGGTGGGTCTCCAGCGACTAGGGTTATAAATAGCTTTGGGCTGTGGGGAGAACCTCCCCGCACGGGTTCACCCCACCCCTGTTTCCACAGCGCCTTCCCACCTGACACGGGCTCGAGTGGCATTAGTCAGACTAATTAAGGACACAGAAGATGTCAGTGGGAAGACGCGGGGAGAAGTGGAGATTCTAAGGGAGACAAGATGGGAGAGACAGCGAGAGATGGGAGAGAGAGAGACGAGAGACAGCACATGAGACAGTGACGCAGACAGGTGCGGGGACAGTGGCTGCAGGAACCAGATGTGGGGAGACAGGCAGAGACTGAGGGGGAAGACGGAGCAAGAGAAGCAGGGGTGGGACCTAGCGGAGGGGAGGCGGGGACAGTGGGAAAATGAGACAGGTCTGAAGGAAAGGCGAGAGAAAATGAAGAAACGGGGAGAGGAGAGTCAAAGGCATGAGGCCGATTCAATGAGAGGCGGCTGGGGAGAGGCGAGCCGGCAGACAGACAGACAGACCGGACAGGTGGACATAGGGTGAGAGAGATAGACACCCCTTGGGATGGGCTCTCTGAGGACCATCCCTTGTTTTCTGGGATGGAAGCCGGAAAGATGCCAGGTCCCTGAGGGGAAGAAGTGGGGCCGAGGATAGACACCCCTTGGGATGGGCTCTCTGAGGACCATCCCTTGTTTTCTGGGATGGAAGCCGGAAAGATGCCAGGTCCCTGAGGGGAAGAAGTGGGGCCGAGGACTCTTGGTCCTGAGGGAGGAGGGTTCAGAGTTTGGTTTTCTCGTGTGGAGAGAGTTGGGGGTTGGGGGATTTGCCATTGTGATTTCCTGTCACAGGAAGCAGGGCTGGTGGGTTCAGAGACAGCATCCTGCCCCAAGCCTGTCACAGGTCAGAGCAGAGCCCCCGTGCCCCAGTTATCTCCCTCCCGGCTCCCCTTTAGCCTTTCCACCTCTGCTGGCCCACAGGCCCTGCCTCCTTAGGACCCAGCCCCAGCCCCTCCTCCATCGGGGACCCGAAGTCGCAGGCTCTCCCGGCCACAGCTCTCTCACGGACCCGGGCTCCTGGCCTCCAGCTTCCCCCCCGCCCCGACCCCACAAGGCTCCCTGTCCTTGGGCTCCCTGCCCTGGCTGGCCTCTGAAGGGCTCTTTGTCGCCACACAGAGGCCCCATTGAGCTGTGGAGGCCGGGATGGGGGCGGAGGCTGTTTACTCACCTTGGCACCTGGGCCAGGAATCTGTGAGTAACCGCCCTGGGCCGCCCCCTCCCACCCCTCTAACCGCGGCCCCTCCTCTTCCCCCAGCCCTGCAAGAGCCCATGGAGGCCGAAGACGTCGCCCGAGGGGCGGTGAGTGGAGAGAGCGGAGAGAGCCGAGGGGTGAGGGGACTGGGGGGCTGTGAGGTGGGGAGCTCTGTGGGCTGAAGCCATCCCTCCCCTTCCACAGGCCCCAGGGCCCCCCCGGCCCGGCCTGGTGCCCATCAGCATCATCGGGGCTGAGGACGAGGATTTTGAGAATGAGCTGAAGACGGTGAGAGGGAGGTGGGGTGGGAGAGCTTCTGTCCCAGGCCCCCTGGGGCCCCAGCTCTCAAGTCCCGTCCTCAGTGTCCCCTCTCCCACCTTAGGTCCTGTTCTCTGTCTTCAGGTGCTGTCACTCGGCCTCCTCTCACTGCCCATCTCTCTTTCTTTAATCTTCCTGGTACCTCCTTCCTCATCCCCTCACCCCATCCTCAGTGCCCCCCCCATTACAGCACAGACTCACACCCTGTTTAACCCCAGTTTTTATCGCTGCCCCCGCCCCCTAATTACAGCACAGATCCTCATTCCATCTCTCCTGATTTCTGTCCTCTTCACCCACCACTGTAACATTAAATCTCATACATTCTCCCCAACCCCTGACTTGCCACCATCACAGCAGAGACACCATCAGCACCCCACCTGCCAGCTTGGATCCATCAGGAAGTGCCAGGGAAGAGGGAGGGTCAAGCCCCAAGCCCCTCCTCTGCTCCCCACTGTCTCACTCCCATCCCCGCCCCCAGAACCCCGAGGAGCAAAACAACCAGTTCCAGAGCCTGGATCAGGTGAAGCGGCGCCCTGCCCACCTCATGGCCCTCCTGCAGCACGTGGCCATGCAGTTCGAGCCAGGACCCCTGGTGAGGGCGGGGCTGGGTAGGCGAGGGGCGGGGCGGGGCGGGGCGGGGCGGGGCTGGGACCAGCCACAGTGCTCAGTGCGTTAGACCAGCGAGGATGAGCCAGGCGGGATCCAGAGCGCACAGCTTGAGAGCCAGGAAGCCCACCACGGGATGCAGACAAGGTTGCAGGTGCCCCGCGTAAATTTCTGAGCAGTGGGCGCAGCCCGGGAGAGCAGGCGCGGCCGAGCCTCGCAGAGCAGCGGAGAATCCAGCAGCCTGGCGGAAACCATGCCCCCGGCCCCGTTCCGTGCCCATGGCAGCGTCACCCATCAGTGACAGCGCCTTTTCCCAGACTCTGGAAATCAAATTCTCTGCCTGTGCCACCAATCAGTCCTTCAGAGCTGGTGGTTGGGAGAAAACCGTTAGCCTCCTCGGGTCTAGGCGGCACAGTAGGCTCTGGTCCAGAAACAAGGAAACTGCTAAAAGCAGCCCACGAGGCAGAGAGAATGTAACGGATGACCCGGAAAACTTGTTATCGGGCAGAAAATACCCGGGAGGTGTGCATGCAGAGCCACGCCATCTGGGAGACACCTGCAGAGTCTAGAGAACCCAGCAGGTGACTTAGGGAGGAAGAAGCCACAACACTGGCTGGAGGGGGCTCTGTGGACCAGGGTCCTGTCCCAAGAAGACCCCGTGCAGCCCAGCGCAGGCTGGGAGCTGGGCTTAGCCTAGGGCACTGCTCTGTACTGGAAATGCGTGGTAGATCCCTCCAGAAAACAAGGAGACTGATGGAAGTGGCAGGGAGGGAGGCCTGGGGGGTGCAGAGAGAAGAGTGTATCGACTGACACCAAAGCTTCAAAAACTGGCAGGCAATCAGGAAATTGCCAGAAAAGTGGCTACCCCCTCCCCTGGTGCATGGAGGCTCTGGCCCTCTGGGCAAGGGAGGCCCCCTGCTGAGCCTGAGGGTTTCTAGAACTTGAACTCCTGGAATTTAGCCCAGGGATTGTGCTGACTGCCGTGTCCCTTTACAGATGTGGAAACTGAGGCCTGGCCAGGGGTTCGGCTGAGGTGACCCAGATGGCCTTCGGCATTTTGAGATTTGTCCTCATGCTGTTTCCTCACCTCCTTGGCTGGGGGAGTGGCCAGGAGATAGTCGTGGTCCCTTGGGCTGCTTCCTGTTGGCCTCTGATGGAGTTTTGCTTTATGGGGGCGTGGGGAGGGGGCAGGCATAGATTACTGGGGCGAGTCCTTAGCACACTGAGACCATGTCCCTTACCTGATGAGAGTCCCCCAGGAGCCAGGACAAGTTGGAGGCCCCACAGCATTGCCAGTGAAGGGCTGGCACACCCAGCATAGGGCTGCCACGTAGGTGACCTCAAGGAGTGCTTGATGAGTGAGTGAGTGAGTGCCACTTGTCCTCCTGTTTATGTGCCCAGTGCCGCCGTGTACTAGGCCCTGTCTGGGACACAGATGAATCAGAACGTCCCCCCTGCCACACACACACACACACACATGCCCTCAAGTAACTCACGGTATTGCTAGGCAATGGGGAGCAGTAGAGACAGGCTGCCTGAGATCCAGTCCCAACTTTGTCACTTACTAGCTGTTTTCTCATCTGTAAAATGGGATAACGATCATCCTCCCCATGACTGAACAGGGTAATGCGGCTAAAGAGTTTGCACAGCGTCAGGTACACACCGAGCCCGCTTACTGTAGCTGGGGGTGGCGGTACTAGCAGCAGCAGCAGAGAGAAGACAGACCAAAGAACCACTTCACAGGAGAGAAAATTAACGAAAGCCGTGGTGGCCTGGGGAGGCAGGCGGGGGCCTGGTACGGGGATGGGGGACATCAGGGAGCACTTCACAGAGGGTTTGCGCCCTGAGCCGTTCCAAGGGGCAGTGCGGTTTGGGTGGGGTGGGAGGAGGATGGGTCACACTTTGTCTCCCCCAGCTCTGCTGCCTGCACGCGGACATGCTGGGCTCACTGGGCCCCAAGGAGGCCAAGAAGGCCTTCGGCGACTTCTGCCACAGCTTCCTGGATAAGTGTGCGGTGAGAGACACCTTCGAGGGGGCCCATCCCCCGTCCCCTTCACCCTGGACAGCCAGCCTGCTCCTCCCAACCTCCAACCTGCTGAGGGCAACGTGAAGGGCGGCCTGGTCTGGGGAGACCCTTTGCCAGCCTGGCCCTCCCTCCACTGCTCCCTCCCCTCAGAGCATCTTACCCACTGGTACTTGGGCTGCCATCCCATTGATCCCAACACTGCCCCCTTCACTGCCGAGTCCTCCCCTCCGTCCCGTCGCTCACTGCCCCTTCACTGCTGAGTCCTCCCCTTCACTCCATTCTCTCCCCTGAGCAGATTCTGCGGGTGTCGGTCCCTCCCACCGTGGCCTTTGAACTTGGTAAGGAGAGGAGAGGGGATTTGGGGATGAGGAAGAGTTCTCTAGCAGGGACCAGGTGCCCCCCGGGAGGGAGGCCGCACTCTCATGCTCCCAGGACGGGATTGTTCTTCCTTCTTCATGGCCACCACAGCCCAAGGAAGCATAGCTGTCAGAGTCGAAGGGTGGGAGGGGAGTCACAGCCCAGGGAACTGGCCCCTGTCCCTGCAGACCGCACGCGGCCCGATCTCCTCTCCGAGGATGTCCAGCGGCAGTTCATGCAGGAGGTGGTGCAGACCCAGCAGGCAGCCGTCAGCCGGCAGCTGGAGGACTTCCGCTCCAAGAAGCTCATGGGCATGACGCCCTGGGAGCAGGAGCTGATCCAGCTGGGGGCCTGGGTTGGGCGGGACCGCGCCAGCTATGAGGCCCGGGAGCGGCACCTGGCCGAGCGGCAGCTGACCCACCTGGAGGAGATGCAGTGAGTGGGACCAGCCCCTCCGCAGCCCAGAGGGCGCCCTCTGCTGCCCCGTTCCTTCCGTTCCCAGGCTCCCTCTGCAGCTTCAGCGTTTATTTCCCAGCGTTTGGGTTCCTCCCCTGACTTCTGGGGCCCAGCCCTGGCATTTTAGTCCATCTGGTTTTGCATCTTCCCTTCCCAGCTTTGGGGTCCCTTCTAGTTTCCGGGTCTTGTCCACGGTCTTGCATTCAGGCCTGGGCTTTGGGTCCTGTCCTTGCAACTCTCACGACCCCGGGTGAGAGTCTGTCCTTCAGTGATTGTCCTTCCCAGATGCGTCAGCAGCAGCACCCCACCCCCGTCTGCCCCTCCTCTCTCCCTGTCCCAGCTTTGAAGGGGACAGCAACCTGGACAGTTGTGCTGGGTGGTCAGGGACCCCAGGCTTAGCAAATTTGTCACAAACTTCGTTCTTCTTCTTACAGACACACCATCTCTAACGATGAGGAAAAGAGGTGATGGAAGCAGAGAGGCCGGCGGGGAGTTTGGTTTCCTGGGCCCGAGGGAGGAGGGCCTGCCTGCCTAGGGGCCTGGGCGTTGAGCAACATCTCTGGCTCCATCCTCTAAAACCCTCTCTCTCCCCCCTTTGCTCAGATACTCAGCAGGAAGTGGTCATGGGGCTGGTGTGGGAAGCGAGCGGAGGGGAAGCTGTGAGGGTAGCAGGGCACCTGCGTCCGTGGGAGTGCGCGTGGCAGTGCGTGTGTCTGTGCGCCCTCACAGTCCCCTCCCCGCAGTGCTGCCGTGGTCAGCGCCATCACCCTGTACATGCGCCACCTCGGGGTGCGGACCAAGAGTGGGGACAAGAAGTCGGGGAGGAATTTCTTCCGGAAAAAGGTGCTTCCCTGAGCGCCCAAACCCGGCCCTTACCTCCCCAGAGACCCCCCCCGGGGGGCCTCGAGACTCTGCACCGCTGGGGTCTGATCCCTCTTTGTCGGCATCGGCACAGAAATGCCCAGCCCCCTCCTCCCCCCCACCTTCCATAGGTGATGGGGAACCGGCGGTCAGAAGAGCCGACCAAGACCAAGAAAGGACTGAGCAGCTTCCTGGATGCCGCCCGCTGGAACCGGGGAGAGCCCCAGGGTGAGGTGCCCAGCCTCGGCCCCGCCCCAACTTCCCCGTGCTGCCCCCACCTCATGGTCCCATCTCTCGTTTCAGCCCCAGACTTTCGACACCTCAAAGCTGAGGCTGATGGTAATAGTCCTGAAGCTAGAGCATCCATCCTGGGGACCTGAGAGAGGAGGGCAGGGGACCTACTAGGTCTGAGGGAGGAGGGGCGAGGGGCTGGGACTCCTGGCTCTGAGGGTGGAGGAGGGGTCTCCTGGGTGATGGGGAGGATGGGGCAGAGCCAGCATCTTGGATCCCCAGGCCTTTGTGGATTAGAGTTGCTGGACTCTCATATTCCCCTTTGTCCTTCAATGCCTCCCCAGGTGAGAAGCCAGGCCTTACAGAACGTAAGGGAGGTCTGGGGGTGCCCTCCCGGGACCGGAATGTCGGACCCCCTGGGCAGGACACCCCCGGAGTTCCTCTGCACCCTCTGTCTGGGGACAGCCCTGACCGGGAACCAGGTGAGAGTTTCCCGGGCCCCGCAGCAAAACGGCCCCTTGGTTCTCTGCCCTCCCTGCTCCTGGTCACCAGGGTTATTGGTAACCAACCCCTTCCCTCGGTTTACCCTTTCCACGGCTTTCTTCACAAGCTCGTACCTCTATTCTGGTGACAGGTTGCCCCACCTCCCTGGACTACGTTTCCCATCAGCCCCCACGGCTTCATTTCCCAGAACCCTCTCTGAGTACATTACCAATCAGCCCCCCCTTAGATGGTGAGCCCGGCTGCTCCATGAACTTAAGGTCTCACACTCCTTGGGTGGCCCTCAGCCCTCTGGATCTCAGACTAATACTTGGCCAGGCCTGGGTTCAGATCCTGGCTGTGTGCTTGACTTGTGTTAGATCTTGGAAGTCACTCCCCGCTCTGAATCTCAGTCCCCTCACCTCTAAACGGGCACCTTCTCTTCCCACAAGTCCCAGTTGAGCGTCGGGAGAATGCATGGATGTGGAGGCATCCAGTCTCCTCCCCGAGTGCGAGGCTGGCACCCTAGTTTTGCAGCATCTTCACCCACTGAGCCCCACCTGCCCATGGCCCTGTTCTCAGAGGTCTTTCCATCTGTCCGTCTCCCACTGAAGTATAGAGCAGCCACTTGGTGTCGGCCAGGCACTGGATGGCTTTAGAGGCACGGAGGCCCCCAGGGTGTGGGTCTCACCGTGGCAGGGACCTTCCAGCCAGCCTTGCTTTCCCCACCCCCATTATCCCCACAGGTGTTGATGCCCTCCCCGAGCTGGGGGACCCGCCCCCGCAGGGCCCGGCCAGCCTGGAGCCTGCAGCGCCCCTGGAGAGCACAGAGGAGGGTGCTGACACGGAGAGGTGCCCAGGGCCGGGTGCAGGGGAGGTGCCGGGCGCAGGACCGGGCTTATCCAGTGCAGGGAGGGTGTGTGTTGGGGGTCGCACTGCCACTTGCACCTGCCTGTCCCTGAGCCAAGCCGTCTCCACTCTGCCCTGCTCCTCCCTCTTTCTGTCTTCTCCCTTTTTCTTCCGCTCTCTTTCCTCATCTCCCCTTTCCTTCCTTCTTCCTCCCTTTTTCCCTCTCTTCTTCCTCTCCTTCCTTTTTCACTGATTTTCTCTCTCCCCCTCCTCCCTCTCTTTCTCTCCTTTCCTCCCCCTTCCTCTTCCTCTGCTTTCCCTCCCCTCAGCTCCTCCTGGCCCCTCTCCCTCTGCCCCCACCCTCTGCCCTGCACTTTTCCATCTCTTCCCCCTTCTCTTTTAAGTCTCCAGCCCAGCCGCCTTGCTCCTGCCTCCCAGTGCCCCTTCCCTCCATCCCCCAGCCCTCTGTGCTCTGTGCCTGGGGGCCCTGTCCCCCTCACAGTTGGGGGGCAGGCTCTGCCCCCTGCCTGTCCTTGTGCCGCTGCTTTGGGGACCCTTTGGCGGGTGGGGGAGGTGAGTTGGGTTCCATCTGTGTCCACCTCTGACCCTGTGCCCCTCTCTCCCCAGAAGGTGGAAGAGGTGGGTGCCTGGGCCCTGGGTGGGGGGAGGGCTAGCCCCTCCCCCATTTCTCCCAGCCCCTCCCCTCTCCCCATGGGCCACCCCCTCCCCTTCACCCCTGTGAGGGGTGGGTGGGCACGCCACCCTCAAGCCGAAGAGCTAAGTATTGAAATCTCCCTTCCCTCCCTCAACTCCTGCCTCTGTCCCCATCCCCCTGCCTCAGGGAAGGGAGGGGTCAGTTTTGTGCTCCATACTGGGTTCCCCTCCCCTCCTCCACCAATTTCAGTATCCCTTCTGGCCACCCCCCTCACTGCCCCAGCACCCCAAAGTCACACTGGTCCTTCTGACTCTCTCCTCTCTTCTGTTGCATGTTTGATCTCTGTCCTGGTCTCTCCCTGTCTCTCCCTGTCCTGGTCTCTCCCTGTCTCTCCCTGTCCTGGTCTCTCCCCATCTCTGTCCCTGTCTTGGTCTCTCCCCGTCTCTGTCCTGGTCTCTCCCCATCTGTCCCTGTCTATCTCTGTCCTGGTCTCTCCCCGTCTCTGTCCTGGTCTCTCCCCATCTGTCCCTGTCTATCTCTGTCCTGGTGTCTCCCCGTCTCTGTCCCTATCTTGGTCTCTCCTTATCTCTGTCCTGGCCTCTGCCTGACTCTGTCCTTGGCCTCGGGGTCCAGGCTGTCGGGGCGTCTGGGGCGCTCGGAGAGCCTGCGGGTGAGTGACCGCCGCCGGCCTTCCCGGGGCAGCCTCGGGGCTAAGGGCCGGGGTGGGGGCCGCTCCCGGAGCGACGTGGACATGGACCCCAGCTCCGCCACGGCCGTGCTTGGCCCTGCCCGACGAGCCACGTACGTCACTCCTCCCCCCCATCCACTGAGGCAGCCTGGAGAGTCAGGGAGGCCGGGGTGGGGGGTCTTTGCCAGAATCACCAAGAACTGGGTATCAGATGCTGAGGTCACTGAGGGCCTCCAGTGGTCACAGGAGAGGGGTAAGAGGCTTCTTTCCAGATCTGGGGGCTGGTCTGCAGCCCTAGGGGAGGGGGTTGGACACTATAAAGGGTTGAAGGCTGCTCTCTGGGATGCCCTGCGCTGGGGCCCTAATGAGGCCTCTGTCCCACAGCCCCGAGCCTGGAGATGAGGGGGAGCCGGGCCGATCGGGACTAGAGCTGGAGCCAGAAGAGCCCCCCGGCTGGCGGGAGCTCGTCCCCCCGGGCACCCTGCACAGCCTTCCCAAGAGCCAGGTGAAGCGGCAGGAGGTCATCAACGGTGAGTGCCGCCCCCTCCAACCCACTGCGGCCGAGGACACAACCCAGCTCCAGCAGAGTCAGACAGGCGCAGGGAGATGACCATCTCGGTGTTACTTACACCGGGCAGAGCTTGAAGGCAGCCCGCTTCTGACAGAGCACCGTTTGTTAAGTAAATTGTGGAATATTCCATGGAACGGGAATGCGGCCATTGTTGAAGTGACATTTCCAAAGAATTTTTTGTAGTGCAGGACAGTGTTGATGTTAGGAGCCAGAAACGGTCTATAAAATTGTATTTCTAGCGTAAGCCTTTGTTTCCTTATTTGGGAAATGTGGGCAGTGATAGTTCCTACCTCAAAAGACTGTCACGAAGATGAAGATGAGATGATTAGTGTGAAATGTTCAGCAGTGGTGGGCCCAGGGTAAGAACATTCGGATGCAACTGCTGTTATGACTGTGATCTTCAGCGCTCAGGGGAGAAAAAGATTCCCACCCAGAAAAGTTTGGGAAGATAATCAATACATTAGCAGTGCTTACTTCTGAGCAGATGATGGGAGTATCGTTTTTGTCTCGATTCTGTGCTGTGATTTCAACTCATTTGTGTGTTGAGGGGAGTTTGGCAAACGTACAGTACTTTTGGAAGCTCATTTGGAAGTTAATTTACAGATTACTTAATAGTAAGAAGGGTTCTCATTCAGAATTTTTAGGGCAGTAGATAAATGCTTTTTGGGTCACAGATCCTTCTGAGGGTCTGATCAAAACATCAGCAGTGCTATCCGATAGAACTTTCTGGAATGATGGTAACATGCAATACCTGTGCTTTCCAACATGGTAACCACCCGCCATATAATGGCTGTTGAGTGCCTAAAGTGTGGTGAGTACAACTAAGAACTGAATTTTGCATTGCATTTCATTTTAATCAAGCAATATTGGAAGAGCTGTGTGTGGCTCGTGGCTACCACGTCGGACAGCATAGCGGTTTCTCTCACCAGAAAAATATACATACG
This sequence comes from Balaenoptera borealis, assembly GCF_965194805.1. Lineage (NCBI taxonomy): Eukaryota > Metazoa > Chordata > Mammalia > Artiodactyla > Balaenopteridae > Balaenoptera > Balaenoptera borealis. The sequence goes on along the minus strand of NC_138878.1, from coordinate 57,818,394 downwards.
TAACACACAAAATGGTACATTTAGTCTCCGGGGACTTTTGGGGCCCCTGGAACTCGGGCCATCAACCTGTGCAGAGAGGGGGGTCATTGTGCCAGAAACTGAGCCTGAGAAAACTTGCTGGACGGTTAGACATAAAACACAGCTGCAGGCTGTGTTAGACATAAAACACAGCTGCAGGCAGTGAGGAGACCAACTTGTCTCGGTTTGCCTAGGACTGTCCCAGTTTTAGCACTGAAAATCCCATGTGCCGGGAAAACCATGGTGCGGGGCAAACTGGGACCATTGGTCACCTTGGCTGGCTGCCCCAGCCAAAACAGAAAGGCAGTGGGGCTGAGGAATTCTCAGTGGCTATTTCAGGGGCAAGTGACTCCACCCCGAGAGAATCATCCCTGTCCCGTCCCCTCCTCCTCATTCCCCAGCCTGCCTCTGAGAGTGCCCCCCCATAGTTTGCACGCTCCCCAACCATGCCTCCTGCCCGGTGGCCCTGCAGAGCTGCTGGTGACAGAGGCGGCCCACGTGCGCATGCTCCGGGTGCTATATGACCTCTTCTACCAGCCCATGGCGGATGGGGGCTTCTTCTCCCTGGAGGAGCTACAGAACATCTTCCCCAGCCTGGACGAGCTCATCGAGGTGCATTGTGAGTGCAGGGCTGTGGCCCTACGTCCCACTGCCAGCTCCCTCCTTCGTTGCCCTGACGACAAACCCTGGAGCCTGGTCTCACGGGCAGCCTCTGTTGCAGCTCTGGGGACGACCCCACCCCAGAACCCCAGAGCTCACATTCTAGGGACACATCATCAACAAGCACGTGGTGGGGAGTGAGGGAGGGACAGGCCCACCGGCCCCATGGATCAGACACACCCACCTGCAGCCTGACCCCCCCCACCAGCTCCCGACCAGCTCTGCATCCAGTCTCACGGGCCCTGACAGCACCCCCTTTCCTCTCTGCTCCCCGCAGCCCTGTTCCTTGATCGCCTGATGAAGCGGAGGCAGGACAGTGGCTACCTCATTGAGGAGATCGGAGATGTGCTGCTGGCCCAGGTGAGGGTGCCCAGCCTAGGGCCACCCCCTTCCCCTCACCCCGCCCCCGGCTCCTGGCTGGGGACCTGAAATCCAGGCCCCAGGAGACCAGGTCTCAAGCTTTCAACCCCTTCAAGACCCAGGGGTCTGGGCCCCTAACCTGTCCTCCTGTCTAGGCTGCCATCCCCACGTGAGGCCCCGCTCCCCCCAATCCCACCTGAGACACCCTCCCTGGCCTGAATCTTGCTGTAGTTTGATGGTACCGAGGGCTCCTGGTTCCAGAAAATCTCCTCCCGCTTCTGCAGCCGCCAGTCGTTTGCCTTAGAGCAGCTCAAAGCCAAACAGCGTAAGGAGCCTCGGTTCTGTGCCTTTGTGCAGGTGAGGCAGGGGTCTGGGCCCCAGGGTCCCAGGGGAGGGGGGCCGGCGTCCCGGTCCCCAAGGCCCGCCGCAACAGAGCCGCCTCAGCACTGCCGCCCCCGCAGGAGGCCGAGAGCCGTCCCCGGTGCCGCCGCCTGCAGTTGAAGGACATGATCCCCACGGAGATGCAGCGTCTGACCAAGTACCCGCTGCTCCTGCAGAGCATCGGGCAGAACACAGGTAGCCGCAGGCCCTGCCCCATGCTGCTGGGCCTCCGCTCTCTTGTCTCTAACCTTGGCCTAGGGACTGGGAGCTTCCAGAGTTGGGGTTCACCGGGGCTGGTCTCCCCCTTGCCTGCAGAAGAGCCTGCGGAACGGGAGAAAGTGGAGCTGGCGGCTGAGTGCTGCAGGGAAATTCTGCACCACGTCAACCAAGCCGTGCGCGACATGGAGGACCTGCTGGTGAGCCTGGGCGGGGCCCCGGGCCAGGGCAGTGGGGCGCGCGTGTGCGGGAGCCCCGGCTTGTCCCCCTCGGGGTCGCTGTGGGTCGGCCCCAACTCTTGGCTTGTCACGGTGACACTTCCCTTCCCTTCCCTGCCCCAGCGGCTCAAGGATTATCAGCGGCGCCTGGATTTGTCCCACCTGCGGCAGAGCAGCGACCCCATGCTGAGCGAGTTCAAGGTGGCCCCGCCCCCGGCCCACCTGCCCTCCCCTCTCCTCCCCTCCGCCCCGCCCTGGGGATTCTCTGATAACACACCCAGGAAGCCAGAGGGGCCCCTCAACCCTGACCCCGTGCTCATTCCCAGCGGGGCAGCCCCTCCGGACCCCATGGTCATCCACGCCTTCCCCTGCCCCGCCCGCGCCTTCACTGACCATCACTCCCTCCTGCCTCCAGAACCTGGACATCACCAAGAAGAGGCTGGTCCACGAGGGCCCGCTGACGTGGCGGGTGACGAGGGACAAGGCTGTGGGTGAGCGCCAGGGCTGCGGGCGGGGGGCCGCGGGACGGGGCTGCCAAGCGAGGGTGCTGAGCACGGGCCTCGCCCCCCTGCAGAGGTCCACGTCCTGCTGCTGGACGACCTCCTGCTGCTGCTTCAGCGCCAGGATGAGCGGCTGCTGCTCAAGTCGCACAGCCGGACGCTGACGCCCACGCCCGACGGCAAGACCATGCTGCGGCCGGTGCTGCGGCTCACCTCCGCCATGACCCGGGAGGTGGCCACTGGTGAGGCCCCGGGCGCGGCTGTCCCCGAGGCAGGGGAGGAGCCCTCCACAGAGCCTGGCCCGCGCGTTCTGCCCAAGGCCGAGGCTGTGAGAGGGGGGCCCTGGGCTGGGCACGGCCAGGGCCCCAGGCCGGTTGTGGATTTTACTGAGCGAGATGGGGAACTGCCCCAGGTTTTTGCACAGATGAGCAGCCAGTTCTAACTGGTAGTTTGAAAAGACGCCCTGGCTGCCTCTTGGGGGTTGTAGGCAGCAGGGGTGGGAGCTGGGAGCCCAGTGAGGGGCCATGGTGGGGGGAGTGGTTCCAGGGGTCTCATAGGTAGAGCCAGACTGGGGGCTTGTTTCCTGTTTAGGTGAGGGAGGACTCCGGAGGGAGGCACGGGGGCGGGGGCGGTGAGTTGAGTCGTGGGAGCCACAAGGTGCCACCATGATGGGGGCCTTCCCCAGGAGCATGTTGGGATGGCCCTGGCTTTGAGCCTCACCTCTCCCTCTCCCTGCAGATCACAAAGCCTTCTATGTCATTTTTACCTGGGACCAGGAGGCCCAGATATACGAGCTGGTGGCCCAGACCGTGTCGGAGCGGAAGAAGTGAGCAGCTCTGGGTTCCAAGAGTGGGTGGAGGAGGAGGAGGCCCAGGGCCCAGGTTCTCTGGGGACAGGGGGTGGGTGGGAGGTCCTGGCACAGGGTCTGGGGGCTCTGACTGCCCAGGGGCTGCCCTGTCTCCCCAGCTGGTGTGCCCTCATCACTGAGACTGCCGGATCCCTGAAGGTCCCTGCCCGTACCTCCCGACCCAAACACCGGCCCAGCCCCAGCAGGTGAGGGGGCCAGGGAGGCAAGTGGAGGGCAGGGGGCAGCTTCCCTGTGTGTCCCCAGAACCTGAGCTCCAGCCCAGTCTCCACGTGCATGTGTGTGTCCGTGTGTGTGTGTGTGTGTGGGTGTGCACGCGCGTGCCTGTGAAGGTGTGTACACGCGTGCGCCGACCCTACCACGGCCCATCTGTCTCCTATCCAGGCCTCTCTGTCTTCCACCAGCCGGGCCTCTCTGTCTCCCTGTCTCCCAGCCTTGACCTCTGTCTCTGTCTCCGGACCTCCCTGCCTCCCCACCTCTAGTTCTCTGTCCCCCTGCCCCTGCTGCCCACCAGGGCCGGGGCAGCGGGGTCACCCAGCACTTGCTCCCCCCAGCACCCGTGAACCCCTGCTCAGCAGCTCTGAGAACGGCAACGGTGGCCGAGAGATGCCCCCGGCTGACGGTGAGCCTAGATAGAGGGGTGCCAAGTGGGGGTGGGGTGTCCACAGGAAGCCCAGCAGGATCTGAGTCCCCTGCCTGCTCCCCGACCCAGGCCGGATGGAGAGAATCTTCAGCGCCCTCCTGCCCTTCTGCAGACCAGGCCCTGAGGGCCAGCTCGCCGCCAAGGCCCTTCAGAAAGGTAGCTCAGCCCCACCCCCGCAGGGCTGCCGCCAGCCGGAACAGTGCTTTCCAACCTGCTGTATGGCCAGCCGCCAGAAACAAATGCACCAAATCCACCTCCTGCACGGCCCGACCCTGCACCACTGTCCTTGGTGGCCCCAAGCCCCTCTTTTGCAGCCCCGCCCCTTCCTTAACCTTCAGTTTAGCCTCTCCCTGGACCCATCTCCGTCCTCGGTGCCCTCCCGCCCCGCCCCCACCCTAGCCCCAGCCTCACCTCTGCACCCCCTTTTGCAGCCCCCAGCCCCTTCTGTGGGTCTGGCCAACCGGAAGCTCACTCCTACCCGCAGGCCCCTGGCCTCTGTCCCACCCCTCCCCTCCCACCCATCCCAGCCCGAGCCCTGCCTCTGACTTTGTCCCCTTGCCCCTGTCCAGTGCTGTCCCTGAAGCAGCTCCTGCTCCCCTCGGAGGAAGACAGCGGGGTGGGGCCGCCGCTCGAAGGCGATGGAGTCCCAGGGGGCGGCCCCCCAAGCCCAGCACAGCCCCAGGAAATTCGGGAGGAACTGCTCAGCCTGGAGGAGACCATTAAACAGCTGGAGGTGGTGGCCTTGGGGTGGGTGGGGAGGCGGGGGCTGACTCAGTGGAGGGACCCTTCTCATTGACGATCCCCCAACCAGGAGGTGGAGGAGGAGTTTTGCCGCCTGAGACTCCTCCTGTCTCCGCTCGGGGAGAACACTGTCCCCCAGTCTGGCTGTACCTGAGGCCCCCTGCCCCAGGCAGGTGAGTGGGGGACTGGGGGAGCCAGGCACTGCCTGGGGAGGAGGGACCAGAGTGGCTCCCTCAGGCATTCGCCGCTCCACAGCCCCATCCCTCTCTCTCCCTCTGTCTTTGACTTTTGCATCTCCCCACTCTGCCTCCCGCCTCCCGCCTCCCTCCATCTGTCCGTCTCTGTCAGTTTCTGTTTCTCTGGCTCTTTTGTGCTCCTTCCCCACCCTCCCTTTCTCCCTGTCTGTTTCTCTCTCCATCTCTCTCCTCTTTCTCTCCATCTCTCTTCCCATCTCCATCTCCCTTCTTCTCCTGCATCTCCCCCTCCCCCCAGGCCTTTCCACAAGAAGGAGAGGGCCACCCGCCACTGCACAGCGCAGCATCTCCAACCCCAAGGGCCTGAGGAGAGGGAGCCGGGCTGCCAGGGCCACGCCTAGGGGGGCCCAGCCGGGATCACTGCCCCCCGAACCTCCCACTGGCCTCGGCCTTCTCTCCCTCCTGCTTGGGGGACTCAGGGCTTCATTCCATGGGGGCACCATCTGGCCCCCATTCCTGGGCCATCTCAGTATTGCCCGGGGGGGGCCAGCCCCCACCCCCAAGTGCCTTTGCTCTGTTTTTATACCCTGAATTGGAGGTTTATTTTTTAATATATATTATCTAAGGAGAGGTCTGTGTTTGTGAGGGCGGGCAAGGGCCCGGGCGCGGTGTCTGGAACCCTCCACAACTGTCTGGCATCACTTCCTGCGTCTGTCCTACCCCGTCGCCTCTGCGCCTTCTGCCTTTCTCCAGTTGTTCATTCATTCGTCCCTGTGTCTTGACAGTGACTCACCAGGCCCCTCCCAACACCCCTCCCAGCTCCCACCCCCGAGCCCCCTGGTCACCCACGACGACGCTGGGCGCCCTGCATCTCACACTTCTTTCTGTTCTTTTATTTTTGTAGTAAACTCTCTGGAGGTCGCTGGTGGGGGTCATGGGGTGGGGGGCCCTCCTGGGTGGGGGCTGGGGGCGGGGTTATTGCTCTGAGCTCCCTGTCCCCAGGGGGCCTGTGATGGAGGCGGGGGCATCAGGACTGGGGCCGGCACAGGGGGAGACACGGCCGCACGAACACTCAGGTCACAGCACAGGGGCAGGTGGGCAGGGAAGGCTGGGCGCCGTATTGCACTTTGGGAGTGGGCCAGGCGGGGACCCCCTCAAACTGGAGCCTGGGGAGGAGGCTGGAGGCCATCGTGTCCCCTCCCCTCTCTGGAGGGGGAGGTGAGACCCCCAGTCTGGGGCTGGGGAAGAAGACTGGGGCTGCCGTGAGCCTGGGCCTGGGAGGGGCCGAAGGCCGGTCCCCGGCCTCAGGCAGGACATCGAGAGCAGACCAGACAACGGAAGAGGCTGTGCGAGTGGCCACCCTGGTCCCCGCCCTGGCAGAATCCATCACCCCGCACCGGCTCAGCTGCCGACCCCCCCTTTGCCCGCCTTGGCCTTGGGGGGCACGGGGAGGCCCTCATCGCCCTCGCTGTCAGAGCTGCAGCCGCTGACGTCGGTAATCTCCAGCTCCGAGTCGCTGTCTTCCTTCCCCCCCAGCGCGGCCTCTGGGCCCCCAGCCCTCGGCAGTGCCAGGCGAGGGGCTGCTGCCAGGCCCGAGGGGCGCTCGGGGCCCAGGCCCTCCGCGGTGGCAGCCAGCAGGGGCGCAGCGGTGGGGCTTCCCCCTGCCCCTGCTGAGGGCAGGTGGCCCAGGGAACTGGCCAGAGGGTTGGGGTAGAAGTGGGGGGGGTAGAGAGGCGGGGGCAGCTTGGGGAAGGGGCCGGTGAGGTACGGGCTAAAGTTCCAGGGGTGCTCTGGGAAGGCGCGGCCGAAGGGACCCAGCAGGCCGGGGGGCTTGGAATAGCCAGTGGCACCTGGTGGGTGGGGGAACGGGGGTGGCGTTCAGGCTGGGCCACTCTGCCCCACTATCGGGGCTGGCTGCCGGGGCCTTAGTAAAGGGTGCCACCTCCCTGCCGTATTCCACCCGAGTCTCCCACTGTCCTCGCACGTGGGATCTCCCCACCCTCACGTGGCTTCCCCCCATCTCTACCTCCCCACCTGTCTCCCATTCATTTAGCGACCCCAGAAAACCCTTCTCTCGGCCTGTCCCCCTCTCCAGCTTCCCTCCTCCCTGCCTCACCTCGCATCCTCTGACTTTTAAACACACGCGCGCGCGCGCGCGCGCGCGCACACACACACACACACACACACACACACACACACACAGCCTCGCCCTGGAGCCTCCTTCCTGCATGCTGTCTCCTCCCCCATCTTTGCCCTCACGCAGCCCTCCCCGGCACGGCGCGCCTGGACCCCAGGCCCTACCAGAGCCCAGCGATGGGAAAGGGCTGTCCAGACGCAGTTTGTCTGTCTCGGGGGTGAACAGGGGCGCCCGGGCCCCCGGCTCTCCCAGGCGTGGGGCAGAGAACAGGGTCTGCAGGGTCTGGAGAGGGAGGGGAGGGAGTGGGTGCCACTCAGACTGGTTGCCCCCTCCCCAGGGGGTTCATGGCACTAAGCACCTCGCTCTGGGATCCCAGGATCCTGACTCACCTCGGGGGTGAGGGGAGGAGCATCTGGCCCAGGGGCTCCCCCGAAGGGACCAGGGGTCAGCAAGAGCGGAGCGCCCGTGGTGGCTGCTGCCACGTCCAACAGTGGGTAATTGACAAGCACGACTTTGCTGAAGTTGAACTTGTAGGTGAACCTCTTCCCTTTGGTCTTGTGGAGAATGCGCTTGTTGTAGTAGTAGCTGTGGACGCAAGGAGGATGCTGATGCTGGGGGCGGGACCCAGGGAGGTGAAGGCAGGGCCCCTAACACGTGCTCTGTGCCCGGCACAGAGCACAACGACTTGGGGAAACTGAGGCTCGCAGAAATCCTTTGGCCAAGGTCACAGGGCAAGGAAGGGGTGAGGCAGGGGCTGGGATCCTGGCCTGTGTGGCTCCAAAGCCCAGGGCTCCGGTCCTCCCTTCGTGCCTTCCTTTCACGCACAAGTAGGTACTTACAGTAGCTACACGTGCAGAGCCCTGTGTGCTGGGATCCGACAGGATTCTGCCCCAGGAAGTTGAGGGAAAGCCCCCAGGGGGCAGGGGCCCAGAGGGACAGTGAGGGGAGAGGGGCGAGGTGGGAGTGGGAGTCCCAGCCCCCAGCCCCTCCTCACCGCAGGGCCCGGCTCAGCTTGTCATAATTCATGTGGGGCTTGCACTTTCGGATGCCCCAGAGCCGAGCCACCTCGTCGGGGTCCTTGATGACGAATTCCCCGTAGTCCCCCTGCCAGGCGATGACACCCTGGTACTCCTCCTTCTGCAGCAGCTCCAGGATAAAGTGCCACAGCTGGATCTGCCTCGAGCCGGGGGACGACTCCGGCTTGTAGGCCCAATCCGGGAAGGCAAACCCTGGGGACAGGAGGCAGGGGTGCGGCCCCGGGTCAGGGCGCCAAGTCCGGGGCTCTGGGTCCTCCTTGGATTCAGGAGCCAGAAGGCATCCAGCCCTCCCCTGACTCCTGGTCTCTGATGAGCAGTCAGCCAGCCTCAGGCATGTTTAGGGACCCGATTCCCGCTCTTCACGCCCCAATTGGTGTCTAGTCCCCAAACTGTCCAAAGAGAGGGAGAGAACTCGTCCAGGGACACTGGGTTGGCAGTTCCAGCCTGATCCCCTACCTTTGCACAAGTTGGGCAGAGGGTGGGAGGGAGGGACCAGTTTCCTGCCTTCTTGACTGTGGGGATGAACTGGGAGGGGCTTGCAGGGAAGGGCACGCCCTCCACAGCATTCTCCCCGCAGCCCCCCCAGGCTGGCCCTGCCCCCGGAGGGCTCTGGTCTGAGAGACCCTGATTCCTGCTGTCCCCCCTCCCTGTCTCCTGTCCATGTCTCCCTGAACTTCCCTCCCCCCACCGCCCCAGCTGACCTCACCCTGGCACGTCCAGGCTGGGCCTGTGTACATGTGTGTCTCTGCACCTGTCCATGAATTTACGCCTTTCACGCCCCTGTGTCCCCTCCTTGCATCCATGCTACATTGGTCTGAGAGCAGCGAGTGTCTGCAGATGCCCACAGCACACAGCCTATCTCACAGACGTCCACTCACCCTTGAGGGACCCCCGGCTGCACCACGGGACACAGATGCACCAGAGTGCCACACTCCTGCTGGGGCATGACACACCACCCACCATGTGCCGCCAAGGCGGACACTCCGGATACGGAGCATTGCACACCCATCCCAGCACACGCAACAGCACGTCTCGGGCCCCTCAGCACTGCGATCCGCTAACAGCACGACTGTGATGAGAGACACGCAGGACCCCAAAGGGCCAAATGAAACACTGTGGTGGAGACAGTGAGTGCAGCATCAAGACGCATGTGTCAACCTGACAGGCACAGCCTGGGTGACACCATGACAGTAGAAGGGCCTCCCAACCCCCAGCCCCACAGGCACCCAAGTCTTAACACCCACAGCTCAGCGCTGTGTGTCTCACGCTCAGGTGGGCGTCCTGCGCCCCGTGTCCAGACACCCAGATGCTAGGTGGAGACAGGAGGGGCTTGCCCACCCCTAAATCTCACCTCCCATCCACAAGGCCTCAGGCCCTTCGTCCTGCTTCTCCTATGCCATATCCTCTGTCCCCTTCCCCCTCCTCAGAGACCCCAGAACCAGGCATGAAAACAGGAGGCAGAATTAGCCTATAAGAAGCTGAGAACCGTGCAAGAAAGGGAAGGAGGTTGGTGAGGGAGGGCACTCTGAGCTGGCAGACCATTTGTATCCACTTGCTGTGTGGCCCTGGGCAGTTCCTTGCCCTCTCTGGCTTATTAGAATTTCAGGGATGGGAGGCAAGGAGGAGGAGGGTCGCATCAAGGCTGCCTGGTATCTAAAAATGGGAAATACGGCCTCCCTGCCTGAGGCTGGAGAAGGCCAGGCAGTTTCCTCCCTGAAGGGAGGATTTTTCTCTCAACTCCATCTGGGGTCTTTCTCACCTAAGAAGACAGGGCTCAATCAACACGCGACCTCTGGCCCATTCCACACCCAGAACACGTCCCCGGGGGGGAAGCGGCTGTATCACAGACACACCCACACGACCCCAAAGATGACAACGCACAACTGGCCACACACATGTAGACACACAGCGCAGCCCGGAAACGCCACCTGTCCATCGCGCGTCCTCAGATGTGCTGTACGCGCTGACACGCACACACAACGAGAGGGAGGACCCGCAACCTCGGCACACAGACACACACACGTCAAGACACACACACGTCAAGACACGCAGCCCCCGATATCCAGCTACACTCAGGGACACACAGGTGCAAGAACCACCTCCACACACCCCAAACACAGACACAGCCCCCGGCACAGAGGCCTGGGGAGCACCCACCCCCGCAGCCCGAAACGCACCAAGCTCAGCCGTCCATTCGGTTCGGAATGCCACACACCGCGAAAGGAGCAGCCAGAGGCTCTTCAGCCACCGAGGCAGGGACACACATGGCGGCGAGCTGGCAGACACCCCCAACCCTGAAATGCAGCCACTCAAAGTCCCAAAGACACACAACACGCCCAGTCCAGAGACACTCGGGTAGCCTTGGACGTACAAAGACAAGCAGGCACACCAGCTCAACAAAGAGGCGAACGCACACTTTTCCATTGTGACCCCTTCTTCCGGAAACACTGAAGGGTGACACAGAGACACACTCCAAGACCCCAAATAACCAGGCACCAAGTCTCGTCTCTTCCCCTCTCTCTCTCTCTCTCTCTCTCTCTCTCTCTCTCATTGTGGGGCGCGCCCACATCCCACATCCCCGCTCTGGTCATCCACTTGCAAGCAAGCCGTCCTCTTTCCCAGGCTCCGGCTGGTTTGGCCACGTCTCCACGTCCCCCTGCCTGGGTCATCCAGTCTGTCCACTTGCCCACCAGCGCCTAGCCTAGTGCCCCCTCTCGCCCCCGTCCCTGCCCCGTCAGTGCCCGTCTCTCTCCAGTCTCCCTGCTTCTCTTTGACCGCAGGTCCTGGGTGGGAGCAGACTGCAGCCAGCCGAGACCCCAGGTCCTCAGGCCCCAGGTTCCTTGTCCCTCTCCAACCTCCACACCTCACCTGCCCTCCAAAAGACACTCACGTCCCAGCAGGCATGTGGCAGGGACATCTAGCTGTGAAGTTTTTAGCCAAGTTTTTCATGAAGGGGTTGGATTCAGGCGACTCTGACTAAGACCCGGGGAGGTGGAAGGAAGACAGTGAGAGATGCAGAAAGGCGGGGCCGGCTTGCTGGGAAGGCCCGAGGGCTAGGGAAGGGGTGGGGGAGGTCCAGGCCAGTTACCAGGGGTCCAGAGAGCCGGCAGGGCAGGCGGGGCGAAGAGAAGGTCGGAGACGCAGCTGCAGTCCATGGTGGAGCTGGCCCTGCAGAGAGGCCAGACAGACAGACGCATGAGGACGGGATGGAGCAGGCGGGAGAGACAGACACTGCCCCTCCACCCAGGTCCCAGCCAGCCTGGTGCCCGCTGCCCTCGCCCCCTACATCCCGCCCCGCCTGCCTGCCTCCTCCAGCGGGCACCCCTCTGCCTGCTGGGCCCCCAGGTTCCCGGTCCCTCTCCCGGCCCTGTGCCCTGTCCTTCCCTCCCAGCCGGTCCTCCCAACCAGTCCTCCCGGCAGCCTCCCCTTCCTCTGCGCCCCATCACTAAGCAGGGGCTCCCAGCCTCCCTCCTCGCTCCTCACCACTCACTCACTCACTCACTCACTCACTCACTCACTCACACTCGCTGGCTCTCGCCGCCCGCCCGCCCCGCACCGTCTCAGCCGCGGTCTCTCCATCCCTCGCCTCTGGCCTGACCTCTCAGGGTCCGTCTCTGCGTCTCTGGGTCTCCCTCTGTCTCTCCCTGTGGCTGCCCCAAGTCTATCCCACTGCCAACCTCCTCGCCCCACCCCGCCCCTCCCGGCTGACCCCCCCGGCTGCCTCATCCAGCTCCCGCGCTGCCGGGAGCTCTCATCTGTCGGCCCAGAGCCGGCCAGCACCGGCGGCCGTCCCGACGACAGGCTGGGAGGGGTCAGGCCCGGCCCCTGCCAGCCCTGCCCTCTGCCACACCCACCCCGCAGAGCGGGCCCCCAGTGCCCGCATAAGTGCTCCTGCAGATGCCCCTCCTTAAACCTGCAGCTCCCCTCAGACCCCGACCACTTGGGCCTGCTTCCCCCCCCAGACACCCCTTCCCCTTAGACCTGCCTCCCCCCTCAGACACCCCTTCCCCTTAGACCTGCCTCCCCCCTCAGCCACCCCTTCCCCTTAGACCTGCCTCCCCCCACAGACACCCCTTCCCCTTAGACCTGCCTCCCCCCCAGACACCCCTTCCCCTTAGACCTGCCTCCCCCCTCAGATACCTCTTCCCCCTTAGATCTGCCTCCCCCTCCAGACAGCCCCCCTCAGACACCCCTTGGATCTGGCTCCCCCCCACCGCAACAGGTCCCCCCTTTCAGATCCCCACTCCCTCGGACACCCCTCTCCTCAGGTACCTAATTCTCCTGAGATACCCCATCCCCTGCCCATGCCTGTCTCTCAGACCCTTTCCCCTTTCTGTCAGCCCTCTGCCTCAGATACCCCACCACCCAGACCCCACCCTCGGTCACCCACACCCTCAGACATCTGCTCCTGTCAGAGGCCCATCCCAGACACCCCAACCCCCAGGTCCTTCTGCCTCTCACCACTCCACCCCGCCAGACCCCACCTCTCAGAGGGCACGCTTTCCTCAGCCTCCCTCCTTTAGACACAAGCCCCTCAGATACCCACCCACCCCTCCCTGTCACACACTCTTAAACACACCATCCCTCTCCCACACCCGGCTGCTCAGAAGATCCCACACACCTCAGAAACCCACACACACTGTTCCCCCGTAAACCCCACCCGACCGCTTGGACACCAGAGGAGACTTGTCAGCCCACTTGCCCTCAGACTTGTCCAGTCTCCCACGGCCGCCCTCACCCCAGCCCCGTGTCTACTGAGGCTTCTCCCCCTCGCTCCCTCCAGCACTCAGACCCCTCCCGGGGGCAGACCCTCCCCCCTCTGCTCCCACACCCCCATCTCACCCCAGCTCCCCAACTTTCTCTGTTTATCTCCCTCCCTGTCTCTCTCTCCCTCTTTGTCTCTCTTTTCCCTTCTCTGTCTCCTCCCACTATCTTTTTTCCATTCTTCTGTCTCTCTCCTCCCTCTTTCCTTGTCTCCCCTCAACCTGGGGTGTCTCTCCCCATCTTTCCCCACTCAGCTCTCTCCCCCTGTCTGTCTCTCTCTGTCTCTCTCCATCATTCAGTCTTCTCCTACTTCTCTGTCTTCCACGTCTGCTCCCCCATCTCTTTCCAGGTCTGTCCCTCCCTGTCCCCCATCCCTTCTCTTGTCTCTTTCCCCGCCCCCCCCCCCCCCCCCCGTCTCCCCAGGTCCTGCATCTCTCGCTCCATCTGTCTCTTTTCCTCCCTTCTCTCCCCTCTCTAACTCTCTCCGTCTCTCTGCCCCCACCTCTCTCCCCATCTCCCTCTATCCCCCAACTCCCCGCACCTGGCCCCGTCCACCTCTCTCCCACCTCCCTAGCTCTCCCTGCCTCTCCGGGCCCCCCTCCCTCCTGCCTCCGCACCCCCCCCCGCCCCCACCCCCTATTGGCCCCTCTCATTTCCGTGTTGGTTTTGATTTCTCTTCCCGACGCTTTCAACTCCCCGCCGCCTCCTCCGGACACGTTATAACGAGGAGCCGTGGGATCGGCGCTCCGGGCCCTGCTCCCACGCTCCCCCTTCGTCTCTCTCTCGCTCGTATCTCTGCCATCTCGAGGTCTCTGCCTGCCTCTTCTCCCGTCTCTGTCCCCCGCCCGTGTCCTGTCAGGCCCACGGGGACCGGCCCCCACCCCCTCTGGTTCTGTCCCCTTCCCTGCATGTCTGCCCTGATTGTCCGGGGTGCAGCACCGCATCTCTGGGTCCCCATGTCTCTCCGTCCCTGGGTCCTCACATCTCTGCGTCTCCACACCACCCTGTTTTTATGTCTCTGGGTCTCCACATCTCTCCTCCCAACATCCCTGTCTCCATGTCTCTCTGTCTCTGTCTCCCCATCTCCGCATCTCTGTTTCTGTCCCAGCAACCGTCTCTTGGGGCCCCTTTGATCTCACCCTGCCCCTGGCGCCCCCCTGGCCCCATTGATCGCAGATCGACCGATGGGGGGAGCAGGGCCTGCAGGGCCGGGGCTGCGGCCCTGGCAGGGGCCTGGCAGGATGGCCGGACAGACAGACAGACAGACACACAGCCCCAGTGGCTGCAGAGGGGGAGCTGCCACAACCCCGCCCCTCCCAGCCAGTCCACGCGGGCGGATGGGGACTCCGGGCAAGCTTTAATTTTTAATTTTATTTTGCTTCCTCCATACCCCCCGCCCCCCATCTCCACCGCCCGCAGCCATGGCACCGAATATGTGTGTGTGTGCGTGTGCGTGTGCGCGCAGCAGTGTGGAGAGGGGCTGGGCGGGCGAGAGCTGCCTTCCTCCTCTCCCTGCCAAGCAGCTACACAGACCCACACGCCAACCCAGGCACATGCACCACACTGCCACAGCTCAACAAAGTGACACACACCACACTGGCACACACAACACACAGCACGAAGATGTGTGATGCACACGTCCACAAACTCATACACATCAAGACTGTCACAACTGACGCACATCACATAGACCCACACAGCAACCCAGGCACACATACCACCGTGTTACACACAACAGACAGACATGCGTGTCAAAATAGTCACACACACATCATCATGGTCATAGACATCAACCCAGAGACACACAATTATACACAGATATGCACAAGACACACAGCAATTCAGTCCCATACAGAAACAAAGACATACAATCATAAATCATAGACAGACACACACTAACATAGACACACTATCATACACCAAGGCTCACAATCAAATACAGACACAGAGACCTACAATCACACACTGACACAGCGTCACACAGACAAGCACCCTGCGTGCACACATGCTCCATCATGCAAGGAGACAGAGGCGCACACACCACACCAACACAGCCAGCCACCGCAAGGCCACAAACACACGCGGCCTCACACACACACACACACACACACAGACCCACAGCCCAACTGGGTGAGGTGGGCACTCAGAGATAAACCCACCCTGGGGTCCCGCTGCTCCTGCCATCATCTGTCCAGCTGTCTGCCCATCCACCCATCTGTGGATGTCCCAAGCCAGCCCCTGCCCCTGCGTGTGCACATGTGTGAGGCGTGCACTGGCCCAGGCCTGCCTCTGCTGCTGTCTCACTAGAGACAGATCCCAGCCTCTCTCAGGCCTGCTGGGTGTCAGTGTCTCGTCTCTCTGTCTCTCTCTCTCTCTCAGGGTCTTTGTGGCCCCATCTCTCTGTCTGCCTCTATCTCCAAATATCTCCATCTCTGAGTGTCTCTGTTTCTTGTCTCTGTCTCTGGGTGTCTCTGTCTCTCCCTGTCTCTGTCCCTCTCTGTCTCTCCCCATCTCTCTTTGCCTCTGTCTCCTCACCCCCCCATCACCCTGGCCCCCTGGGCTGGGGTTTAACCAGTTGTTTTGATTTCTCTAAGCTGCTCTGGCTGCCTCGGGAGCCGCCTCGGGCCTCACACCCTCACCCCAGCCCCTTCATCCCTCACCCAGCACCACCCCCCCCCGCCTCCCCTTAACACAATCTGCACAAGTGGAATGAAAATTGATTTTTTTTTTAAATTTCATATCTTCTCTGGGGCTCTGTCTAAAGAGGAGAGAGACGCGGCCCAAGACCCTTCTCCCTCGGCCCCCTGCACGCACACGCGCACACACCCCGACAGGCACACACATCACACCCGGACACACACACACACACACCAACACTCCATCTGCACCCACCCTGGGGACACACACCTCCCTACACCACACACCCGTGTAGGACACACCTGTGCGCACAGTAGAGACACACAGCAGACCCTGGTGCATGCACCCACTCTCTCTGGACACACACCACACACACCATGTCCCACCTGGGTGCACACAGCCGGATGCCTGCCGTCACACACTATATTAGCACGTGCTCACTGCACACCTGTCCGTACAGATTATGCCACGTCCATGCGTACACAAAACTAGGCTCAAGGACCTCCCATCGCTGTCACCAATGAGACCCCCGTGGCTGTCCTGGGGAGGACGGGGTCAGGAGGGTGACAGGGGCTCTCCTGCCCGGACTTGCCCCACACTCCCCAGGTCACCCGCTCCTACCCCGGCCCACACCCACCAAATGCTCCGGCCTGACCCTGGGCAGGGGTGTCTCTGTGCGTACACACGCACACACACACACACACACCTCTCACTACTTCTCTCAAGGCCACACAGTGTCATCCCCACAACAGGCTGGCTCATCCCCACACAAAACACAGGCAGGGAAACACACAGGCACGCGTGACACACACACAGTGGTACCACACACAGGCCGATGTTCACACGACACCAGGGGCTCAGCCCCACACAGTGCCGGGCATCGGTTCACACAGTAGTACACACACATACCATCCAACAGTCACACGTGACTACACAACCACACACACACAGCCTTCGACACCCTTCATGGCTGGTCACACATAGTATGTCACTTAATTGTCATGCACTGGTACTCCTTACCCAGCTCGTTACATCCAGCCTCCCAAAATGACTGCGAGCACACACACACACACCCCGTACGTGTCTGATCCCAGACTCAGACACAAGCCCACAGGCTCAGACACACAACAGCACCCCCTTAACAAAAAGGCATTGCCGCACACACTCACACAGCCAATCTTTGACGCAGAGATTTGCGGGGATTTTTGTGACCACGTCCACAGCTATTCCTTTGCCGTGTTCCTCACACGCACACTCACCAGCCTGGCTGCTGGGGTCCCACCTGGGTGGCACTCTCGGTCCTTCCACCCCGTCTCCCTTGGGCTATTAAGCCGTCTCATCTCCTGGCCCTCAGAGATGTGGGCTGTCCTGTCCTGGTCACTCAGACACACCGCGTGGCCACCTGACTCGGAAACTCCACACACGGCAACAGCCCCAAAGTTCTGGGGCAGTCACACACCAGAGAGCTGAGCATCACACCCAAGTCACACACACGCTCACAAACACGACACGCGTGGCTTAATTCAATCCCAAGTTCTCAAGCACGCACAGTCACTGTGCCCAGGAGCACACACATGTCCACACGTCACACTTACACGTGCTGCAACACAATCACACAGTCCCACAAAGAGACAGCCAAGCCCCCCCCACCACACTGTCACACACCACAAATACACACAGTCCAGACAGCTTGCACACATGCACAATGTGCACACGCACACATGCGCACGCGCACACACACACACACACACACACACACACACACAAGGGAACCTCTGCCCAGGCTGACTGTGCAAGACAGACAGAGGGGTAGTTTGTCAGACAGATGGGGCACCGGCTTCCAGCCTGGAGAAGGTGTGTCTGTGGCACCGGGTTCGGGTACGGGGTGCTTGGGAGGCACGAAGCCAGGGAGGGATGGAGACCTCACACCCACCCTCGCCCTGTCTCTCCCTCTAGCTGGTGTCTCTGTCTGGGGCGGTGTGTGTCTCTGTGGGTCTCTGTCTCTCTCCCTGAGCCCCAGCCTCTGCATGGATGTCCCTGGGGCTGTGGCCAGCGCGCGGAACGGTGTCATTGGGGGGGGCTGGCGAGGGAGCGTCCCCGGGGAGGTGGGAGCCGCAGTGCCACGCACCCCGCCTACCAAACAGCACTGGGGGAAGGGAGAGGGAGGGAGGCGCAGCAACCGCAAAGGGACCCGGAGCCCAGGCCGCTCCCCCACCCCTGCCCCTCCCCTTGGAGACCCAGAGAGACGCAGGCAGTGCAGGGGTGGGGGGAGACAGAGAGCCAGAGAGACACCCACAGAGGGAGAGAGACAGAGTGATGGGGAGAGGGAGACAGAGAAGAGGGAAGCAGCACAGAGCAGGAAATAGATGGGAACAGAGATGGGAGAGGCCCAGAGAAAAGATGGGAGGCCAGAGAGAGTCCCACAAAGACAGAGAGGGAGCGAGAAGCAAAGAGAGAGACAGAGAGACAGGGACAGGGCGGGAGATCGAGTTAGGGAAACCCAGGAAAGGGGAGTGAGTCAGAGAGGCTTCACAAAGTGAATTAGAGCTGGAGGTCACGGGGAGAGAGCTGCTGGGAGGAGAGACCCCGGGTCAGGGAGGAAGGAGAGGAGGGGGCAGAGATGCGGAAAATTGAGGGATTAGGGCAGAGGCAAAGGAGAGGATGAGGGGGAGCTGCGGGGAGCTGCAGGGCAGAGGCCGGAGCCACAGGAAAGTGAATCCGTCAGCTGGCCCAGGCAGATCCCAAGTGCGGGTTCACGGCCACCTTGACACCCACCCTGGCCCTTCTGCGGTCCTGCGGGGGGAGTCAGTGTCCCCGCGGGGCCTGACCTAGCTCCTGGCTGCCACCCCAACTCCAAAACCCACCCCTCCCCCTCCTCCTCCTCACCTCCACCTGCCCCAGCCCCAACCCCAGCTCCAACCCCTGCCTCATCCTGAACCCCACCCTCTTCCCAACACCAAGTTGATTCTCAACTGCAGCTGTCTCCCTGTCCCATCCTCACACCCTAGGCCCTGCCCCACTGCCTGGGCTGGACCTTTTGGCCCCTTGCCCTCTACCAGCGACAGTGACAGACGTGTAGGGGCAATGACCTCGATTTGGTGGTGCTGGGGAGGGGGGTGGAGGAACAGGAAACCGAAGGCAAGTGTGATCAGCCAGTCCCAGGAGCCAAGAGACCACGAGAGCCCCTCTGGACTGTACTGGCCAAGGGGCAGGGATGCTGTGTGTCCTGGTCATGGGGCTGGGCACCAAGTATGTGCTCAGGAAATACTGTTAAAATGGAACTCAGGCTAAAGGGAGGAAGGCAGGGAAACAGAGACAGAGAGATGGTGAGTCAAGGGACAGAAAGGCAGAGACCCAGGGACTGAGATGGAGGTGGGGAGGCAAGACCTGGGGCGAGGGGGCAGAGAGGTGGGGGACGGAGGGCAGGACGGAGGGCAGGACCCCCGTGCCTGGAGCCAGGTGTGGGGCCTGGGCTGGCTGGAACTGGGTGCCTGGGCTTCAGGGATCCCACAAGGGCCAGAGAAGGGCCAGAGAAGGGCCAGGGTCCGGCTGGGCTGGGGGAGGCTCGGGGCTCCAGGGGCATCGCGCGGTGCTAATTCAGCGCCATCGATCAGACGGGATGAGAGCAATAAATTATTGTGACAAGATGCAATCCTGGCCCGCGCACTGCCGCCGAGGCGGATCGATCTCTGTCCCCAGCCCCACACCGGGTCCCATGCCCAGGCCTCAGCCAGCCAGGATGTCTCTGCCCACGTCTCTCTCCATTCCCCCCACCACACACGCTTCCACTGACGGCCGGGTGGGGCTGCAGCCCTGGGAAAGAGACAAGAACAGAGAGGGACCCACGGAGGGAAGGTTGGCCCCTATCTGCCCCGAGTCCTCTCACTTCCCTCCGCATCCCATCCTCACTACAACCTGGGAGGTAGCAACTGTCATGATGCCCATTTCACAGATGTGGAAACTGAGGCTCTGACAGGGAAAGTAACTTGGCCAAAGTCCCACAGGGGTGAGTGGTGATGCCTGGACTCAAATGCGGGTCAGTATAACTTCAAGCCCCCCAAGAATTCCACTGTCAGAGGGGAGGGCAAGGGACAGAGACAGAAGAGGAGGGAGGTGACAGAGAGAGAATGAGACAGAGACAGAGAGTGCAGGACACAGAGAAACAGAGAGTCGGGGTGCTATAAAGAGATAGGGAGAGATACAGAGACACTGAGAGAGACAGAAATGGAGAAATACAGAGAAAAAAAACGGGGAGGGAGAAAAAGAGACAGGACACAGAGAGACAGAGAGATTCAGATTCAGGGATAGGCAGATGGGAGGAGATGGGCAGACGGAGCAGGGATGGAGTAGAGAGAGGGGATAAAAGACAAGTGAGCAGATAGGAAACAGGAGCTGGGAAAGAGGTTCGAGATGAGTAGTTCCGGAGACCAAGGTGTATCTGGGGAGACAGGTGTGTGTTAGCAGGAGGCTGCTGGTTCCATGCAGCTTGGGGGGCAGGTGGGAGCCAGGATGAGGATGACAAGCTCGGCCCGGGGGAGTCAGTGTCAGAGAGAGACAGGTGTGCCAGCAGGGAGGTGGGGCATGTCCGAGGGCAGGAGTGGAGGGAGGATGTGAGGCTGGGGTGTAGGAAAGCTGGCAGGTGATTGGGAAGCAAATGATGCCAAAGTGACAAGGTGGACAGTGTCTATGGAAGAAGGCGGTCACCTGATAGGCAGGTACTGGGGGCAAGGACACCTGGATGCCTGAAGTCAGATGGCCTCAGATGGATGCAAATCTCCAACATCTACCAGCTTCTGAGCCCAGAAATGACTCCATTTCTCTGGGTTCAGTTTCCTTCTCTGCAAAATGGGAATAAGGGTTAAGTGCCTGCCTCATAAGGGTCTTGTGAGGATGGAATGAGAGAATGGATATGAAGAACCGAGGACACCGCCTGTCCCAGAGATGGGTTTAATCAGCAGTAGCCGGGGACATGTTAGGAGCAGGTGCTGCTCGTGAGTGGTCCGTGACCCAGCAGCAGCAGCACCTGGAGCTTGTTAGAAATGCAGAGATTCAGGATCCTCATCAGACCTGCTGCACCAGGATCTCTGTGGTGAGACCCGGGCCTCTGTGGTCCACAAGCGCTCCAGATCTTTCCGATGCCGGCTGCAGTCTGAGAACCTCTGACTTAAGGGCTTCTGCGCGCTGCAGCGGGCAGGTGTGTGGTCGGCTGGGAACAGGTGTTTTATGTGTTTAACAAATGCTACAGGTGTTACTTATGCTCACTGAGAAAGGTGTTCCCTGAGGAGGTAGATGGCTGGTGACAGGTTCTATGAAAAGGGACAGGTCTTACTAGAGGGGAGCGGGCTGGAGACAGGTGTAGGGGATCTGGAGGTTAGGCTCTAAAGGGGTGGGGGTGACAGGTTGTGTGGGCAGTGGTTGAGAGGGGAGGGGTGGGTGCACAGCATCTGAAAAAGCTATGAAGGAATGAGGGCTACGTGGATGTGGGGGGAGGAGAAGGCTAGAGGGGGACCCAGTATTGGGTGTCAGGTGCACGTCTGTGGGGCAGGAGTAGGAGTTCCTTTGGGGACAGGCTGGAGAGGCCAGGGGTATGGCAGAGACCCAGATGAAGACATAAAGCAGAGAGAGATTAAGGAGGTGGCATGTGGAGGGCTCAGTACTTGTTTGCTGAAGAAATGACTGAACGTGGTACCGGAGCAGGTGATGCCTGAGGTAGACAGGTGAGCAACGGGCAGATGTGTGGAGATGTTGGTGTGACCTTGTGAGGCAAGGAAAAAGGAAGTGAGAAACATGGGAAATTAGGTATGTGGGAAGAGAAGAGAGTGGGTAGGTAGTACCTGAAGGACAGGTATACAGGTGAAGCAGGTACCTGTGGCCAAGGACAGATTCCCTGCCCAAACATGTATAAGTGTGAAGTTGTGCATTGGGAGACACAGAGAGGCAGAGACAGAAAGACAGGGAGAAGGAGTCGGACGCAAGGCCAGCAGCAAGTGTGCAGGTGGGGTTGGTGGGGCTTTCAGAGCACAAGGGCTTGTAGGAGACATCATGGCAGGGGAGGGACCCAAGGAAGAAGGATACATATGATACCTGGGGGCTATTGCATGTGTGAGCCATCAGGTGCGGAGCAGGGTTGGGGGGGTGGGTTAGGAGACACGTGGGGTTGGCGCATGTATTGTCTGGGATGAGTTACCTGAAATGACAGGTATGGGGGAAGCCTTTGGAAGTAGGTGTACTTATGTTAAATGATGGGAGATGGCGTGTGAGGGAGTTAGGTGCAGGCAGAGAGAGTGCCATGAAGCAGGTGTGTTCTCAAGTGACACGTGCGTGGGATGCTCTTCTGGAAGGACCGGTGTGATGGCAGACAAGGCCAGCATCGTAAGGGAGAGATATGGGTGAGAGCCAGGAGGGTGGGAGGGAGCAGGCATTACCTGAGGACAGAGAAGGAGGATGCGCATGTGAGTGCCTACGTGCAAAGGAAAGGGTGTGTGTGTGTGAGAGAGAGAGTGAACAAGTACTGCCTGAGGGGAGACAGAGATGAAGAAATATAGATGTGTGAGAAACAAGTGTGTTTAGAGCTTTAGGGGGCAGGTGGGGTGGTGCACGTGCAGGTAGGAAGGGGATAATGGGGTATGAAATGAGACAGATGCAGGCATTCAGGTGGAAAGGGCAAATTTTGGAGAACAGGTGTTACCTGGAGGTGCAGGTAAGCTATATCATGGGCATCTTTGAGGCAGGTTTCAAGGGACAAGTATTACCTGGGGGGGGGGCAGGTGAAAGGAAACAGGTGATACCTATAGGGGCTGATGAAGGGAACAGGTGTGGAGGAGAGGGGTTACCTACAGGGCACAGGTATAAGGAGACGAATGTTACCTGGAGGTCCAAATGTGGGGAACTAAAGGGGGAACATCGATGTGACAGGTGCGTTGATAGACAGGTGTGGGTGAAAGGTGTTACCTGAGGCCACAGGTGTGTGCAGCATGACTCTTTGGGGTGGTGTGCTGCCTCCGTTTCACTCCTTACCCCCTCCACCCCTCCCCAGGGGCCAGCTGTGCTCTCCCACCCCTCCCAGGGCTCTGGCCCGCGGCAGGGCACGCAGTTAGCTCTGGGCTTGGCCTGCCCAGCAGCCGAGGCTCCTGAGGCTGCTTGGCGATGCGGAGCGCGTCTGGGCCTCGGCGGGCTGGCAGGGCGGGGGGAGCAGAAGGGGGGGCCGTTTAGCCGTGATAGATCCGCGCGCCGCTTGTCTCTTAATCTCCGGAGCGACCGATCGATTCGCTATTTCCCTTTGTTGCCAGAAAATTCGATCCTAGGCCTGGAATTAGGTCCCCGGCTTAATCTGAGCGGAAACCAGCGAGGGGGAGACAGAGATAGAGACACTGGGAGAGACAGAGACAGAGAGATATTGAGAGACAGAGAGAGGCAGAGACAGAGAGACAGAGAGATGCTGAGAAAGATAGGGGAAGGCAGAGATAGGCACAGAGATTCTGAGAGACAGTCTAAGGAGTTGGACCCAAAGAGGTAGAGACAGATGCTGCGAGAGACAGAGTCACAGAGACAGAGGGATAGATTCTGGGAGAGCTGGAGGTGGACACAGAGATCCTGGAAAAGACAGGGACAGAGAGTCAGTGAGGAGAGACCCAGCCAGGAAAGAGATGTCAGAGGTGGCCCAGCGTGGTCCTGGGACAGTTGTGAAATGACTGGGACAGAAAAGGTGTGTGGCACTAGGCCACCTGTCCCCAGAAGGACACGCCCCCCCCAAAGGTCACGGCCAGGCCTGCACTCCCAGCCCGGAAGTGTGCAGACCCCAGAATTGGCCCAAATGTCCTTCCCACAGCCCCTGGAACCCCTCACACCAAACATCCCGACCCCAAATATCCAGAGCCAAATTTGCAGATCCTCAGCTCTGAACTCCAGCTCCAAATCCAGACCTCCCAGCCCCCCGAATCCAACCTCCCATGCTGACCCCAGCCCCAAATATCCACACCCCTAGTCCTGACCCCCAGCCCCAAACAGTCAGCCCTCAATCCCAAATATCCAGTCTCTTGGCTCTGAGCCCCCAGGTCCCAAATTTCAAGCCCTCAGCCCTGCTCTCTAAACCCAAGACTCTCGCCCGAAAAGTCCAGACCCACCCTCAGGTCGGTCCGCCAGCCCGCGCTCTCACCGCCGCATCTCCCGCGCTCTCAACACACTCTCCAGCGCCCTGGTCCTGGACCCCTGCCCCGAGGGCGCACCTCCAGCCCTCTCTCCCTCCCTCCTCCCGGGAGTCGGACGCAGCCCACCCGCCTCCCCGCCTCCGGCTCCCGGAGCCCAGCTCCGGAGGTCTCTCGGGAGCGCCTCCGGCGGCCCGGCCCCCGCCCCGGGAAGGAATCCCCGCCCCCCATCCCCGCCCCTGCGCCGGCCGCGGCGCTCACTCACTTTCCGGGGCTTGCGCATCCGCACCGGTCCGGGGAGAAGTGTTTAAAGTTCGGATCCCGCAGCCATGGCCCCCGCGGCGTCCTGGGGAGTGGGCACCGGGGCGGGGGACGGGGTGGGGGGAGATGGCCGAAGCCCCGGGCGGGGGGACGGAGCCAGAGGGGGCGCGAGCAGGGAGCGAGAGTCACTGAGAGACCGGGACACCGAGAGACGGCCAGAGACACAGAGACGGGGGCGGAGCAGAGACAGGGAGATGGAGAGACCCCGAAACAGAGACGCGGAAAGAGAGAGACGCGGGAAGCTGGGGACGGAGCTCCGGGCGGGCGGCAGCGCCACGAGCGAGGCGCGGGGCAGCAGGGCCGGGGCGGGGGCCGCGTGGGCGACCGGCCTCCTGCGCCTCCTCCCGCTCTTCCGCCTCCTCCTCCCGCTGCTCCTCGGCGCGCGCCGCGCGCCTCCCGCCCTCGCGGCCGCCCGGCCCGGCTCCGCGCGCAGATATATGGAGGCGGCGGCGGCGGCGGCGGGCGGTGCGGGGGAGGGGCGGGAGCGCGATCGATGGAATATAATTTTCCTCAAACTCGGAAAATAAAGTTCAGAGCTGATCAAATTTGAAAACAGATGTCGAATCGCGACTCTAAATAAGGTTCGATCCCGGGACTGAGGGAGCGGGGGCTGCGGGCGGGGGTGGGTGGAGAGGTGGAGACCCCCCTCCTCTCCCTTTCCCTCCCCTCCGCGTCCCGCCCCTCCTGAGGAGGACGCGCGGACAAACCGACGGGCATGAGGTGGAGGTGGCAACTACGTGACCAGGACCCCTGCTGGACACGCAGAACTGGACCTGGACACGACTCGCGCGCACACAGTCTGGGTAGCAGACACACAGACACGGACATAGGGACACACGAATACACTAACACAGACAGTGCAAACACACACACAGGACACAGCCTATGGGCACATGGATACACAGCCGTAGCAGACACACACACACACACATATGCACCAACAGATGGACACACAGCCTGCACACACAGACCTACCCTGACTCACAGCCACTCCCTGATCCACGGACCCACAGACTGGACACATGGACACACACAGATCCATGGTGACATACAGCTACACTCCACCCCTGACACACAAACCCTCTGACACACGAGCCCAGGGCATGGGGACAGACACACAGACAATCACAGAAAGAACCGAGGGCAGGCACACTGACACTCCCCTTCACATGCCCACGCGGTCACAGGAGCACATACCCACAACTGCAGTGACAGGGAAGGGCCCCATCCCAGCATCCGCTCCCATTGAAATAACAAGGAAATAGCCACTGGCCTCAGGGCCCTGAGAGCAGCCCCCAGCCCAGAATTCAGCTCCCACTCAGATGCCCTAGCCCAGCCTGACCCTGGTCCTCACTAGCCACTCTTCTTTTCCCTCTCTCGCACCTACCTCACCCCTTCTCCTTCTCCCCCTTGCTGCTTCCCTCCCCCACTTTTCTCTCCCATCCCAAGGTCAGGCTCCACCCCCAAGCCTCAATGCCACCTCCTCAGGGGATCGCCCCTGGAGTCACCTGCCTCCAGAGGGGAAAGTGTCTGGGGCAAGACAATAGTGGCCAGGACAGCTCTGTGAGATCTCCCTAACCCCACTGACCCCGAGGTACCAATACCCAGGTGCTGAAGGGATGAAGAAGGCTTCAGACAGGCCCCAGCTCCAGCCCTATTCACCACTCCTCACCTGGGCAAGTCACTAAACATCCCCCAGTCTCAGTTTTCTCATCTGCAAAATGGGGCAATAATGTCAATTACATGCTAGGGTTAAACAGGGACATGGGAGAGCACTTGGCACCATGCCAAGCTCCAAATAAACACCCCTGCTCTGAGAATTACTACTTCAAAATAATCATATTGAAAATACTAAACATTCGGCTGGAAAATGAGAACTTCACTTCTCTCTACTTGTCTCTTCACTTGTTTCTACACTTGTTTCTCTTTCAAGTAGGCAGCAGGAAGCCCCTGCCCCGGGTGTCTCTATCCCGTCATTAAGCAGAACTTGAGACACCCTCAGGAAAGCCAGCATCCTCTGGGTATCTAGAACAACCCGGACTGTACACAGCATCCTTGAAGATAGCTCACCAGCTGGACCTGTACCCCTGGGGTGTCTGTGACACCCACCAGACTGTGGAGAACATCCTCCTGGCACCTTCACAGTGGGTGGCTCTGAATGTTCTGGAACACCCTCTGTAGGGTAGGACGCTTCATCTGCACGTGGCGCCCTTTGGGAGAGAGACAACACCCTTCAGGAAAGCTAGAACACTGTCAGGGCATCAAAAACACCAACTGGGATGTATTTTATGACCATTAAATGTGCAAAAGGGCACCTGAGAAAAGAGAAAAAACACCTTCTAGGCAGAAAGAACTCAACTGACTGTATGTTATCCCCTTCAGTAAAACAGCACACCCTCTGAGAAGATAGCATTTATTACGGTGTACCCAGCACCCATCCTCGGAATGTTAGTGGCACCCATAAGACAGCAGAAAGCATCAGCCAAGATAGCTTTCACACCGTATCTTTAAGCCCCACCTCCAGGAGAGATGAAGGCATCTCAGGGTGTCAGAAACACCCCTAGAGTGTAGGTAATACCCGTGAGTGGCTTACAATGCCCAATCAGAGGGTATGGAGGACCCCAAGGAGAGCTCTGATGCCCTCAGTGGCCAGGACCAGATAGGCTGTACAACATCCATCTGACTGCTCAGAACCCCCTTCCAGAGAAGATGGCTTCCTGATTTCTGGGCTGTGCATCTTTGGATGATCTATGTTCCCTCTCTGAGCCCCAGGTGGTTGAGAGGATTCCTGAGATGGACATCAGTGTGCCCTGCCCTGTGAGCAAACAGTAGCTGCTCAATAAAAGCCAGAGTTCTTGTTGTAAGACATTTCCGAGGAGGGCTGTAACACCCACCAGGGCTGTGTATTCACTCTTTAGCAGTATCACCAACACCTACTTGACTTGAAGGAAGCATCTCACAGGAGGGGGACCATTAAGCTGTAGTTAACATCCCCAGGGAGGCTGCAAGAGCAGACGACTGTAGTTAACACCCCGCTGAGAGAGAACGCCCTCAGGGTGTTTAATGCCCCCTGGAAATGAGAGAGAGAGAGAGAGAGGACACCCTCACCAGCCTGAAGCACCCAGTGGACTGAATTTATTACCCATGAAGGAGAGAAAACACCTCTGGGGTCTGTAACATCCATTAGACTCTTTTCAAACCCCTAGGGAGTACAAGGACCCCCCCCCCCACCCCCACCCCGTGAGGGCTAATGCGTCCCTTTAGATTGAGGGTAACACCCCTGAAAGGGTCTCCAGGTGCCTGAACACTACTAAAGGTGACTGAGGGTGAAACCAGGAAGGGTATATGCTGACCCACCCCCCTCCTGCCGCAAGAATCCATCCCCCTAACCCACTTCCAGGCGGGCAAGGTCCTCCCTGAACCACAGGAGCACAAGAGGCAAGGATGGCAGTTGGGGAGCGGGGCGTGGAGGGTGGATTTGGGCTGAATAGGGTCTGTGCACAGTTACAGTAGCCATGACAATTGTCACTTCAATGGTATTTGCTCTGAGCAGGCCCTGGCCCAAACTCTATACATAGATTAACTAATTCTCTCAACAACAACCCTACAAGATAGGTGCTGTTATTAGCATCATTCCCATTTTACAGATGATGAAACTGAGGCACAGAAGCCACTTGCCCCCTGTTACACAGCTAGTTAGTGTTGGAAGTGGGACCTGAGCCAAGGCAGCTGGCAGGGTGGGGGTGGGTTGGGGGGTGGCAGTCTCTGCTCCCAAGCAGCAGGGTATACTACCCTGCTGTATACACTCCCACGTTAGACGCTGATCTTCAGCTCTGACACCCCGCAAGCAGAGTCCACCGCACCCCCCCAGGCTCTCTGCACTTCCTCTGGCAGTCTGACACCCCCCCACTCCGGCCTACCCCCCTACCCAGCCTGGCTCAAGGCTCCCCGAGGGCAGGGCCTGTGTCGGATTCATCTCTGGGTCCCCACTGAAGGCAGAGTCTGGCACAGGGAGGGTCAGGAAGGGAGTGAGAGGAGGGAGGGGGAGGATGTTAAAGAGAGCAGGGAGGGGAGGAGGGGGGAGGCGGTAAAGAGGGGTTCAGGGAGGAGGGCAGGCAGCCCTGGGTTCCTAGGGAGGTGGCTGAAGGAGGGCCGGGGGAGCGGGGCTGCAACGAGGCCAGGCCTGGCCGAGGGTGTGGGGAGCGCTGAGGAAATCCAGAGCCGCGGGAGTCAAGTCTGCTGGGGGACGGGGAGCAGACAGCACCCCCCTCCCCCACCCCTCCCCCACCCCCACCGCCTGGAACGTGGCGAAGGATTCAGGCAGGGCATGACACAGAGGACAGACAGACAGCCACATGGACCATCGGGAAGCCGGGGAGGGCAGCCAGCCAGGGCAAATGCGTGTGTGGGGGTGGGGTGGGAGTCAGACAGACGGACAAAGGCGGGTGTTGAGAAGACTGGTGGACAGATGGGGGGAGGGGTCCCAGGAAAGGGACGGACAGGCTTAGGGCTTGGGGTTGGGGCGGAGAGGACAGACAGACAGCAGGGGAGAGTGGCCCCGTGCGAGGGGAGGACAGACAGAGGACATGCAGGGAATTGGCGGACAGATGGACGCCGGAGGGATGGCGGTGCAGGCGCGGCCCGCGAGGCCGGGGCCAGGCCGAGGGCGCGCGCGGTGGCGGCCAGAGCGGGGAGGCGGAGGCCGGGTGAGCGGCGGTGTTTGTGGAGCTGTCGGCTGCGGTGGAATTATGAAAAATAGCAGGCATCGGAGCCGGCCTTCAGCTTCGATTAGGGGAGATGGGACATGACAGGTGCGATCAATACGCAGCCGTTCTATAAAGTGTCAAGTAATGAATCAATTTCGACTAAATTTTCCATTTTTCAGAGGCCGTTCTCCGAGAGAAGAATATCCTCTTTTGTAAAGATATTATTATCGATTTCGGCGGCAATTTGACATCAGGGGTAGTTAATTCCACTCAGAATAAAATTGAAAACACTTGAGAGAGAAAAGAGAGGCGAAGAGTGAGACAGAGAGGGAGAGAGGGGGAGGTAGGGAGGGGCTGGGAGAAGAGAGAGATGGATGGACAGAGAGACAGAGAAGGAGAGACAGAGAAGGAGACAGACAGTGAGAGAGAAGCTCAGAGAGATGGGCGGGGGGAGACAGAGATATGCAGAGACACGGAGACACAGAGAGAGAAACATAGAGATGGCAAAGCCTGAAGTCATAGAGAGGGAGACAGAAACCGAGAGAGACTCAGAGATAGAGAGACGGGGGTGGGCACTAAGAAATCGAGAGAGTTTGAGAGACAAACTGAGAGAGTCTCAGAGAGAAACCCACGTGTTAGAGACTTGCCACAGAGGTGCAAAGAAATGGACAAAGACAAATTCAGAGAAAAAGATGGAGAAAGAGGCAGGAGAAACAGACAGACAGAGAGACGGAAGAGACACTAAAAGTGAGAGATGAGGAGAAACTTAAGGATCTGGGGAGAGAGACTGAGGGAGTGTTGAGCACAGAGAGGAGAGAAAATGGAAAGGAGAGAGAAGGGGTGGGGGGGCAGAGGGGAGGAGAGGGGAGAGAGGCTGCTGAGAGGGAGGGGGAGGGGCGGGCAAGGTCACCCAGGAGGGGGCAGAGGCTGAGGGGTCCCGGGGGCTGAGGGTGCACACAGAGATGGGAGTCTGGGGAGAGCCTCCTGCCCTGCCTGTGTTGTCCCCCAAAGTCACTCTGAATGGAGGGGAGGTTGTGTGTGTGTGTGTGTGTGTGTGTGTGTGTGTGTTCGGATGGCACAGTCCAAACTGCAGGGCTGGTTGAGGCAGAGTGTGAGTGTGTGTCTTGTGTGTCTGTGAGCTTCTCTGGGGGCGAGGGGTCTGATCCAGGGTTCCCGGGTGTGACTGGGGTAGGGGGTCTGTGTGTGCCCTTGCATGTTATGACGGAATCCTATTACTTGTGTGTTTCCTGGAATCCATCTGTGTGTGTCCCTGTTCCCGTGCCTGCACATGCTGTGGGGCCCTGGCCTTGCAGCCCCATGGGTCTCAGCAGCAGGCAGTGGTGACAACATTTCTGGTTAGTGCCTGTCAGTCCCCCAGCTGAAATCTCCATTTAGCCCTGAGCAGGTCACAGCCTGCCTGGAAGGGAGGAATGAGGGGGTGGGAGGAAGGACCCCTGGGTTCTGAGACAGAAGGTGACTGGGGATTCTAATGCTTGGGTCTGAGGGAGGAGGAGGCTGGGGGGCTGGGGTCCTAGGTTTGAGGGAGGAGGGCGTGGAGACCCAGACTTCTGGGTCTGAGGGAGGAGGGGGCTGGTTGGCCTGGACGCTCCTGAACTGGGATGGTCTGCAGACAGGCAGTGGGACAGCTGGGAACCTCCTCAGCCATCGGGCCAGCCTCCCCACCAGAAAAGCCTGTACCTGCTGCCCCCTAGTGGACATGGAGATTGGGCCAGCCAAGGGACAGGGAGCTGACAGGTCAAGGAACCCCAGGAAGGGAAGGCAGAGAGACAGACCCAAATGGGAGCAGAGACAGAGAGACAGAAACTGAGAGATGGGACAAAGAAACAGGTGGACACGGGAACAGAGATGAAGAGAGGACAGAGAATTAAGCAGATAAAGGGGCAAGGGTCAGGCAGATAGGATTGAGATCCTGGTCAAAAGCGAGAGAGAAGGAAAGGACTTGGCACAGGGGCCAAATTAGGGAGGGATGGGGGAAGATGGGGGACAGAGGGGGGTCTGCCCATAGACAGTGGGCACAGAGTAAGGGAGACAGAAAGACTGCTGTTGGACAGAGAGAGGCTGGGCTAGTGGGAAGACTCCCGTACAGATAGCACGAGAGACAGAGACAGAAGCCATGTGGACAGGACAGTGTGACAGAGGGATGGCGGGTAGATCTAAAGAAGGGAGAAGGGAGATGTAAAGAAGAAGAGAAAACCCAGTAAGGAGGCAGAGAGAAATCAGATGGACAGAGAGAGATGAAGGAAGTACAGGCTGACATAGAGAAAAGGAAAGAGAAAGAGATGGGCAGACACTCATAGACAGACAAATTGACAGAAACTGGCAGGCAAACCCAGAAAGACAAGAAAGAGGTGGACAGAGAAAGACAGGTGGACAGAGGGGTATGGAGAAGCCAGGGCCCCCAAAGCCAAGTGGACACCCCAGGATGGAGCAGAAAGTGGTACGTAGGGGTGAGGCTGGATCCAGGACTGGGGGAGACTTTGGCCTCACAGGGGATCCAGGCTGAGGGGCTTCCCGAGGCACAGCTTTGGAGTGGAGCTGGGGACGGGGCTCCCCTGGTCGGGGTCTCTGCCCGCCACCCCCTCCTAATCCCCAACCCCCCCCCCCCGACCCGGCGGGCTGCCCGGCGGAGGCGACAGATTGAGCGATGAGACGCATTACGCTCTTAATCCGCCTGATTGAATGTTTTGCTTTCGCCCAAATTGAAACATTAAACAACACGGGACGAGAAGAGGCGGCCGCAAATCACTCATGAAAGATTCATCTTCTCCCCAGCAGCCGCCACCGCCCGCCTCCACCGCCGCCCGCCCCAGCCGGGAAACCAGGGGCTGGGGGTGGGGGGGGCCGGGGCGGTGCCCCTGCCCACTCTGTGGGGTCCCCCCCCGCCGTCATGGCCCAGGGAAGTTCTTCTCACTGTCTGGCCTCCATCCCACAGGTGGTCTCAGAGACCGAGACCCCAGATCCCTGGATCAGCCAGGGCAATATGACCTTGGCCCTGCCCCTGTGGGAGGAGAAGCCCTTTTGCCCCCCTCTGGAGTCTACTTCTCTAGCTCCCTTCCTGGACCAGCCCAGGACCCTGGGGCGTGGAAGGTGCTGCTCAGTTGGCCTGGAGCAGGGGGATGAGGTCTGAGAGCCTCCTCTCTGTGAAGGGGACTTTCTGGCTTCTGGATGCAGCAGTGAGGGGTGGCACCTGGGAGTGAGTCGGGGGGGGGGCGGGTTATGTCAGAATGAGTGGAGATGGGAGGACAGGGAATGTGTGTGTGTTTCCTGTCATTCTGGAGTTCAGTCTGTCTGTCCGTCTGCTTTGCAGGGATGACCATACTTTGTCTCCCTCTGCCTATGTTGTTGTAACTTGCTGTGTGACTGTGCCTGTCTTTGTGTGTCACTACCCCCATGCCTGTGTGATCCTGTGTGTGTAGTTGTAACTCTGTGGGCCTGTGCATGTCTGTCTGTCGGCCTGTGGGTGTCTGAGTGTAACTTTCTCCATCTGCATCTTGTGTGTAGTATCTTTGTGTGTCTGTGTCTATGTGACTTTCAGGGTGTGACTATATGTGACTTCCTGTGTGTTCCTCTGTGGGTGCCTGTGTGTCTGTCTGTCTGTCTTCCTGGGTTTGTGTCTATGCGCTGCTTGCTCTGGGTCTGAGGGTCTGCATTTAACTATTTCGTGTCTGGGTCTGTTTTGTGCATCCCCGTGTCTCTGTGACCGTGTGTCTCTCAATCTGTCTCCGGGTGTTCCTTTCTCTGTCTCTGGCTGAGAGAGCACCTGCTGGGGCCAGAGACAAGTCACCAGAACAAGTGGGGCCAGGGTAGGGAGAAGCAGGGGAGAGAGGAGGCAAGAAAGAGAAAGACAGGACAGCAGTGACGGTGACGTCTGAGAGCAGGGGAGCAGGGAGCAAGCGCGAGGGAGCTGGGGGGGCCGTAGTGGGCGCCACGGCTGGAGCGGGTGATCAATATTCGATTTAGGTTTTAATTCCGGGGCTTTCGGAGCCTGTCAGCCCTGATGTATGAGCTCACACCGGGGCCGCCCAGCCAGCCACCCCACGGATGCCCATGGCCTGGTGGCCTATCCTGGCCCCAGCTCCCCTGCCCGGCTGGCTGCCTGCTGTGGACGAGGGGGAAGGGGAGAGTGGGGCTGCGGAGGAGGAGGCCCCGTCCAGGGGCAGAGGGAGGGGCTGCACACCCATGTGTGCACAAGTTCACCTGAGTTCACGGTTGAGTTCACGGCTGGTCACTCACTTACCCAGCGGACCTGCAGACCTGCTCCAGCTTGCCTGTGCCGGAGGGAGACAGGAAGGGGACCCTGGCTCTGTCCCTAGGGACTCCCAGAGGTCTCAGGGACACCGTGCCAGAGTCCCACAGCCCTCCTGTCAGCACTGGTCACACACATCTAGACACACACGTGCACACACACATGCTACTGCACTCACACATACCTGTGTGCATACAAGCCCTGACACACATGTCCACACACAAACCCCAACAGTCAGGTGTCCACACACTTGCCCCTGGACTCAAACACACATTCGCACACACTAACTCTGACACACATGTATCCTCTGACATACACACATGTCCACATACACATTCTGACACACGTATGTGTCTGCGCACATAACCCCAAGACTCACACAGACACATGGATAAAGGCTCCCCATTAATGGGAAGTGGGAGCAATGTGGGGAGACAGCCTTCCAGCAAGAGATCATAAAGAGACAGAGAGACGCAGAAACTCAGACACAGAGACTGACATGGTGACAGAGATGGAAGAGACACAGGCAGGTAAAAGAAGCGACAGAGAAAACCAGGGGAGGTCGTGAGAAGAGCTAGGGGAGCAGGGATGTGGGGTCAGTGTGGGAGGGGGATGGGGAACTCTCCCTTCCTCTCTGGATGCGGCCCCCCCAACCCTGTCTCTCTCTCAGGAAGATGGATCCACCGCCCTCCCTGATGACAATGCTGTCTGCGCAAACTTTAATTAACACTTTGAGTTAATTAGTTCGAGATCATTTAGGAGTAAAATGTTTTTATTAGGGAGGCTGCGAGCCTGTTGATGGATGGGGCGCGATTCGCTCTTCCGCCCGCCGGGGACAGCCGGTAAACAGAAATCAATCAGGGGCCTCCCAACCCAGCCCCCCACTGCCAAGCTCCCAGCTCAGGGCCCAGGAGTTCGGGTTCCTGGCGCCCTCGGCCTCCCAGGTTCCCCGAGTTCGGGTCCCGAGTCCACCACTCTCCCAGATCCAGGTTTCCGGAACCCCGGCTTTATCTTCCCCCTCGGGCCCCTGAAGGCCTTGACTCCTCCAGCCTCGGTGGGACCCTCCCCATCCCCACGCCCGCTCCCTTCCCGGGCTCTTGGGCAGAGAATTAAGGACCGATTCGCTGTTGCGGGGCTTCCTGGGCTGCCGATCAGACCCTTCCCTCAACTCCCTCCCACAGTCCCTGACTCCCGCGTCCCCGGAACTTTCTCTTCGTCGTCTGGGCGTCTCTGTCTGGCTGTCTCGTTTGGTCTCTGCGAGGGCCGTCTCGGTCGGGCTCCCGCAGCCCCTCCCGCCCCGCGGACGGCTTCATCAGGTGTCCGGGCGGCGGGGGCGGGGGACGCCGGGCCGGGCGAAGGGGGAGGCCCGGGGCGGAGGGGGCGGGGGTTCCGGGGCCGATAAATCTTCATCAGGCGGCGGCGGGGGGGCCATTAGGCGCTAATGGGAAGATGGAGGGGCCTGTCGGCCGCGCGGGCCGGGCCTCATTTGTCCTGCTTCCCGCTCCATTGGCCGCCGCCCCCGCCCCGCCCCTCCCCCGCCGCCGCCGCCCCTCCCCCGCCGCCGCCGCCGCCGCCGCCGCCGCCGCCGCCGCGCGCCCCATTTCCGCTTCGAACCTTTGGAAGAGATGGGGGCGCGGAGAATCTGGGGGGTGGGATTGAAGAAGGAGGGAGTTGGATTGCGGGAACAGACTTAGAAAAGAAGGAGGGGGCGTCGGAGGCGGAGGGGAAGGCAGTTAGGCAGCAGAGGCAGAGTTTAGAACGTGGGCGACTCAGATAGAAAGCAGGCGGGGGGGAGGGGAAGATAACTGCGCGGGGGGGTGAGAACGTGGACATAGTAAATAGAACTCCCTGGAGGAAGGAAGAGCTCGGGAGGGGCACGTAGAACGCGAGAGGGGACCTGGACCGCGGGAGGGGTGGGACGGGAACTCGGCGGGGAGCGGGAGGGGCGCGGGGTTGGAATTAGGGGAGGGGAAGGATCATCGGTCCCGGCCTCCAGGGCGGGGGCCCCGGGAAGGCGCGCGGGCGGTGTCCCTCGAGGCAGAGGCGCGGCCCCCGCCCGCCGCCGCCGCCGCCCGCTCCCGGACTCGCGCCCCCCGCGCGTCCACTCTGATTTCTCGGCCCATTTTTCTTCCTCTCCTGTCACTCCGGCTCTCGCCCTCCCGCCGCCGGCTGCCCCGCCGCGCTCTGCTTCCCGCGGGAACCCCCGCCGCAGCCAGCCCCGGGGACCGCAGCCCGGCTCTGCGCCTCAGGGCCCCCACTCCCGCCC
Organism: Balaenoptera borealis; assembly: GCF_965194805.1. Taxonomy (NCBI): domain Eukaryota; kingdom Metazoa; phylum Chordata; class Mammalia; order Artiodactyla; family Balaenopteridae; genus Balaenoptera; species Balaenoptera borealis. The sequence continues at coordinate 57,783,319 of NC_138878.1, read as the reverse complement.
CGCCCGGGCCCCCTCAGTCCCCTCCAGAACTACGTAGGCCAGGCGTGTGACCCCCAAATCGGTCACCCCCGAAATGGATCACCCCTCCCAAAAGATCCACAGGAGGGGCCCGACCTTGGGGGCAGCAATGGAGCCGGGGTCCCCAGACCTGGGGATGGGGTCTATAGCACTTCTGGGCCCCAGTCTCAGATTCCCCCAAAGGAGGGGGCTAGAAACCAAGAACCAGGCACGTGAGTCCCCACCGGCTCTCAGAAACCCCCAAGCAGACTGGAGACCCCTAGGATCAGATCCATACCTTGAGCTGAGTCACCCCAGGCCATATAAAGTTACCCAGACTCAGAAACGTATTCTACCCACAGCCCAGCCCCAGACACCCCCAAATGAGAGTTCTGGGCCCCAGCCCCATTCACCCCAAACCTCCAGCCCAAGACACTGATGGGATAAGGGAGATTGGGCCTTAGATCAGTCACCCCCAAATAAGTAACTCCACAAGTCACCCCTAAAGTAGACATTTATTCCCTCAGACTCAGTCACCCCAGAGTTAAGCATCAGAGGCCCTAAAGTTGGCACACCTAGACTTTCCTCATTGAACCCTAAACAAACATCAGGACTTTGAGATAATTCACCCATGAGCTAGACAAATGGGCCCCCAGCTGCTGTCACCCCACTCAGGGCATGAATGCTGTTCTCAACACAAACTAGGAAATGGGACTGAAATTCAGTCGCCCGTAAACTGAGTAACTGCAATCTTGACAACTGGAGCCCCAGACTCAATCAATCCAAACTTGGGATCTGGGCCCCACCCAGCTTAAGACTCCCCCAAACTAGACAGTTGGCTCCAGACTCAGTTTCCACTAAGACAAGGTCAGGAACCCCCCAGCAAGTCACCTTGACACTAGTCATCTAGGTCTCTACCATCACCCCCAAACCGTGCATCTGGACCCAATCATTGGTAACCCTAACCCAGGCATTTGAACAAGCAGCTTTACTAGCTCTCCAACTTGCCATCTGGAACCCCGTCATCAGTTGCCCTTAAAATGTACATCTGAGCTCCCCTCACATCACCTCCCCTAAGAGTTAGGAACTTAATAAGTTAACCCACAAACTAGGCAGCTAGCCTCCCAACCTCAGACATCCCCAAAGACAGGACTCTGACACTGAAGCTTAGTGATCCCCAGACTATACCTCTGGCCCCAACCTTCAGTTACCCCTACACTAACCATTAGTATCTCATAGGCTGTTACCCTAAAAGTAGGCAAATCAAGCCAAACACCCCCTAGTCAGGCATCTGGAGCTGACCCTCGAGGTCAGTCATCCTAAAATAAACTCTGGGAACCCCATAATCAGAAAGAATTTTAGGGTGCCCTGTAGTGGGTTGTGATGGCCTCCCAAAAGATGTCCATGTCCTAACCTGCTAATGTGACATTATTTGGTAAAGAGTCTTTGAAGATGTCATTAAGTGACAGATCTCCAGATGAGCCCACCCTGCATTACCTGGGGTGGCCCTAAATCCAATGACGATGGTGATGTCCTTATAAGAGACTGAGACTGAAGAGAAGCCTCAGAGGAGAAGGCCATGTGAAGATGGAGCCAGGAAGAGGCAAGGAAGGATCCTCCCCTAGAGCCTTTGCAGGGATGGCGGCCCTGCTGACACCTTCATTTTGGACTTTTGGCCTCCAGAACTGCGAGGGAATAAATTTCTCCTGTTTTAAGCCACTTGGTTTGTTACCAGCCACAGGAGACTAATTCAACCCCCCCAAAGCCAAGCCTCTGTATCCCTCAACTCAGTGACCCCCCCAAACTAGGGATGTGAACCCACAGTCAGGTGCCCCAAACTAGCCTCTATTCCCCAGATCAAACTTCTGGATCTCAGCCCAATGACCCACCATCGCGACACCAGGGACCCACAGTCACCCCCAAATTTGTTAACTAGGCCCCGAGGCTCATTCAGCCCCAAAACGTGTACATGGATTCACAGCCACTGTCACCATTAAAATAAGTAGCAGGAACCCCCAATGGGCAGTAACCTCCAACCTCTTCATCGCCACAGTCTCACAGACACCTGACTTTGAGACACCTCAAAAATAGGCAGCTGGGCCCCTGGTCTCAGTACCTCCCAAATGAAATACGCATTAGAGCCCCTCTAGGTGGCAAACCCTAAACTCAGCATCTGGGCCCCGAGGTTAGTTCACCCCGAACTAGGTATTGAGACCCACCCCCATAAGCCACCCCTAAACCAGGCATCTAGGCCCTCCAAGGTCTAAGCCGCCATGTCAGTCAACCCTTAACTAGGTACCTGGGTGATTAGCCTCAGACACCCCCATACTAGGCAACTCCAAACTCCATCACTCCTAAACCAGGTACAAGGAAGCCCAGTGACAGTCACCTCAAACCTTGGCAACTAGGCCTTGAGGCTCAGTGAACCCCAAATTGTATGTAAGTATTAGGAACTCTTAATAATCCCCAACTAGGCAGCTAGTCCCCCCTCTTAAATGCCCCCCAAAACTAGGCTTCCTTTTTTTTTTTTGGACCGCGCCGAGTGGCATGCAGGATCCTAGTTCCCACCAGGAATCAAACCCACGCCCCCTGCGGTAGAAGTGCAGAGTCTTAACCACTGGACCGCCAGGGAAGTCCAAGGCTTCTGATACACAAGAATGACAGCCCCGCACCCCCCAGGGAGGCATATGAAGACACAGTCAACTGCAGGTGACTGAGGGGGTCACTGCCAAACTTGACACCTGGGCTCCAGCCGTCATCCCAAACTGGCATTAGGGCTCCCCATTGGTCATCTCAACCTCAGCATCTGGGCAGCCCATATGAGGCCCCCGCTAAACTAGACATCTGAGTAGCTTGCCTCAGCTATCCCCAGACTAGGGCTCTGGGTCCCCCAGCCCCAGAACCTCCCATCTGGACACCAGGGTAAGTCACCTCTAATTTAGCATTTAGGGCCCCAGCCTTAATCCTCAAATTAGAATGCAGACCACAGTCTCACCCCTAAGTTTACCTTCAGGGCCCCACAGTCGGTAAAGCCACAGCGAGTCTCTCTCAGAATAGCATCTGAACCCCACGGCTAGTCACCCACAAGCTCGGCATCTGGCCTCCCAGTGTCAGATACCCCCAAACCAGGGTGTGGGATGCCCAGGCTCAGCGAGCCCCAAACTGCAGTCAGCTCTAAAGTAATCAACAGGACCCCAAAATGAGCATATGGGCTGCCAAGTGTGGTCACAACTCAACCCCAGACCAGTCACTCTCAACTGGACAGCTGAGTCTCCAGACTCAGCCAGGCTTGACAGGGGAAGCAGCCCAGGAGGCCCCTCCTGTGTCACCAGCTAGGCCCCTGCTGTCAGCACTAATGCAGGCCTCCGTGGCCCCCTCCAGCCCCCACGTAAGTCTGCACTGTCGCAGATCTAGAGCCTGGCTTTAGGCACCCAAATCAGGAACGTGGGCTCACAAGCACCAGAACTCGGCAGGAGGGACTCCGGTCACCCCAAATTCAGTATCCCCCCCAAGTAGGGATCTGGGTCCCCAGTTTTCATCACCTGCAGCAATGCATCTTGACCACCATAACCATGTGCCCCAATCTAGACTTTGACCCACAGGACCCTGTTGTGTTTGACTAAGGCAGCTGAACCCCCCGAGCCAGAAAGCCCCATAGCCCACTGTGCCCCAGCCTCAGAGACCCCACCCCCCGCCTCAGACCTGCATTCGGGCCCTGTCCTCAATCCTCCCCACGCTGGGTGTCTCTGCCCCAGTGTCCATCACCTCCATGCCCACGTGTTGAGATATCCCAGCCTTGAAAGCCCTTGGCCTTTTGTGTCACAGACGTCCCCAAACCCAATCAAGCACCCCTCAAGTGGATCCTGGGCCCTGGGGTCCTGACCTCTCAGGTTCCAAATGCCCAGACTCCCAGCTTCTGTAACCCCCAAACGGGGCTCCACACCCAGGCCACGCTTACTCAGAAATCCACACTTGTCCAGGGACCCCACACCTGGGCGCAGGAGACCCCTGACTCAGTCACCCCAGGAACACTCAGGTGCCAGCACAGACTCAGCATTTGGAAGGCACCATGTCCCCAGGCTCTGCACCCCAAACTAGAGAACTGGAATGACAGTTCCTGCCTCCTCAGACTAAAACTGGTGATCTTCCGTCTTACCAAAGGGCAAAGCCACAACCCCAGTCTCTGTGCCCCAAGCTACACAGCTGGCCTCAATGTTGCCACCCTCTACACAGTCGGATTCCTGGCCTAACGCCCCAAACTAGGCCCTGGACCCTAATCTCTGACATGGGAAACTAGGTCCCCACACCCCTGGTCACACCACCGCAAACAGAGCACCAGACCCTTGGTATGAAAATATAACCAATCTCCACGATGCCATGTGTCATCTCAAATTGGGCCATTGGATCCCCAGTTTGTGTCTCCCCAGAGTAGACAACTAGGTCCCCATCTGTAATCCCAAAGTAGACTAGCAGAACTCTAGTCTCTGACACCCCAACAAGGTACCCTTGGTCTCTGTCATCCAAAGGAGGCAAGATAGTCCCCCATCTCAATTCTTTCCAATAGGGGGACTTCCGTGGTGATCCAGTGGTTAAGACTTCGCCTTCCAATGCAGGGGGTGCGGGTTCGATCCCTGGTCGGGGAGCTAAGATCCCACATGCCTCAGGGCCAAAAAATTAAAACAGAAGCAATATTGTAACAAACTCAGTAAAGACAAAAAAAAAATTCTTTCCAACTATTCACCAACACCCCCAATCTCGGTTACCCCATCCCATCATCCCCAAATAGATTGTGAAACTCCAACTCTATCATTCCAAAGTAGATGATTGGCCTCACACAGTTTCTGTCACCCTAAACTGAACCATCGTTCACATGAATTGGCTCCAGACCCAGGGACAGGTAGTCTCTGTCACCTGGAACTGAGAGATGGTATCCCCCCACCTACGTCACCTTGGACACCTGGTCTTATCACCTCAAACTAGACAATTGATCCCAGGACCTGTCTCCCCCAAATGGACAATTGAACCCCAATTAATGTCAACCCAAACTGGACAAAAGACTCCAGTCCTTATCACCCCCAATTATAAAACAAGATCAACAGTTTCTGTCACCCGATCTGGGCAACTAGACCTATAGTCTCTGTCACCCCAAACATGACAATGGATGAATAAAGTCTACAACATGAGGGACTTCCCTAGTGGTCCAGTGGTTAAGACTCCGTGCTCCCAGTGCAGGCGGCACGGGTTCGATCCCCGGTCCGGGGGCTAAGATCCCACATGCCACAGCTAAGCCCGAGCACTGCAACTACTGAGCCCACGCGCTCTAGAGCCCGCGCACCGCAACGAAGAGCCCTCGCGCTGCAACAAAGACCCAGCGCAGCCAAAATAAATACATAAATAAATAAATAATTTTTAAAAAGTCTGCAACATCAAACTAGACAACCAGCACTCAAACTCTCTCCACCAGTTAACAAGCTGAGCACCCAATCCCCCACCCAGACCATACCACCAACCTCTGGTCTTAACCAGTCTGTCACCCCCAAAACATCCTGGGATGCCAGTCTCTCAGTCCTACAAAATAGACAACCACGTAGCCGGCTTTGTCATCCCAAATGCTCCCTGGGACCTCAGTCTCTGTCACACGAAATTAGAACCAGACCCCAAGCTCTGTCACCCCAGGTATGCTCTGGGACCTGAGTCCTTGTTCCACAAAACTAGACAGACTTCAATCTCTGCCACCCCAAATACTCTCTGAGATCCTAGTCAATATCCGAGCAAACTAGACAACTAGACCATGGTCTCTGTCTCCCCAAATATACCCTGGGACCCCAGTCTCTGATCTCCAAAACTAGACCACCAGACCCCCATTCTGTCACCCCCAATACACCCTGGAACCATGGCATCTGTCCTCTGAAAACCAGACAACCATGTCCCTGGTCTGTCACCCCAAATGCACCCTGGGACCCCAGTTTGTGATCCACAAAACTAGATAACAGGCCCACAGCCAAACCCCCAAATACTCCTTAGTACCCCCAAGTTGCCACTCAACAGCCAGATCCCAGTCTGTCACTCCAAATACACCCAGAACCCTAATCTCTGTCCCACAAAACTAGGCAACCAGACCCCCAGAGTGTGTCAACTGAATGTCCCTGGGACCCAGTTTTTTCCCCACAAAAGGATACAACCAAACCCTCAGTCTCTGACACCCCAAGTATGCCCTGGGACCCAGTCTTTGCCCCTCCCCCCCAAAACAAGACAACGGTACCTCTAGGCTCTGTCACTCCACTTTGGGCACCTGGGTACATAAATGTCACCTCAAACTAGAGACCTGACCCCACAGCCCGTGTAGCCTTCACCTTGTCAATCAAACTCCGGTCTGTCCTCCTAAACTGGACCACCAGACCCCTGGTCCCACTCATGCCAGACTAGACGAGCAAACTCCCATTCTACGTCACCCTAAATGAGACCCCAGAGCTCTAGTCATTTCATCCCAAACTGGACAACTGATTCCTAATCTCTGTCATCACAAACTAACCTCCTAGTCTCTGTCACCCCAAGCCGGGTCCTGAATCCCAGAACCTCTGGTCTCTGCCACTTCAATCTAGACACATGAACCCTCACTTCTGATGTCCCAAACTAGACATCTGGACGCCCAGGCTCTGGCACTTCACACTAGACAAAGATACCCCACGGTCCTCTGAAATCTCATGACAGGGGCATCCCTGGTCTCTGCTTCCCAAGCCAACCAGAAGGAGCCCAGTCAGTCTGTCACCCAAACCAGGCAACTGGACCTGTACTGTCTGCTTCTTCACACTAGCCAAATGGTCACCCCAATGTCTTTCACCCCAGACCAGCACCCCAACCCCAGTGTCATCACCCTAAACTAGATAACCAGTCCCTTGGTCTCCATAACCCCAAGCTAGACAATCGGCCTTGTGTTTCTGGCACTCCAAAAGGAATAACCAGACCACAAGTCTCAGACACCCCAATGGAGTTCACCAGACCCCGGATTTCTGTTGCTCCAAACTAGAAACTGAAACTTCAATCTGATATCCCAAACCTCAGGATTTTGATATCTTAACCTAACAACTAGACTATCATTCTGTCACCCCAAAAAAGATTAGACGCCAACTCTGATACCCCTAAGGAAACTCCAGGGCCCAGTCTTGGTCACCGAAAACTAGACAATTAAGACCCCCAGTCTGTCACCCCAGACTAGACTAGTCCCCATCACCCCAACCTTGACAAGAACCCCAGTATCTGACACCTCCAACTCTGGTCTCTGTCACTCCCAACCAGATAAAAGAGCCTAAATCTGTCACTTAAAATTAGAGGACTAGACCCAGTGTTTTCAGCCTCAAACAGGACAAGCAGACATTCTCCAAACTAAAAAAAATGATCTCCTAGGGAGTTCTCTGGTGGTCTAGTGGTTAGGATTCGGCGCTTTCACTGCCATGGCCCAGGGGTTCAATCCCTGGTTGGGGAACTGAGATCCCACGAGCCGCGTGGCACAGCCAAAAAAGAAAAGCAAATGTTGTCAAAAAAAAAAAAAAAAAATCTCCTAGTTGCTGTCACTTCACACTGGGCAGAGAAACCCCCAATCTCTGGTGGCCCAAATTACACAACAGGGTCCCCAGGCTCTGTCACCACCAACCAGTGTTGCCTGTCTCTGCCACCTCAAGAAACAATCAGGGGCTTCCCTGGTGGCGCAGTGGTTGAGAATCTGCCTGCCAATGCAGGGGACACAGGTTCGAGCCCTGGTCTGGGAAGATCCCACATGCCGCGGAGCAACTAAGCCCGTGCGCCACAACTACTGAGCCTGTGCGTCTGGAGCCTGTGCTCTGCAACAAGAGAGGCCCTCGCACAGCGATGAAGAGTGGCCCCCACTTGCCGCAACTAGAGAAAGCCCTCGCACAGAAACGAAGACCCAACACAGCCAAACATAAATAAATAAATAAATAAAATTAAAAAAAAAAAAAAAAGAAACAATCAGACCCCGATCAGGTTGCTTCCAGCCCAGGGGACGCACTACCTTGTCATCCTAAACTAGGGCCCTGGACTCCCAATGTCCTCAGGCATCCCAGTCTGTCACCCCAAGTTAGATAAATGACCTCAAAGTTGATAAAAGATCCCCAATTTCTATTACCCCAAACCAGAGACTGGACTCCAAGCTGTCACCCCAAACAAGACAATCAGATGGCCAGTCTGACACCCCGAATGAGGTGCAGGCACTCCCTGACTGTCACTCTACACTGGACAAGTAGATCCCTTGTCCCTGTCACCCCAAACCTGGGCCCACGGGCTCTTTAATCATGAAGTTGACAGCCAGAGCCCCAATCTGTCACTCCAACCAGCTAACTGGACCCCCAGTCTCTATCACCAAAATAGACAACCAGACTTTTGGTCCCTTTACGAGACACCAAGCCCCCAGTTTCTCTTTCCCAAAACCAAAACTCTCAACCCCAAGGTCATTCAGGAAGAGATAGAGGGGGAAGTGGCCCCCCAGTTCTGCCCACCCCCATGGAAGCTTCTGGTCTCAACATCAGTTAGGGACCTGGAGTTAGTCACCTCCAGATTAGGCCTCTGGCCTGAGTCTCAGCCTCCCACCACCAACCCCCAGACCCAGGCTGCTGACCCCTTGCCCCAGGGAGCTCAGTCCCAGGTCCTTGGGTCCCCCGCCTCTGTCACCTCCAAACAAGTCAGCCTGACCACATTGACTCCAGGCCCTGCAATGGAAACTGGACGGAGTGACCACCCACCCCGAAGGGCAGTCTCCCCTGGGAATACTGGCAGCTGGATTAACCAACTAAACGCCTTCTGCCACCCCCAAGTTGGGATTGGGACCCTGGCCTCTGAGTAGACTCTCCTCCTCAGGCACCCCAGGTCTCCTCGGCCAGGACAAGTCCACCCCTGGCTCCCTCCCTGGAGAAGGTCTGGAGGAAGCCCTTTTCTGCCCTCTGGTGGCAGCCACTGGAAGTGCGGCCCTGGTGACTGGGAACAGAGTGGTCCCAGACACCCAAGCCCCCTAACCTTCCCATTTTGCCAGCAGTGCGGGGGTCACCCTTGCCTGCTCTCTCCCACTCAGCTCCGACGCAGGTCAGTCGCCAAGCGCCCACCCTTGTCTTCCTGAATCTGCCTCCCTGTCCGTCCTTTCCGTTCCACGTCCCTGCCTCATCTTCCCCAACTTGGCTCATCCTCCCTGGTCTCCCAGCCCATCCCCCACACGACACCGAAGGGATATTTCTTTTTCTTCTTCTTCTTTTTTTCCTCTTGCCCGTGCTGCACGGCTTGCAGGGTCTTAGTTCCCCGATGAGGGACTGAACCCGTGCCCCCTGCCGTGGAAGCGTGGAGTCCCAATCACTGGACCGCCGGGGAAGTCCCTCGGAGAGATATTTCTAACGTTCACACCTGACCCTGTCCCTCCCCTGCTCAAAAGCCTTCCACGGTTCCACATTACCTTAAGCTAAAATCCAAAGATCTCCCGTGGCTTGCAGGTCCGGCCTCATCTGGTCCCCGACATCCTCCCCACCATCATCTCCTACGTCACTCCCATCACCCCAGCCACAGCGTTGCCTTGTCACTGGGCAGGTCCTACCTCAGGGCCTTTGCACTTGCAGTTCCCTCTGGCTGGAATACCCTTCCCCCAGACCTCTGAGAGGCAATCTCCTCCTCATTGCCCAGCAAGGCCCTGCCCCTCCAGCCTCCCCTCTAAGCGAGTCCCTCCTTCCCCAGCTACCCACCAGCCTCACCTGTTTCACTGGCTTCGCTGAGAGCTTCCTGCTTGTTGTTGCTTGGCTCATGAATGTGGGCCTCGTCTCTTTGTGGCGCTGCTGGTTCCCCAGCATCTAAGCCAGTGTGTCCAGTAGAAACAGGATATGAGCTACAGATGTAATGTTGTATTTTCTTTTTTTGTTTTTTTCTGGCCGTGCCGCGTGGTATGCGGGATCTTAGTTCCCTGACCAGGGATCAAACCTGTGCCCCCTGCCGTGGAAGCGCGGAGTCCTAACCACTGGACCGCCAGGGAAGTCCCCTGTGTTTTCTACCTAATTACATTTTAAAAAGTAAAAGAAAAAGGTGAACATAATAATTTACCCTGGCATATCCAACAAATTATCCTTCCAACACATAACCAATATACAAAATTATTAACAAGATATCTTACACCCTTTTCCTAATAACTGTTTGAAATCTGGTGGGTATTTTACACTCACAGCACATCTCAATCTGGACCAGCCATGCTTCAAGTGCTCAATAGCCACATGTGGCTGGTGGCCTCCATATGTGACAGGATTCCAGAACAATGTGGAGCACTCAGCGGGCCCTGAATGAACGATGAACCGGTGAGTTTTGGTGATGAGACACGAAGCTGGGGAGGCCGGGGGATGGCACTGCCAGGCCTGGGCACTGGCTGTACCTCTGCTTAGGCCGCTCGGCCCGCAGCTCTTCCTGTGGCTGGCTCCGCTTCCCTCAGAGCTCACTGAAATGCCACCTCCCTGGAGAGGGCTCCCAGACCAGCCCCATCTGAAGTAGCTTTTCAGACCCTATCTGTCACCTCACTTTGCTGCCACACCTGCCAAGTGCTTTCCCTACCACGTGCATTTCTCTTTTGTCAGCGGTCCCACACAGCGGCCTTCACGTTACAGTGAAAAGCAAATTGTGTCACTCTCACCTCACTCAGGAAAACCAAAGCACCCCCCCCACCCCGCGATCTGCACCAGCCATACCGGCCTCCTCGCTGTTCCTCAAACCTCCGGGCACAGTGCTGTCTCTGGGCCTTTGCACCTGCTGCTTCCTCTGTCCAGAACATTCTTCCTCCAAAAGATCTGCGGCGGCTCCCTCACTCAATTTAAGTCTTCATTCAACATCGTCTCAGGGAGGTCTTCTTTAAACTATAACTCATCTCCAGAACTTTCTCTATGAGGAAGAGTTAACACAGTAGGCCCAAGACTGCTGTCCTTAGAGAGGCCTGCTTGCATAGTGGCCCTTGGCTGGCATCTGGGAACCTGGGTTTCAGCAAGGTTCTCACCTCTCCCTGAAAGAGTGGCTTTCGTGTCTAAACTGTTTGTGCAAATGATGTTGTTTATGCTGAACAACTGCTTTCCTTCTGGGTACTAAGTCTCTGATGAGCTTCCCCGAAGACAACATTTCACTGCTGGGGGTATTACACTCAACCCAGGTGGCTCCACTGGGAGAGGACTCTGGGCAGCTTGTGCCTGGTTTCCTCTGGACTTCGCCCCATGTGCCTTTTTCCTTTGCTGATTTTGCTTCATAGTCTTTCATGATAATAAATCACATCTGGGGACTTCCCTGGTGGTGCAGTGGTTAAGAATCCGCCTGCATATGCAGGGGACAGGGGTTCGATACCTGGTCCGAGAAGATCCCACATGCTGCCGAGCAACTAAGCCCACGCGCCACAACTACTGAGCCCGCGTGCCACAACTACTGAAGCCTGCGCGCCTAGAGCCTGTACTCCGCAACAAGAGAAAACACTGCAATGAGAAACCCGCGCACCGCAACGAAGAGTAGCCCCCGCTCGCCGCAACTAGAGAAAGCCCGCGCACAGCAACGAAGACTCAACGTGGCCAAAAATAAATTAATTAAAAATAAAATAAAATAAAATAAAGCCCCAGTAAGTGGCAATTCATTAGCTTAAAAAAAAAAGCACATCTGTGAGTACAACTAGATACTGAGTCCTGAGTCCTCCTAGCAAATCACCGGATATGGGGGTGGTCTCGGGGGCCCCCGGCATACTCGTTTCTCCTCCTAAGAACCTGTCATCGCTGGCTGTCCTATCATATTTGTTATCCATCTTGCTTATTCTCCACCACCCTCCTCCCACCACGCCCGCGGCCCACTCGCTCCCCACCTTCTTGGCCTCTGCAGGATCCCAGCATCACCGGCACAGACCCACAGAAGACCCTGGGAGAATATTTGCTGAACAACTGTTAACAGTTTTATTTCCAAAGTTGGAGTCCCTCCCTGGGCTTGTAATGGGAAGGGGGCCTTTGGCCAGACCTGCAGAGCCGAGCAGGACGGGGGTGAACGGGGACAGGGCAGCTGGCTCGGGAGGCTGGCAGGTCCGTGAAGCCACCTCACACAGGTTCCATTTGCAGCTCCTCCCCGTCCACGGCCTCCACCTGATGGAAGGCGGCGTGGGAGCCGATGACCACGAGGGTGGCTCCTGCAGGAAAACGGGCAGTTCAGGGCCTGACTGCCTCACCTGGCCCCCACTGCCCACAGCGCTACCCAGATCCTGTACTCACCCAGGACCCAGAAGACGGCGGAGCCCGCGCCAGCCAGCCAGAAGAAGGGAAAGGAGACGGTCCCAGCCAGAGCATACTGATGGGCTGGGGTCACCTCTCGGCCTGGGGGCAGACGGCATTGGGGCAGCTGTTCCGATACTCGTGCCCTCTCCCAGAGTAACCCCTGAGACCCCCACCTCACCAATCTGGTGTCACAAGCTCCGGGAGCCTCAGGATCTAAACTCCTCGTGCCGAGGCCCTCCAAGTCCATGGGCCCCACCCATGTCTCCAATGTCCCCACCCACTGTCCGTGGGAATACAAGGGGCCTTCCTCAGCCCCCTCGCCACCCTCTAAACTACAGCTCTCCTGCTCCAACCTGCACTCCCGTAGACCTAGTCTCCAACTGGTGGCCCAAGGGCCAAGTCTGACCCGTGGATGTGTCTTTTGAGTCTGCATATTATTCCACAAGAATTTGATTTGATTTGTGGCTGACCGAGAAACTGGATGATTTTTCTTTCTTTCGTTTTTTTTTTTGGGGGGGGGCCGTGTTGTGCGGCACGCGGGATCTTAGTTCCCTGACGAGGGATGGAACCTGGGCCCCCTGCAGTGGAAGCACGTAGTCTTAACTACTGGACCGCCAGGGAAGTCCCTGGATGATTTCACAAAACAATACAGTCAGTCCTCTGTATCCTCGGTTGGAAACCCATGGATCATTGTTCTTCGTCATTTTTTACAAAGGACTTGAGCATCTGTGGATTCTGGCATCCACGGGGGCTCCTGGAACAATCCCCTGTGGACACTGAGGGAGGGCTGTACAGATGTCTGCCTTCTCAAGGCAGACTGGAAGGTCGGGTCTGCAGGTCCTGGTGGCAGCAGTGGCTGAAGCCACGTCATGTCTATGCTCCAGGCGCGCCCTCCATGCCCTGGGCTTGCCCGACATGCCCCTCCACCCATACCATCTTTGTCATGTACAAAACTGGCAGGCTTCTGAAGGATTCTGCCTTAGGTCTACCTGTTTGTCTGATCGCAATTCCCCCTTATCCCCACTCCAAACCTTGAGCTTCCCCTACTTGGGAACTCAGGCCCCTCTTTCTTCTCAGTGGTGCTTGGTGTCAGTCTGGGACCACATGAGCCACAGGCCTCAGCTTCCCTCTCTGAGAAGTCCCAAGATTTTTCCACTTCCACCCCAGGAAGCAGGAAAGGGGAGCACAGATATAGGCCAGTGTAAGGTCGCCACCTGGTGTCCAATGTGGGTACCTGCAGCTGATGCCTTTGGCAGGAGGTTAGGGAGGAGGGAGAGGGAAGGAGGAGGTTTAAGGGACAGGAGCAGGTGGAGGTGGGTTCTGGGATATTTTCTGGGCTTGGGGAATAGCAATTTGTGGGGCTGAGAGCGGGTGGAAGAATCCGGTGTGTCTGAGACTTTAAGGGATTGAGTTTGGGGGATCTAGTGTAGATCTAGGCTTGGGCAGACTTGGGTTCACAAGGACTGAGGTTTGGAGTCAAAGGCTTGCATTCCAAGAGACCAGGATTTGAGGAGGGCAGGGGATTTCTCACCCATCAGCACAAACTTGGACTGCAACGTGCGCAGATAGAGGATGTAACAGGCGCCAAAGAAGACAGCCAGAGCCACCAGCAGCATGGGGGATGTCGCCCTGGAAGAGGGCAGGGAGGCATGCGTCAGGCAGCTGGGACTGGGCCAGACACGGAGGCCCGGACCTTCTACACTGGCGGATGACAGGCTACGTCCTTGGGGCCGGGGAAGTCTAGGTCACATTTGGTTACACTGAATCCTGGCCAGGCTGATGCGGGAGTAGGGACCTGGCCCTTGGGTCAAAAGGTCCGGCAGAGCTACCCCATGGGGACGGGGCCTGGCCAGTGAGAGGAGGGGCCGGATGCTGAGGGCGGGGCCGGCCAGTGCGGGTCTGGCAGCCTGGTGGGCGCGGGGCCAGGCCGGAGAGGCACTCACACACAGTACAGGATGAGGCCCAGGAACACGAACACATAGTTGCTCTGGTAGTACTCCACGTTGCGTACGAGGCGCTGGCACAGCTCGCCCAGGTTGCGGGGCCGCGAGAAGCGCCGCTGGTCCACGAAGGAGCCCCAGGGCCGGATGGTCGCACGGCGCCGCTCCAGCCACTCACGGCCCGCGCCGGACGGAATCAGTTTCGGCAGCAGGGTCCTGGTGGGTGCGGGGCCAGGTCAGCGATAGACCGGGATGGAACCCGGACCCTCGAGCAAGAAGAGGACCGAGGGGGGCCGGACTCCGGGGTTCTGGGGAAGATATGGTCCCAGACTCCTGGATCCCCGGGGAGAAAGGGGCTGAGGGCCCAGACTCCAGAGTCCTCGAAGAGGACACCAGGGGCCCAGACTCATGCGTCTGGAGGCCGGGATTCCTAGGACCCCAGGGAGGAAGGGGCGGGGGACCAGGACACCCGGGTCTCGGTCAGGGGGGCTAGATCCAGCTTGCTCACGTGGCGCTCAGCCCTTCCACCTCGGCATCCTTCTGCTGGTCCTTCTCGGCCGCCATGTCTGTGCTATGAGGGGAAGAACGGCTGTAACGAGCCCGGGGCCCTGCACACCCCGCGGGACCCGCCCGAGCCTGGCCTCACCCAGCGGAGCGGGAGCTGACGTGTAGCGGGTCTGGAGCCTCTGGGGGCGGTAGTTTTGCCGCCGAGCGTTGTGGGAGTTGTAGTCCCGATGATGTCGGAGAGAGTGGGTGCCATGATGGTGGTATGGCTCGCGAAACACCTTGGGAGATGTAGTCGCGTAAAGTGACGCCTCTGGGCATTGTGGGAGTTGTAGTTTCAGAAGCAGGACGCGTGGAGTCGGGGAAGGTGGGTTGTCAGGAGTCAGGGCGTTATGCAAGCTCTAAAGTCAGAAGCCGGAGCTCTAAAGTCAGAAAACGTTGTGTACTCCCCGTGCAGGGTACGATGGAGACCGTGTAGAGCTGTCATTCTGACTCTAGAAGGTATAAAAGAAAACACGTGCTAAAACACGCAGGTGTTCTGATTCAGCAGATCTAGGGTGAGACCATTCATTTGCATTTCTAACAAGTTTCTAGGTGATGTTGATGCTTCTGGTCCATGGCCCACATTTTGAATAGCGAGACTGTAGAGAATCTGTGGGAACCTATTTCTTCCTTCTTCAAGAGGCTAGTGATGGGGCCATGGTTGCTGGAGCGGGGGCATCTAAGGTAGGGGGCAAAGCTCCCCCCACAACCCTTGGGCTCCCAAGGATGAATGGGTTAGGGTTAGGGACCTAGGGATAACCCCTGCTTTGGATAGGACGGAGGGAAGTGGGGGAAAGGAAAGGGTTGAGATTTATTTTCATTTTATCACTTTCTTTTCTTCTAGTTTTATTGAAGGGGTGAGAATTTTTAAAAAGACGGAGTTGTTATAACGCAAAGAGCTGGGATTCTGGGGTCAGAGGTCAAAATTCAGGCTGTGTTGACTTCATCACCTCCCTGAACCTCGGTGTCCTCAACTGGACAGTGAAGATCCTGGTGGTACTGTTACCAAGTCCAAGCTCGCTCTGCTTGCCGCAGGACAGGCCAATAAATCAGGAGATGAGGTGGTGAGGCAAGGAATAGCGACTTTATTCGGAAAGCCGGCAGACTGAGAAGATGGCGGACTAGTATCTCAAAAAGACCATCTGATTGGGGTCTGGATGCCAGTTTCTTTTATAGAACAGAGAATGGGAGGAGGTGAGGAAGTGAAGTAAAAAGGCCGTAAGTCTTGCAAATATCTCCTGGAATGGCCAGCCTCAGGGAGGGGATGTGTTAATTTCTTCTTTCTTGCAGCCATTCACAGGTGGACAGGGTCAGGATGTTTCCCTGAACAAAGGCACTTTGGTTTAACATTCAGGCAGAGGGGCAGGGTTCCCGAGGCAGGCCATTATGTATAGACAGTATCCTTTTAGTGAACAAAAGCAATGAGAAGCAAAGGTTAAAGTAAAAGAAACAGATCCAACCTGTAGTCCGATTTTGTTCGTCCCTGTAATTGTACCACACTCATGGGGTTGAGATGGGGTTGAATGGTCCATGGAAAGTGCTTGAAAGGGTCTTGATATTTTATAACTGCTCAGTAAATGGTAGTCCATATTATTGCCACTACATTATCATGACTGTTATGATTATTTCTAGCGTTCAGTCTTCTCAAACTTAACAGTAACTTACTAGGGGCTGCTGGCCCCTTGGATGTCCCAAAGAGTGGCTGGCATCTGAGACATGGACCTTTCTTTCCCCTAGCTCTCACAGCCATAGTTCTCTCAGTCTTTGCCCCTGCCCCTGAGTGAGTTGTGGGAAAGAAGGGTGCACCAGCATGCCTCAAGAAATGCATGTGGAAGTATTGGGAAGCCTGGGCTCCCTTACACAGACTGAGGACCTCATTTTCCAAGGTTGGGTGGGCCTGAAGGAGAATACTCACTTGGGATATCCAGGTGACTCTTAATTCCAACTCTGTCTTCCAAGGATCACATTCCTTTCGGTTTTGGGCTTTGAGGCCTGCTGGAGGGCATCCCCACAAGGTGGGGAAGATGACCCTGTCGAAGGGGCTGGTGGCGCAATAGGCAGGGAGACCACCTGTGTGCGCGTGGCAGGGGGGGTCCCAAGCTGAAACCGAATGAGCCATACTTTGAAGATCAGGTTGGCTAGTTACCGTTTACTTCCTCTTTGTCAGCCCCAGGCTTTTAGTAGAAGCTTGTTCAGGTTTCCCACTTGGGTCGAGCTGGGCTTCAGGAAATCAAGGGGGGGCCTGTGAGTCCACAGTTAGCCCAGAGCATTAATGGGGGGACAGCACCTGAGTTCAAAGTGATGGGAGCAGCAGGGGTAACCAGAAGAGCCCCCAAGAGGAAGATGAATCTTGGGGAGCAGAGAGTTGGAAGCAGAGGTCCAGCTGCCTTCTTCCAGGGCCGACCTGGGGAAATTGGGGTTTGACTTTTGTTATGAGGGCTTTGGAGTTTCCTCATAGGAACACGAATAAAAGTGATTTCACTCATAACCCGCCAGTACGTGCTCTGAGCAGAAGACGTAACAGGCAAAGTCCTGGAGGTGTCAAAAGGCATGAGCCGGGCTTCCCTGTTGGTGCAGTGGTTGAGAATCTGCCTGCCAATGCAGGGGACACGGGTTCGAGCCCTGGTCTGGGAGGATCCCACATGCCGCGGAGCAACTAAGCCCGTGCGCCACAACTACTGAGCCTGCGCGTCTGGAGCCTGTGCTCCGCAACAAGAGAGGCCGCGATAGTGAGAGGCCCGCGCACCGCGATGAAGAGTGGCCCCTGCTTGCCGCAACTGGAGAAAGCCCTCGCACAGAAACGAAGACCCAACACAGTCATAAATAAATAAATAAATAATTAAAAATAAATAATTTTTTTAAAAAAGGCATGGGCCATGGATGGTGGAGTCCAGAGGCAAGGACATTGTTGGAGAGGAACCCTCTGAGTGGGGCACGACGGGAACTTTGAATCAGGGGATTCTGAGGGGCCTTGGCATAGGGGCAATGTGGGGGAGGAGCCCCTTGAAACAGAGATTGTGGGAGAAGGGGCCCTAAGACGGAGATACTGCGAGAGATGGGAAGATCCGTGAGACAGGGGGATGAGGGGAGATGGGGGGAGAAGGGACCTATGGCAAGTGGGCCCTGAATTAGGGGGACGGTGGGAGATAAGGGGGTGCCTGAAAAGATAATGAGATATGGGCCCTGGCCCTGTGGTCCTTCCACCTGAGGCCTCCTTCCTGCCTCTTGGATCCCTGGAGGAAGTGGAGCTGGGAGGGTAAGAGGACATTAGCATAGGCAATCAGAAACCTGGGTTATTTTTCTGCTGTGTGACCTCAAGGAAGTCCCTGCCCTCTCTGGGCCTCAGATTGCCCACCTGTCTATGGGAGTATTTCTTACCCTGTACCTGATGAATAAAGTAGTTTCTCTGGCCTCCCCAGGAGAGGTCCAGGCTTATGTAACGCTTACCGGACTGGGCTCTGCCCTGGGCATCACAGGCGGTTTCTGGCACACATGGCCGCTGCCTTCTGACTGCCTTCCCCCTCAGATTCAGGCACTCCTCCTCAGCATGGTCTCATGCAGTGGGCATGTGCACACACTCACACTCATGTGGACTCCCCCAATCAGCAATTCCATT
Source organism: Balaenoptera borealis (assembly GCF_965194805.1). NCBI lineage: Eukaryota > Metazoa > Chordata > Mammalia > Artiodactyla > Balaenopteridae > Balaenoptera > Balaenoptera borealis. The sequence goes on along the minus strand of NC_138878.1, from coordinate 57,764,957 downwards.
CCTAGGCATGTACCCAACAGAGATGCACACATGTGTCATCAGAGGATATTACTAGAATGTTCCCCTTCCTAGAGCCTTCCAAAGTGGAAACAGCAAATGTCCATCAACAAGAAAATGGATCAACAAATCGTGTAACAGTCACACAGTGGAAAACTCCGCAGCAATGAAAGAGCAGGCTACTGATACATGGAACACTGTGGATGACTCTCATAGACGTGGTGTGGAGGACAGGAAGCCAGACACACGAGACGGCATGCTGTAAGACTGCATTTCTACAAAGGCCAAGAACTGGTACAACTAAACGATGGTGACAGAAAGCAGATCAGCAGTTACCTCTGGAGGGGGGCTGACTGGAAAGGGGCATGAGAGAACTTTACGGCTAGTGGCTGCAAGGAAGTAATTTTTTAAATTGCTGAGCTGTGCCCTTGAGACTTGTGCACATCACTGTATGAAAGTTTATCTCAACAGAAAGAGAGAGAAGAGCATAGTGACTTACAGCTTGGACAGCCTAGGTTCAAATCCCAGATTTGTCACCTCTCAGCTGTGTGACCTTGGGCAGGTCACTTTCCCTCTCTGTGCCTTGTGACGATTGAGTGAGCTAATACATGTAGAGTGCTTAGGAGAGGGCAGAGCACAGGGTGGGAGTTCAATGAACCATTAGCATCATCGCCTCCCCGGGGACCTCTCCAATACGAGAGGATCCAGAGTCTGATTCACTTCCTCTCCCCTGTTCTGATCCCATGATCCCATCTCCTGGCGAATTCAAGGTGCTCTCACTCTAACCCTTGTGGGGCTACAACTCCATGATTTGATGACTTTGAGATTCCATAGCTCCCAAGCTCATGCCAGGCTAAATTCCTGGGGTTCTGTGAATCACCCAGCCACGGGTGCCAGCACAGGGAACACCGTCCTGCCCACACCCCGGGTCCACAAAGCAAGCACGACACACACGCGGCTTCTCTGTCCCCACTGATATATTTGATAATTGTCCAGAACCAGAGACGGCGTCAGCCAGGGGGTGACGGGGAGTAAAAAAGAGCCCAGGGAGGGGGCTGGGTGGCAGGGATGAGGAGAGGGAGAGGAACAGACACACACAAAAGAGAGAGAGGAGAGAGGCAAGGGGCGGGGCGGGGCGGGGGCGGGGAGAGAAGCCAGCCAGAGGGGGAAGAGGGGGAGGGAGGCGGGAGATAACTTGAGGGGGCGGGGCCAAGGGGAGAGAGGGCCTCTCCCCCCAGAATACAAAATGAGGGGGACCGGAGTGGGCTGTCCTGGGCTTGGGGGGCAGGGAAGAGACGGGCGATGTGGTGGGGTTGAGGTCAGTAGTAGGTTTCCTTCTCCACCCAACCTGGAGAGACAAAGGAGGAAAGAAACAGAGATGAGAGGGAGACGGGCACAGAGAGAAGCACAAGCAGAGACAGACAGACAGCGGCACAGAAAGAAACGAAAAGGGGCAGAGACACAGGGAAAGACACAGAAAGGAGGAGGCCCAGAGAGCCAGGAAGAGAGAAGAGTTGCAAACAGGGTGGAGAGACGATGCAGGAGGGAGGGGGTTGGGGGGAAACAGAGAGCAAGGTTAGTATCAGTCACACAGCACTCTCTCGCCTCCCCTTCCAGCTGCCCCGTCCCATCCCCCCAGCCTCCCCCCTGTACCCAGTTAGCCCCTCACCCCCGGGGTTCCTGCGCAGGATGAGTTTGCGGATTTCATCATAGACGAAGATGAGAAAACTGTAGGGGAAGGCACAGAACCACCAGCTGGGCCTGCGGAGACGGAAGAGCAGGAGGGCGTCAGTGTGGGGCGGAGACCGGGGCGGGGGACAGGGGGAGAGGGGACACACAGAGGCAGGGTCCCAGAGGACAGGCGGGGCCACACTGCGAGGATGCTCCCCTGGTCCTTCGTGCCCAAGGTGAGGGGTGCCCGGGCCACGGCTGTGGGCTGGGGTCTGCACAGCACCCCCCCCCCCACCGTGAGGGCGTCCCGCGGGGAAGTCTCCCTGGAGGATCCTGGAGCAGGTGGTACATGGCAGGGGAGGGGGCACTCACTTGAGAGGGTACATGCGAAGGGCCACGTCCATGCCGGGGCAGTAGGACAGGAAGGCAGCCAGGGCCGTCTCCTCAAACAACCCGAAGATCAGGATCTTGTTCCTGGAGGCACAGGCAGGGCTGGACCCAGAGAACTCGAGCAGGCACCCCCATCCCACCGAGACAGAGGCTCTGCCAAGGGCAGACGCACAGAGACAGACACGGAGACACACAGAGATGGAGACCGAAAGAGGGAGAGAGCCACAGACGGGTCCAGGGAGATGGTGACACTGAAGTATAAAGACAGAGACAGTGACACACAGGCAGGGGTATGAAAAGATAAAGCAGGGAATTCCCTGGCGGTCCAGTGGCTAGGACTCTGCACTTCCACTGCAGGGTTCCATCTCTGGTGGGGGAACTAAGATCCCACATGCCGTGCGGCCAAAAAAAAAGATAAAGCAGATCTGGAGAGGGACCAGGGACACCCCAGCAGTGTGCACACACACACGTAGAGAGAGAGAGACAGAGAATCCAAGACAGATGTGACCACTGGAGAGAAAATCAACTCAGAGGCAAAACTGAAACAGACAGACAGACAGACAGACATGGGGCGTGACAGAGAGCAGGCCCGGTGCCCGCGGCCCTCACTTCATGCCCTGCTGGAAGACGGAGTTCCTCCTGGTCTTGCAGATGATCAGGTCAGCCCACTGCACGACCACTATGCTCACGAAGAAGGCCGTGTGGCACGTGAACTCCACCACTTTCCTCTGCTCGTAGGTCTGCAAGGGCAATGACGCGTGTGCCGGTCGGCGGTCAGTGTGGCCGCAGCCCCAGGCCCCACCCCAGGCCCACGTGCTCCTTGTCTGTGCCCCTGCGTGGGACCCCAGGGCAAAGCGGGGACTCTGTCCAGATGGGATCCCCTAAGGGGCGTGTCTTCCCTCTGTAGCTCAGAGCCTGGCGGGAAGAGTCAGGAAATGTACAAGGAATGAGAGAGGGTAATGGTGACCTCGGTTGTGGACCAGAGATCCTGGGGGTCTCCTGAGGGGACACCGGCTGGGCTTTGAAGGCACAGACAGAGATGGGGAAGAGAGCAGCAAAGGCATCTCGCCTGGTGGGGCAGAGAGCATGGCCGGTGGCCAGGACCATGATGGGCTGGGGCAAGAGCGCCAGGAGGCCCCTTGTGTCCGGCGAGGATCTTGATGCCGCCCCTGGGGCAGAGGGACCATCACAGGAAGCTGCCCCTGCATGGTTGGGACGGCTCGCCCCAGCCCAGGATGCTGTGGGCAGGGACCCCACCTGGGAGGTCCCAGGCCATGCTGTGGGACCCAGCGCTACGCACCCACTGCTGCCCGTAACTGTCCTCCAGGTCGTTGACGGTGCGGTCATCCCAGTTCAGCCGGATGCCCACCAGGTTGCCAGGCAAGAAGCCATTTTCTGCCAGGATCACAAAGTAGGAGAAGAAGCCACCAAGAGCCTGGATCATTCCTGGGGGAGGAGAGAAGGGAGATGAGGAGAGGCTCAGGTGGGGCAGGCAGCCAGCCCAGGGCACCTCTGAGGCCCCTTGAGACCCACACCGCGAGGATGGTGAGCTACCCGGTCCTCTTGCCTGACATCATCCGGGGCTGAGCTCCCAGAGGGCCATCTGAGGGTGCCCCCTGGTGGTGAGCCCCTGAGATTGGCCCCCTGGAGCAGGAACCTTGGAGACGGGGCTCTTCTGAGGGGAGAACCTGGAGGCTCCCTCCCACCTGAGCCAGGCCACCTGGACGTCAGGAAACCCCTGAGGACCCCCTAGGCAGGAATGACCTCCCTAGACCTCTGACCACCGCCACCAAGCCTCTGCTTCCTGGGACACTCCCAGCTACAGGGTGCTCAGCACCTGTAAGACTGCACACCTCACCTCCAGCAAAGATGGAGGAGAAGGCAGGGGGGCGTGGGGCTCACTCCCGCCCTCAGAGAGCTCACAGGCTGACTGGTCCTTCCCATCATGGTGGCGGGTGGAGCAGTGGAGTGCCCATCCTGGGGCCAGCCCTGATCTGCCACTCAGTATCCCTTGTGCTCCCCGGGTGCAGCCCCGGGCCTTTCCTCCACCTGCGCCAGCCCCACCTTGGTGACCACCACCCACCTGTAAGTCACTCCTTCCAAACCTCCAGCACCAGGTCCTACTTTTCACTCCACTCATTCAGCACAAGGTTTCTGAGCACCCACGGTGGGCCAGGCACTGGGCGTCCAGCCATAAGTGAGGCGGGGTCCCCAGGTCCTCACCGATCTGTCCGTAGGCCATGCTGATGAGTCTCTCATTGACCAGCTTGTCAGTGCGTGGGTTCCTGGGCTGTCTCTTCATGATGTCACTCTCGGCAGCCTCGTACGCCAGCGAGATGGCAGGGACCTGGGCAGGAGAGGCCAGTAAGTCGGGGACGGGGGGGATCCTACCCTCCCGGAGCCTGGGGGTGGCCGGGGCCTCACCATGTCAGTGCCCAGGTCGATGCAGAGGATGGTGATGGTGCCCAGAGGCAGTGGGATGTTGGCCATGATGAACAGCAGGAAGGGCGTGATCTCGGGGATGTTGCTGGTCAGGGTGTAGGCGATGGACTTCTTCAGGTTGTCGAAGATCAGGCGGCCTGTTGGCAGGGGCAGGCTCAGACCTCGGCACCCACGCCAGGGCACCCTAGTCCCTCCGCCCCTTCCCTGCCCGGTCCACGCATCCTTTCTAATCCATCCCCCCACCGCCTGCCTTTCCATACAGATGCCCAACCATGTTGCCCCTGTTCAAACATTCTCAAAATACAACCACTTCGGAAGACTGCTTGGTAGTTTCTTTTCTTTTTTTTTTCTTTTTTTGGCCGCACAGTGTGGCTAGCGGGATCTTAGTTCCCCAACCGGGGATCAAACCAGCACCCTTGGCAGCGAAAGCATGGAGTCCTAACCACTGGACCACCAGCAGTTTCTGTTACAAGTTAAACATCCCTGCCTTATTGACCCAGCAATCCTCACCTTAGGTTTATACGCAAGAGAAATGAGTGTTTATGTCCACCAAAAAGCAAGTACAAGAATGTTCACCATGGCATTAGTTATAACAGCCCAAAACCAGAACTGACCCGCTGGCCATCAGTAGGTGAGTGGATAAGTAAACCGTGGTCCGTGCATACAAAGGAATACCACCCGGCGAGAAAAAGGAACGAGCTACTGACACCCCCAACTCCATGGATGAATCTCACTGATGTTATGTTGAGTGAAAAAAAGCCAGGGCTTCCCTGGTGGCGCAGTGGTTGGGGGTCTGCCTGCCGACGCAGGGGACACGGGTTCGAGCCCTGGTCGGGGAAGATCCCACATGCCGCGGAGCAACTGGGCCCGTGAGCCACAACTACTGAGCCTGCGCGTCTGGAGCCTGTGCTCCGCAACAAGAGAGGCCGCGATAGTGAGAGGCCCGCGCACTGCGATGAAGAGTGGCCCCGCTTGCCCCAACTGGAGGAAGCCCTCGCACAGAAACGAAGACCCAACACAGCCAAAAATAAATAAATAAATAAATAAATAAAATATTAAAAAAAAAAAAAAGCCAGACACAGAAGCATTCATATCACGATTCCATTTGGAAGAGGTTGGAAACGAACCCATGGTGCTGAAAGTCAGGATAGTGGTTATTTCTGGGAGGGGGGATATAGACTGGAGGGGACCTGATAGAACCCTAACGGGAGGCTGGAAGTGTTCTCTATCTTGATGGGGGTCCGGTGGTTGTGTGGGTGTGTGCGTGCATAAAAAGTCACGGAGCTGCCTGACTTTGTGTGAATGCCATATCCCAATAAAGATTCCAGCAGTACAGTGTGTATAAAGTAAAAAGAAACTAAAGATGAACCCAGCCAGCCCCTCCCTCCACCTTCCCCCGTGTGCTGAGATGAGCAACAAGGTGTGTCACTAAGAAGGCACAGAGGACTTCCCTGGCGGTCCAGTGGTTAAGACTCCACACTTCCACTGCAGGGGGCGCGGGTTTGATCCCTGGTCAGGGAACTCAGATCCCGCAAACTGTGCGGCGCGGCCAAAAAATAAATAAATAAATAGGTAGGACCCCATCTATCACAGCACCCTGCTGGTTTTCTTCTTAGCACTTGTCACAATATGTAATTATGTTTGTTATGCTACAATTTGTTTGTTAACTTGCAGAAGGCTGTCTCTCCCAGCTCCTTGAGGGCAAGGACCCATGTCTGCTCTGCTCACAGGTGTATCTCCAGCCCCCGGCACCATACACAAGGTAAGGGGCCCAATAAATGTCTGGGCGGCGTGAACGCCTCCGTGAGTGTGTGCTCTGCAGGTGCACGGAGGATGTCTTGGGGATGAGAAAGGGTTAACCATGTGTCCTCTGGGCCACAGGAGACAAGGGATAAGGGCATTGAACCTGACACTGTAGGCTCAGCTTTTACCGTTTGAATTCTCTCTTATCATGAGTTATTTTTTACACTGGGGACATTTCAAACAGGAGAGAGAGACTGGAAGAAAATGCAGCACAGCATGAACAGTGATTATTTCTGGATGGTAAGATTATGGGTGATTCCAATTTGCTTCTTAATGCTTTTCTACATTTTCTATAATTATCATGAATTACTTTGATAATCAGAATAAAACTGAATGTGAACAAGCCCCATCTGTGGCCACATCCAGGCCCGTCAGGAGGTGATGCCCGGCGGCCCCGCCTGAGACCTTGAGGCCTTGCCTCTGTCTGCAACTCCCTTCGCTGGCACTTCTCTACGTGAAAATTCCCACATGGCCCTAGAGACTTGGCACAGGCCATCCCCGTCCACTTGGGGAGGCTTCCTTGGCCCCTGACTCCAGGCTGGGTGAGGGGCCTCTTCAGGGCTCCCTCAGGACACTCTGCTTCCCTGAGGTTGTACTTATGAGTATTTTTTTTAAAGACTTTTTTGATGTGGACCATTTTTAAAGTCTTTATTGAATTTATTACAGTATTGCTTCTGTTTTCTGTTTTGGTGTTTTGGCCCTGAGGCATGTGGGATCCCAGCCCCCCAACCAGGGATCGAACCTGCACCTCCTGCATTGGAAGGCGAAGTCTTAACCACTGGACTGCCAGGGAAATCCCCATGAGTATTGTTTTTTAATGCTTCCGAATGTGCCTTGCCCACCAGACTGGGCCTGTGCTGGGCGACACTGGGACCCAGAAATGCGTTGGCTGAGTCCTGCCCCCAGGGAGCCCCCAACTCCGCAGGGGAAGAAAACTGAAAAGGACAAGCTCAGGCTCTGCCAGGGGCCTGGTGGGATTCTGTGGTCTCCTGCCGTGCATCTGCTGCAGCCCTGGCCTGTCCCCTCCCCCTTCTCGGGCTTCATGCAGGGACCCCAGTCTCCAGGGCCACCTGGGCCAACTCACTCACCCTCCTCCACACCCGTGACAATGGAGGCAAAGTTGTCATCCAGCAGAATCATGTCTGCTGCCTGTTTGGAGACGTCAGAGCCGGCAATGCCCATGGCCACCCCGATGTCAGCCTTCTTCAGGGCGGGGGAGTCGTTCACGCCATCCCCAGTCACAGCCACGATGGCTCCCTGGAGGGAGAGAGGGTGAGGATGACGCCCAGAGGCCTGGCCCCAAACCCTCTTCTCAGCAAGGACCCCGGAGTCCAGACCCCCGGCCCCCTCCTCCGAGGGACCCCAGCCCGAGCCCACCTGTCTCTGACAGCCCTCCACAATGATGAGCTTCTGCTGGGGGGAAGTGCGGGCGAAGACGATCTCAGTGTGGTTCTGCAGGATCTCGTCGATTTGCTCAGAGGTGAAGTCCTTGAGGTCGGTGCCATGGATCACACAGGCCTTGGCATCCCTGGGAAGAGCAGAGAGTGTTCAGGACATGTGGGGCAGTGACACCTGTTGGACAGACTCACAGACAGGAGAGACAGAGGACCAGGCTCTGAGAGAGGGACAAGGGCTCTGGGGATCAGAGATGAAAGGGAAACAGGGGAGGAGGGGGCTGCAGTAGGAGGGATGGAGGGCAGACCTCAGGAAGAACCTTGGGACACTGGACTTAGAGGAACAGAGATATGCAGGCAACTAGGAAATAGAGACAGACACAGAGAGACATGAGGGTGGGAAAGCTAAGGAAGTCAGAACAGAGATGAGAGACAGAGAGAGACAGAGACAAAGACATAAAAGAGAGATGGGAAGAGAGAATGACGGACGCAGAAATAAGGGGTCTCATAGAATCCTCTCAGATGTGAATTACTAGCAGCCCATTTTAGAGAGGAGGAAACTGAGGCACAGAGAGGCTACGTGACTTGCCCAAGGTCACACAGCTCATGTGTGGCAAAGCTGGGATGTGACCCTACCCCTTGCTAACCCCACGCAGCTGCAACACCAGGCTGCCCATCCTCACGATGGAAGAGGAACAGGACCCAGATGCTGAGTCAACAGAGGAGGCCCAGGAGGAGGGGGACCCGCAGTCCCAGAGGGACCTGAGCTGGGCAGGGCGGGGCTCACCGGGGGTTGACCTGGCTGACGGGAATGTTAAGCCGGGCGGCGATGTCCTCCACGGTCTCGTTGCCCTCGGAGATGATGCCCACGCCCTTGGCAATGGCCTTTGCTGTGATGGGGTGATCGCCCGTGACCATGATGACCTGCGGGCATCAGGTGCAAACGGTCCAGCCTCACCGCTGGCCGCTGGGGCCCTGGCCCTGCCTCCCCTGCTGCCCCGGGCCACACCTTGATGCCCGCGCTGCGGCACTTGCCCACCGCGTCAGGGACGGCTGCCCGGGGAGGGTCGATCATGGACATGAGACCCACGAAGCAGAGGTTGTCGGTGGTGAAGTTCACATCGTCACAGTCGAAGGCAAAGCCCTTAGGGAACTGCTCCTCGGGCAGGTAGTAATGGCAGAAACCTGGTGCGGGGAGAGGGGCACAGGGGCTCCAGCCTCGGTCCCCCCTGCCTCCTGCCCACAGCTCCCGGTCCCGGCAGTCAGGCTCCCTAGTTGGCCAGACAGTCAGCCAACACGCATGTCTGAAAGACGCCTTCCGGTCTCATTCATTCATTCATTCATTCATTCATGGTGCATTCTGGGAGGCCCTATTCTGAGCCAGGCTCTGGGCAGCCTCACATCCCTCCTTACCCTCAAGGGGCCCCCAGAGCTGGCCCAGCCCCTGCCCCAACTCGGCCCCACCCTTGGTGCGCACCAAGCACGCGCTCGCCCAGGCCCCCGAGCTCGAGGTAGGCGTTCTGGAAGGCCTCCTTCATCTCCTCGTCCAGCGGCTGCTCCTTGCCCTGCAGCAGGATGGTGGAGCAGCGGTCCAGGATGCGCTCGGGGGCGCCCTTCATCACCAGCAGGTACCGGTTGTCATTGGGGTCCTCGGTCTCGTGGATGGAGAGCTGTGGACAGAGCAGAGGGCGGCCGCGCCTGAGCCTCACAGGGAGGGACCCGGAGGCTGCCCTGCACCCAGCTGGGGAAGAGGACCCCCCCCCGCCGCCCCGTCCAGAGCCACGGGTGCCAGGACAGACCACCGCCAGGCTCCCCCAGAGGGCACTGCCCAAATCTCTCTACCCGAGAGATCTTCATCTGTTTCTCAGGCTCTCTCACAGAGACCTCTGCTCATCCCTGCCCGTTTCTGTCTCTCTGTCTCGCAGATATTTCTTCCCCTCTGTGTCTCTCTCGCAGAAATCTCAGGGGTCCTTAGGATACGTGCTTCTCTCTCTGCCTTGCCCGACAACCTCTCATCCCGCACCTGACCCATCACCGAATCTGGTCAGCTCACCTCTGAAGTACCCGGATTCTGACCTCTTCTCACCTCCCCTGCCCTCCCATCCAGCCACCACCGTGTGTCATGAAATATCACAGCAGCGTCCACACTGAGTCCCTGTTTCTGCCCTCCCCTCCCCATAATATTTCCTCCCCATGGCAGCCAGAAGGAGCCTTTAAAATATGAGAGTCACGGGACTTCATTGGTGGCCCGGCGGCTAAGACTCCGCGCTCCCAATGCAGGGGGCCTGGGTTCGATCCCTGATCAGGGAACTAGATCCCACATGTTGCAACTAAGAGTTCGCATGCCGCAACTAAAGATCCCTCACGAGGCAACGAAGATCCTGTGTGCCGCAGCTAAGACCCGGCACAGCCAAATAAATGAATATTTAAAAAACAATATTAGAGTCAGTGAAAAATGGTGCAGCCACTTTGGAAAATAGTCTCTGGCAGTCCCCCACAAGGTTAAACAGAGTTACCACATAAGCCAGCAATTCCCAGATATATATCCAAGAGACATGCAAACGATGTCCACACAAAAACTTGGAGGCGAACGTTCATAGCAGCATTATTCATAGTAGCCAAAGGGTGCAAATAACCCAAATGTCCATTGGCAGATGAATGGACAGACAAAATGTGGTCTATCCATACAATGCAAAATTATTCAGCCATAAAAAGGAATGAAGCACTGATATATGCTACAACATGGAGGAACCTTGAAAACATTATGCTAAGTGAAAGAAGCCAGACATCAAAAAACACATATCATATGATTCTGTTTATATGAAGTGTCCAGAATAGGCAAGTGCATAGAGACGGAACGTAGATTAGTGGTTGCTTAGGGCTCGGGGAGACGGGGGGAGGTAGGGGGATAAAGCCGAGGAGTGTGAGGTTGCTTTTTGAGGTGACGGAAATGCTCTAAAACTGACTGGGTAGGGACTTCCCTGGTGGTCCAGTGGGTAAGACTCTGAGCTCCCAATGCAGGGGGCCCGGGTTCGATCCCTGGTCAGGGAACTAGATCCCACGTGCATGCAGCAACTAAAGATCCCGCATGCCACAACTAAGACCCGGAGCAGCCAAAATAAATGAATAAATAAATAAATATTTTTTAAAAACCTGACTGGGCAGATGATAGCACGTATCGGTGAATATACTAAAACTATTGAATTATGCACATTAAGTGGGTGAGCTATGGTGTGTGAACTGTATCTCTCAATAAAGCAGTTTTTATAAATGTGAGTCAGGTCCCATCTTGCCTCTGCTCGGTGGCTCATGTCCCCCTGAGGGTCACACCCAAGTCGTGTCCACAAGGCCCTACGGGACCTGACCCAGCACCCACTGCCCTCCCCTCCCACCACGTTTCCTGGCTTGACATTGCCTGGCTATTCAGTACATCAACACACTCCTTCGTCAAGACCTTTGCACACGCTGTGCCCGCTGCCCCCAGACGCCTGCAGGGCTCCCTCCCTCAGCATGGTGACTGGCTGACATATTCCAAATTCCCTAATGTTCTCATCCTTTGTCATTGTCTGTCTCCTGGCACTAGAGCATAAGTTCCGTGAGAGGAGGGACTTCCCTGCCGTCTGTATCCCTAGCACCTAACACAAGTGCCTCTGACACGTAGTTGCTGCTCAAAAAAATATTTGTTGAATGGATGAATGAGATCTCCGGCTGGTTCCCGCTCTGCTGCAGGAAGACGTTTACTCCCCTGCCGCTCACTCCAACAGAGATATTGCTCTCACTCCCGGGTGTGTGTTCCTCTCCCCACTGGGTGGGTACTCTTGGGCTTATTTTACAGACGGGGAAACCAAGGCTCTGGGAAAGTTAATAACTTGCCCAAAGCAGGAGGGCAGCGGGGCAGAGCTGACTGCTTTTCGGGCGTCGTAGAGAAAGTGAGATCCACGGGGCTTCCCTGGTGGTGCAGTGGTTGAGAATCTGCCTGCCAATGCAGGGGACACGGGTTCGAGCCCTGGTTTGGGAAGATCCCACATGCCGCGGAGCAACTAGGCCCGTGAGCCACAACTACTGAGCCTGCGCGTCTGGAGCCTGTGCTCCGCAACAAGAGAGGCCGCGACAGTGAGAGGCCCGCGCACCGCGATGAAGAGTGGCCCCCGCTCGCCGCAACTAGAGAAAGCCCTCGCACAGAAACGAAGACCCAACACAGCCAAAAATAAAAAATAAATTAATTAATTAAATAAATTAAAAAAAAAAAAGAAAGTGAGATCCAGGCCGACTCTCCCGGAGAGCCCAGGGTACCTGGTATTTGTTGGTGGAGTTGAAGGGGATCTCAGCCACTTTCTTATTGCGTTCGCGCATCAGCTTCACGGAGCCGGAGGACAACTCGATGCACTTGAGCAGGGCAGACTCGGAGGCATCGCCGGCCACATCCCTCTGTGGGGAGAGGGGGCTGTCAGAGCAGAGCAGCGCGGGGCGGGCAGGGGCCAAGCTGAGGCGAGCGGGAGGCCAGACCCACCTTGAGCACAGGGATGTTATCCTGACCTCCCTTGAAGACGGCACGGTTGCAGAGTCCAGCAATGTGAGACAGGGCCACCCAGGTGTGCGAGCTCTTGTCAAATGAAGTCCCTGAGAAAGGTACGAGTCAGGGCTGGGGGGTGTCCGGGAGCCAGGCGCCCTCGGTCCTGCCTGGGCCCCACCCTCACCTGACTGGTCCTCAGTGGTGTCGGCCTCGTGGATCTGGTTGTCGAACCACATGTGGGCGACCGTCATGCGGTTCTGGGTGAGGGTCCCTGTCTTGTCCGAGCAGATGGTGGATGTGGAGCCCAGGGTCTCTACAGCCTCTAGGTTTTTCACAAGGCAGTTCTTCCGAGCCATGCGCTTGGCGGTCAGGGTCAGACACACCTGGGGTGTGTGCAAGGGCAGGGGAGTTACAGGTAGAGTCAGGCGGTGCAGTTGGGCCAGCAACACGACTGCCAACAACCCAACTGCCCAGCCCAGAGAGAATCCTGGGCAACGAATCGGGTGTCGCCCAGCCACTCCACCCAAGGTATAGACCCACAAAAATGGGCTCAGATGCACCCCAAAGAAATATACTAGAATGTTCATAGCAGCAACATAATAGTCCCAAACTGCAAACAACCCAAATGTCCACTAACAGCAGTAGGGACAAATAAATTGGGGAATAAAAGATGGGAATACTATACAGCGGTGAAAAAGAACAAGCAACCGCTGCCTACAACTGCATGGGTGAAATTCAAAAACATAGTGTTCAGCGAAAAACGAGCCAGAAACAAGAGCTCCTGCTGAATGATTCCACTGATGTGAAGTACAAAAGCTACACTGTTTGAAGCCAGTCTATCCTAGGGGTAATCCTGGGGTTGGAGGGGAGGGGCTGAACAGGTCTTGAGGGGGCTTCTGGGGAACTAGATCTGGGTGCAGCTGAACTGGGGTGTGTTCAGTTGCCTCCAGCTCATCAGGCAGTACCTTCATATGTGCAACTCTTGTTTGTATAGTGTAGGTCAATAAAAGGCCTTTGACTTAGAGTAGCTTTGAATATGCTAATATGGAAAACTTTGCAGGATCTATTAAGTAAAAGCATCAAGGAGAAGAATAGTATTCCTAGGAATGGTCCCTTCTGTGTACCCTGAAAACAATTACTACACACGTGGCAATATGCCCACTGTTGCTGGGAACAGGGCAGAGAGCCTGCTTCTGGAGGGGGGCTGATGGCTGGGCAGTGGGTCGGGACTGTTATTTTAATTTTTAACTATTTTAATGTATTCTTTAGACTTTTTACCATGAGGTTGTGCTTCTTAATTTTGTAAGTTAACTTCAAAAATGATAGGGTTGTTAGCCCTTTCTGACTGGCAGTGTTTCTCAAGAGTCTTTGTTGATTTTTTTTTTTTTTTTTTTTGGGTCATGCCTCTCAGCTTGTGGGATCTTAGTTCTCCACCAGGTATTGAACCTGGGGGCCCTCAGCAGTGAAAGCGCGGAGTCCTAACCACTGGACCGCCAGGGGATTCCCTGTTGGTTGGTTTTGTCAGTGAGGCCCTCTGAGCCCCAGGACCCTCCTCATTCAACATCTGGCAGGCTTGGCCCTTGATGTCCAAGTTGCAATCAAGACTGTTGCCATCGGGCCCCAGCCCCCTCCTCCCTCAGACCCGAGGGTCCGGGCCTTACAGTGACAGTGGCCAGCAGGCCCTCTGGGACATTGGCCACGATGATGCCGATGAGGAAGATGACAGCCTCGAGCCAGGTGTATCCGAGAATGAGGGAGAGGATGAAGAAGGAGACGCCCAGGAAGACAGCCACGCCAGTGATGAGTTGGATAAAGTGCTCGATCTCAATGGCGATGGGCGTCTTGCCCACCTCCAGCCCGGAAGCCAGAGTGGCGATGCGGCCCATGACGGTGCGGTCACCCGTGGCCACCACCACGCCCCGAGCTGTGCCTGTGGGGTCAGAGGGGACTGGGCTGAGACTCAGCGAGCTTCAGAGGGACCCCGAGCCCCTGAGGCACGTCCATCTATCTGGACGAGCCCGGCCCCACCTGGGTGCCCGAACCGCCCCTCCCCCCTGCCTCACCTTCCACGCAGTTGGTGGAAAAGAAGGTGATGTTCCGAGTCTCCAAGGGGTTGTCGTGAGTGCAGTCGGGGGAGCGGGTCTGGGGCTCTGATTCGCCGGTCAGGGAAGAGTTGTCCACCTGGGGACACAGGAGACAGGTGTCAGCCCCGGGCCTGGGGTCAAGGGGCATTTGTCCAGAGGAGATGTCAAGATTTTTGTTTGTTCGTTTGTTTTGTTAATGAGGCTGAAGGCTGTGTCCCTGGAAGTCACAGCTAGAAGTCTGGGTGCCTGTGTCTGGGAGGACAGAGGTTGGGCTCTTGAAGCTGGGGACGGTACACGGCTTCTTGCCAGGGCCTAAGGTACCTGTAGGTCTGAGGGAGGAGGGGGCCTGGACTGCAGGGTCCTGGGGGAGGAGGGGGCCGGGGGCCTGGACTCCTAGGTCCTGGGGGAGGAAGGGATGGGGGCCTGGACCCCTGGGCCACTCCAGGAAGGGCAGAGCTGGGCCCCAGCCCACCTTGCAGCCGTGGGCTGAGATGATGCGCAGGTCGGCTGGGACTCGGTCTCCGCCCTTGATCTCCACCAGGTCCCCGACCACCACCTCCTCAGCATTTACCTGCATCTTCTCACCTTCCCGGATCACCAGGGCTTGCTGGGGGTAGAATGGAGAAGAGTCACCTCCTTGACTCCCTCTACCTGGGGTCACTCGGCATAGCCTTGCCCCCCCTGTTCACCCCCATCTGGCTCCTTCCTGGGTAACCCTTACCTGGGGAACCATGTTCTTGAAGGATTCCATGATCTTGGAGCTCTTGGCTTCTTGGTAGTAGGAGAAGCAGCCGGTGATGATGACCACAGCCGCCAGCACGATGCCCAGGTACAGCTGTGGGGAGATGCAGGGTCACAGCCCGCCCTGGAGCAACTCCCCACCATCCCCATCCCGAGGTTTGTGGAACCTGGGAAGAGAGCTTTGAGTCACTGGGGGTCTGTATTTGTATGTCTGACCTCAGGTTGTATCCATTTGAGGGTCTGTGTCTCTGTCTGCCTGTCCATGTTTGAGTCCCTCTTTCTTTCTTTTTTTTAAATGTTTGTTGTTTATGTATTTATTTATCTCTCTGTCTATCTATTTGTTTATTTATTGGCCGTTCCCTGACCAGGGATCGAACCCGGGCCCTCGGCAGTGAAAGCACGGAGTCCTAACCACTGGACCGCCAGGGAATTCCCCTGAGTCCCTCTTTCTGAACATAGGTGTGTTTGAGCCTCTGGGTCTGTCCATCTCTCTATTTTGTGGGTTTGTCTGTCTTTCTGCCTGTGTCAGAGAATCTGAGTGTACGCTATTCTCTGTCCATGTGTCTGTCTGTGTTAAGGTCAATGTGTCTGTCTGCCTGCGTGCCTGGCTTTAAATGTACGAGACTGTTTGTGTTTGAGTCTCTGTATGTGGATCTCTGTCTCTGTCTCTCTCTGTTGGTCTGGGTAGGTCTGAGACTCTGAGTCTGTCTGTTTGCCTGTTTAGGTTTTAATTTCTGAGAATACTGTCTATACTTGATTCTCACATCTCTCTGTCACCAGGTTATGCCTGAAACTCTGTGTGTGTTTGATTTCCTATATCTGTCTGTCAGTAAATGTCTGTGTCTGTCTGTGCCTATGTGTCTGAACTAGGTGGCCGTGTTTGAATCTGTGTACAAGTGTGACTGTCTGCACTGACTCTCTGCACTGTTGTGCACGTGTGCACGTGTGCACGTGTGTGTGTGAGGATCTCCATGTAGTCAGAATGTGGGTCTGTGTTTATGGGCATCGTGTCTGTTGAGACTGTGTGGTCCCGTGTGTTGAGAGGATGGGTCCTGACAAATCAGCAGGTGCTTGTGCCTGGGTCTCTATGTGAGCTCTCTCACTGTTTGAGCATCTTTCAGGCCATGACCCCCTGCTGGTGTCTATCCTCAAGGCCGCTGAGGCCACACAGCTTTGGGATGGACCCCCAACTCACACTTATAACTGTGTGACCTTGGGCAAGTTACTTGGCCTTTTTTTTTTTTTTTTTTTTTTGGTCAAGCCATGAAGCTTGTGGAATCTTAGTTCCCTGGCCAGGAATCGAACCCGTGCCCACTGCAGTGGAAGCATGGAGTCCTAACCATTGGACCACCAGGGAAGTCCCAAACTTTGCCTTTCTGAGTCCCAGTTTTCCTCATAGCTTCTCTGGTTCTCTCACTGGGTGATTGTGAAAGTTAGATGAGAAAAAGTTGGAGGCTGGGCTTTGAAAAGTCTAAAGGGAGAAGTGGGGTGTGCATATGTGTCCCTACGTGTATGAGCCCTTGGGCACGGCAGGGTGGAGGGCACTCACGTTGTCGCCAGAAGGATCGTCCTCGGTGCCTGCCTGGATGCCGTAGGCCAGGAAGCAGAGGATGGCCCCGATCCACAGCAGGATTGAGAAGCCCCCAAAGAGCTGGCGGCAGAACTTGACCCACTCTGGGGTGGTGGGCGGCGGCGTGAGCGCGTTAGGCCCATCGCGGGCCAGGATCTCCTGGGCTTTGCTGTGGGTCAGACCCTAGGGGACACAGGACTCACACAGAACCCTCCCGGAGCAACCCTGGCACCCCCAACACTTCCCGAGTGCCCCCAGGCACCCAAGGGTCAGGGCTTCCCATCCCCTCCCACCTCGAACCCTTCTCCCTCCGGCCCGGCCCCACCTGCACACAGTCGGTGTTGTATTTCCGGCAGACCTCTTCCACTGACATCTTGTGCTCTGTCTGAGGAACAGGAGTTTGGGGGGATCGGGTGAGCGAGGAGGCCTGGCAGGGGCGGGTGGGGCCTGCCCTGCGTGGGTGCAGAGGGTGGGACTTACCATAGCCACCTCCTTTTTGAGGTCATCCAGGTCCCGGCGGTCTTTGGTGCCCTTGCTCTTCTTGGGCGAGCCCTTGTCATCTTTCTTGTCCTGCGAGGTGGCGACACGATAGCTGTCAGAGCCACCAGACTGCGGGCGAGAAGGGGTTACAAGGGGACACCAGCCCTGCGTCTGTGCAGCTGCGTCTCTGGGCAGGGGCTGGCTCTGGGGGCTCAGTCTGTCTCTGCCCTGCGGCTCTGGGTATCTCTGAGAACCCCTGGGTCTCATCTCTTCCTACTGGCCTCTCCGTCTCTGGCTCCATGTATCTCTGGGTCTTTGTCCCTGACAGTCTCCATCTGGGTCTGTCTGTGCCTCTCTCTCTCTCTCTGTAGGTCTCTCCCTTTCAGTCTCCATGTGTCTTTTTATCTCTTTGTGTCTTTTTCTCCCTCTCCCTGGGCACTTAGTCTGTCTCTTGCTAGGTCTGTCTGTCTCTCGCTACCTCTGTCTCTCTCTCTCTCGATCTGTCTCTCCAGGTCTCTGTTTGTGCCTCTCTGTCTTATTCTGTTTTATCTCTGTCTCCTTGTACCTCTTTATCTCTCCTTCTCTTCATGTGTGTGTATCTCTGTCTCTCTGTGGCTGTTTCTCTGATCTCTCTCTCCCTCATCACTTCATATTGTCCGTCTCTCTCTCTCTCTCTCTCTGTCTCTGCGTCTGTGCGTGTCTCTCTTTGATTTTGGTCTCTCTCTGATCTCTGGCTCTTTATGTTTTCCATCTCATACAATATCTGTTTCTATCTCTTGAACTCTCTCTCCCTGAGTCTGGCTGAGACTGTCTCTCTGGGTTCTCTCTGGGTTCCTATCTCTTTCCAAGTTGGTGTGCGGGGATCTCAGACTGTCTCCGAGTGTCCGTATTTTCTGTCTGTATCTTTCTCCATCCTTATCTCTGCTTCTCTCTGATTTCATCTCTCGAGGTACCTCCTTTTCTGTAATGCTTGGTGTGTCTCTCCCTAACCGTCTCTACTGTTTCAACAATCTTGTTTGTCTAGCTCTCACGATCTCGCTCTGCCATCTTCCTCTCTATCCCTGCATCTCTCGCTCTCCGAGTCCATCTCGGCATCTCTGTCCTTCCAGCTGAAGGTCTCCCCATATATCACTCTCTCTGTCTTTTCTGCCTGGCTCTTTTTCTGGGCCTCTCTCCCCAACCCCGTGGATGTCTCTGTCTCTCAAAGGACCCAGCAAATCTTGGGAGACCCCACAGGCCTGGCAGGAAGGGGGAGGAAAGTCACAGCTGGGACCAACGCCTGGGAGGCAGCCTACTGTGCACGGGGATGGTGGCCTGGCTGGACATGCAGCCAGTCCTGAGGCCCTTGACTGACAAGCTGTGGGCCTAGACTCTCTCCTGGGGGCTGGTGGGAGCCATGGATAGGTTTGGACAAGGGGTTGGCGTGGTTAGGCCTCTGGAGGACAGACTAGGAGCTGGCTGGGATTTGGGGTGCAGAACAGCAAGAGGCAAAAGCCCCCAGGCTTGGCTTGAACTGGATGTAGCGTGAGGGGGAGTGGCTGAGGTTCCAGTTTGGGGACCTGGGCTGATAGGGAAGGCAGTGTCCTTGGAGGCTGGCAGGAGGGGTGGGGTGAGACCGGGTGCTGGTAGAGGAGCGCTGACAGATCCTACGGGTTCAGGGCCAAGCTGGGATCCCAGGCTCAGTGCAGCTCAGCGCTAATCCCCTCGTGACCTTGTAGAGGGTTGAGCTGCCTGCTGTCTGCCCCCAGACTGGGAGGCTGAGCCTGGGAGGCTACTGCAGCCTGGAGGCCTGGGAGCCTGGGTTTCAGGGGGTGGGAGGGAGGCTTGGCCCTGGGCCAGCCCTGCAGCAGCACTGCGTCTGACATGGAACATGGAGGCTTGGGGGACAGGGAGGACACTCTTCCACCCACAGCTTCAGGAGGGGTCTCAGCCTCCACGGAGGGGCAGACCCAAGGATGGAGAGAGTGGAGATATAAGGTCATGGGCACAAGTTAGAGAAATAAGAGGAAGGCAGGAGAGGAAGGAGATGGAGGCCTGGAAGGCAGGAGAGGAGAAGTTGGGAAGAAAACCAGCTGCCCACCCCTGAAACCTCAGGGAAGGCTGGGGAGCTGATGCTTGGGTCCCTCTGAGGCCTAGGGGTGGGTTCCTGGACTCCTGGGTCTGAGGGAGGAGGGGCTGGGGGCCTGGACTCCTGGGTCTGAGGGAAGAGGGGCTGGGGGCCTGGACTCCTGGGTCTGAGGGAAGAGGGGCTGGGGGCCTGGATCCTGGGTCTGAGGGAAGACGGGCTGGGGGCCTGGATCCTGGGTCTGAGGGAGGAGGGGCTGGGGGCCTGGATCCTGGGTCTGAGGGAGGAGGGTCTGGGGGCCTGGACTCCTGGGGCTGAGGGAGGAGGGGCTGGGGGCCCTGGACTCCTGGGTCTAAGGGAAGAGGGGCTGGGGGCCTGGATCCTGGGTCTGAGGGAGGAGGGTCTGGGGGCCTGGACTCCTGGGGCTGAGGGAGGAGGGGTTGGGATACCCCAGTCCCTGGCAGACAAGCCTTGGCTCCTCCTTGCCCTTGCCATGACCAGACTCCCTTGGGGGCGGGCTTCCATCTGTTCGAGGGGGAGCCGAGGCTTTCCCAGTCAAGGCAGGAGGCCCAGATGGGCGCGCTGCAGGGCGGGAGCACCTCTGAGGGTGGGGGACACGCCTGCCTCGCTGCAGCCTGCCTCTGCGGCTCCTCGCCATTTTCCATGCCGTCCGCCTCCCCTGACACCTGCCCAGCTCACGCAGCCTCTGCCCCTCAGCCTGCCTCTCCCTCCCCCTTTCAAGGTGTCTGAGGCCTCATCTCAGCGTCTCTCCCTCGACCTCCCCTTTTGCCCTCTGTCCCCTCCTCCTATCATTCAGGCTGCCTCTGCTTGTCTCTGGATAGGAAATGTCTGTCCTTGGGTCTCCTCATCTCAGCCTCAGTTTCTCTCTTTGTCTCTCCTTGTCTATGTCCCACTCATGTCTCTCTTCATCTTTCCATGTCTCTCTGCCTGTGACTGTCTCTTTGTCTCTATGTCTCTTTTTCTCTGTCTCTTTCGGAGCACCTCTCTCAGTCTCTGCCCATTTCTCTCTGCCTCCCATGTCTCTGCCTCCCATGTTTAAAGAGTCTCACTTCTCCTCCTGTTCTCACGTCTTTTCCTAAGACCCTCCCGCTCCTTTTTTCTCTAAGGCACTTAGCCCCAGTCCTCTCCTCCAATCTGCCCTCGGCTTCCCCTCCATTTCCACTTACCTGGAAGCCATCACTGACTCCCACATCCCCCTTCTGTCTCCCAGTCCCCTCCCCACCCAGTTCTTCTCTCCTTCTCCCCTCGCCCACCCCAAGCCACAGATCTGCAGCCCCATTCCCCAGCTCCATCCCTGGGCCCATCAGCCCTCATCCACCATCTTTCTCCTCATCCTTCATACTCCCTCTCCATTAGCCTCTCCCATCCCGACCCTCTCTCTCTCTTCATCCCACCCATCCCAGCCCACCCGCCTCCCAACCCCCCACGGCCCCGTCCGACACGCAGGGAGGAATCCAGGGCTGCAGCGGGGGTCAGGTGGTCAGCCAGGGGAGGAGGCAGCATCTGCTGGAGAGACTCACAGACAGACAAGGACACACGGACACGGAGGAAAGGGCATAGCCAGGCATGCACAACCCCTCCCCCCATACACACACGTACTCATTTGCATACATACGCCCTCAGCCAGGCTCTCAGCCTCCCCGCCATGGCTCTCCTGCTCCCCCCAGCCCCTGTGTCTGCTCCCCCAGATTAGGAGCTAGACACACACTGCAGCCCCAGGCCACTCCGCATTGCGGAGCACCCCCATCCAGGCCTGGAAGGAGAAAGAGAGGTCATCTGGTGTTCATCCCATAGTCTGGACCTGTCCCCGCCTGGCCAGGGAAGCAGACGGGCTTCAACACCCCCAGACACAAACACCAGCTTTCAGACACACCCAGACACGGTTGCAGACATTCAGACACAAACCCGGGCCACACAGTCGCAGGCGGACGGTGCTGCAGGGCCTGACAGAGCCAGGAGCACACACACGCACACATGCACACGCACACATACGGCTGAGCAGGCAACCGCACCAGGTCAGGCAGAGATGCTGAGGGCGGGTCCGTGCCCCGCGGGCCCCGCACACAAAGGACACACCAACATGCGCCACAGACCCCCGCCAAGCCAGGTGGCCCCACGCACACACTCAACCAGAGACAGAACCACACGGACGGGCTGGGTCCGCCGGCTCACAGGTTCCTGAACCCGGGTCCCGGAGAGCAGGGGTCCCAGAGTCCCCGGCCCCCGCAGACACCCAGTCTCACAGGACCCACAATGTCACAAACACACACACACACACACACACACACACACACACACACACGCTTCGCCCGCCCGGCCCGAGCACCTACCCCCATCTTGGCGGCTCCGGGGGACAGGGGCAGGCGGGCGGGGCAGGGGCCGGGGCAGCGGCCTCAGGGTGGGCTCAGGCGCGGGCTCGCGCTGGGGGCCTCTGCAGCGCCCGCGCCTCGGTCCGCGCGTCCGTTCGGCGGTCAGCCCCACTGCACACAGTCTGCGGCGGTCGCCGCCTCCGCCTCCTCATATGCCCGCGCCCGCCGGGGGGCCGGCGCTGGCCAATCAGGGGCGCCGCCGCTCTGATGGACGGCCCGCGGCCCCGCCCCCGGTACTGCAGCTGTCCTCCCCGCCCCCCACCCTCCGCAAAGCGGCGGCGAGGCGGCGAAGGGGGAGCGCTGCGGGAGGCGGAGAACCCGGAGACCCCCGAAATGAGGGACCTGGAAACCCCCGCAGTGTGGGGTGTCGGCTCCGAGGAAGGGGCGCCGAGGGGGGGGGATAGCCCCGTAATCCCCCTCATTGTGTGCCACCAGAGGGAGGAGTGCGCTGTGGAAGGTGGACACCACCGGGTGGGGGGAAAGCCCCGCAAATCGCAGCAATAAGGCAGGAGGGCCAGAGCACCTTCTTCTGCAGTGAGGCAGGGGGGAACCCTGGAGACTGTGGGGTGCTGTTCAAGAGGGGGAGATGGAGGGGGCACAAGGGGCAAGGAAGACCCCACAGTGAGCGGGGAAGCTGCAGAGGGGGTAGGAGCCCTGAGGCTCCCCTCACTGTGTGACCTCCCCCCAACACACACACTATGGTATGGCAGTTATCCAACGAGCCACAACTGCACAGGTACACAAAAGACACATCACAGCCAGAGGATCACCAAGCATCATACTCGCACATGACCATCACCCAGACAAGCACAGACGCTGTGGACACACACGGACACCACCCCACCACTCACCACCAGTTTCACAACCACATTCCACCACACACCCTACACTACCCCATCAAACAACCCCAGGGACTCACAAACATGTAGAAATGAAACACACATAGCACACACACCCTGCACACCCCATCACATCATAGAATCAGAGTCATAAAATGCCGTGTAGATTAACACACACCCTCAAAACACAACCTCACAGATACGCACATCACACACTCCATCAGAGCTGGCCTTAAACCACCTCACGAGCCATAACCATAAAATCCATGGACCCACACACCAGTACACATCTACACTCAGCACCATAGCACACCCACAGGCCTCACACTGCCCCAGACGCCACTTGAGGCTTTGTGAACACTGTTTCACAGTCACGCAACATCACACACACCCGTCCCCAAATATCCGGGCATAAGCAAAGGCCCACAGTGCAGAATTGCCAAAGCGTTGCTAATTGTGAACGACAGACAAAAGCTGCACACGGACTCACACACAGCACAATAATTCACCGACACAGATCACACAACACCACCCCACACACCTCACACACTACACACATCATGTATTGCAGTGCTATCTCATACCCCTCTGTCGTAGCGCCAAACACACCCCCAATGCCCACACCCACGCACCATGCACATCCCATCTCGGTATGTGTATACACACACAGATGCACAGCCAGCAACCACACCCCAGGCCTGTCACATACACACAACACCCCGTCAGCCACCCACTGGAGCCTGAGGAGTTACAGCCTCCTACCCCCACCCCTCTGCTCTATGAGGAACACTCCCGGGCTCTCCCTGGGAATGGCAGAAGGGGCAGAGAGCAGACAAGAGCCTGTCCCTGTATCTTTCTCAGAATGTGGCTATCCTCCCCACCTATGGGAGTGGACATGTGGGGGACAGGCAAGGGGCAAGAGTAAGCCTGGTGTATAGCAGGTGAGAGGGGAAGGTTAAGGACCTGGTCACCGAAATGTGTGAAAGGGTGAAGGCCAGAGTGAGACACACAAACTGAGAAAGACAAGAGTCAGAGATTCAAAGCCACAGAAAGATGGGCATGGACAGGGAAACTGGGCCAGAGAGTAAAAGGGGGCAGGGAGGTGGGTTCCTTGGCTTCCCCCAGCACCCAGAGCCTCAGCCCAATCCTGTACTCTGACCCATCCCCATCCCTCCCCGCTGTCCCTTGTTGCCGTGGTAACAGGGAGGCCGCATATGCAGCAAAGGAGGCTGGGCTTGCAGACCTGGCCTGTCTCCATGGAGACTGGGGAAGGGGGGGAGGCACATCTTCTAGCCCTGGTAGTTGCCCCCCTACAACTCTGCCCCCTTCCAGGGGGAGGGAGGGAAGGAGGGAGAACCTGTCAACATATTATCTTTTCCCCCTCCACCTTGTCCTACAGGAATGGGCTTGGACCATGGGAGGGAGATTGGGGTGACAGAGAAGCCTGGGGATGTCAGGATCCCAGGAGATTCTCGGCTTTCTCTCCTCCTGCTTTCCAGCTGGACTGGGGGAGACCCCGGTCCCCCACACCACATCCCAGACACAGGCTCGTGTCCCCCCCTCATGCACTCCTCAGCCTGGTGAGACTGATGACTGTGCACCGTGTTCCCAGCGCGAGGCTTTGCGGAAGTTGGGGGGGGGGAGGGAAGATTTACGAAGGTCACAGGGATGGATGGGGACAAGAGAACTCGGCAAGAGAGATGGAGGGAGAGACTAAGAGAAGAAATGGACACACAGAGTTCAGAGCCAGAGAGAGGCAAATAGGAACAGAAAAACAGAAAGACCAACAAAGACAGAGAGATGGGCAAAGACAGAAATGAGAAAACAGACGTAAGAGGCAGATCAACAGAATTACTTAGTGAAGATGACAGAGAGACACAGGGACATAGAAAGCCAGGCAGACACGTTTGGCACACTGGGGAGACTTAGAGATAAAGACTGGGGAGACAGAGCAGAAATGGGGGTGGGGGAGACTCAGAAAAGGGGAAAGACCCCAGAGGAGATCTGCTTGGTATTGGAACAGAGAGGGAGACAGACCAGAAATGTCTGCAATCATATTCTGGTCACCTTGACAGACTGACAGTCCCGCCCAAGGGCAGAGACATCAATTAGTCTGTGAGAGATGTGGAAACGAGAGACCCTGAGACACAAGCTCGTCCCCACACCTGTCTCTGAGGGGCACACACACGGCAAGGGTCTGAGACACAGAAGAGGCCAGATGGAGACTGGGGGCGCTGTGTGCCAGGCGGGGTCCCCCGGGGTGTGGCCTGCCCAAACGCTGAGAAGGCAGGCAGGTCCTGCAAGTGAGACAGGGCAGTGCTGCGCGCCAGGTCCGCCAGGCCCAGCAGGCCGGTGCTGAACGGACAGCTCCCGAGCTCTGGGCCCCCTGCCCGAGGGGCGGGGCCCAGCCTCGCTCCTTTCCCTCGCTTGGTGGTCCCTCTCTCTGTCTAGCGTTCCTCACTGCTCGGGCCCCCTACCGTCTTCATATAGTTTTCTACAGCTTCTTGTCTCACCTGTCTCTGTTCCACCTCAGTCTCTGCTTCTCTCAGCCCAAACTCCCCGGGTCTCTTATTAATTTCCCTGTTTTCTCTGTCTCCACCTCGTCCCCTTCTCCATTCTGTCTCACCCTTCTCCCACCTCATCATGGTATGTCTCTCTGTGTCTCCCCCTTTGCCCTATTTCCCCATCTCTCTCTGCACCCCCCCATAGTCTCTCCCCATCTCTACCCCATCTCTGTCTCTTCCTTTTCTGTCTCTCCGCCATCCTCGCCCCATCTCTTTCTTTCTCTCCACCTCCCCATCTCTCCCCCTTCCATTCGGCCTCGGTTTGGCTCTGGCTGTGTGACCTTCACTTGTCCTTTCTCAGCTGCAGTTTCCACAGAAACCTCCAGCGGGGGGGGGGGGAGGGCGTGGACAGAAAGCAGACCCACTCTTCTCCCTGCTCAACCAGCCCTCAGCCTACCCCGCCCCACCTCCTCCCTCCCCCCGACTGGGATTTCTCACTTCCTCTCTTGGGGGCTGGGGAGGTACGTTTTCTGCAGAAACACAGGGTCACAGTCACACAGCTGAAGATGGGTTGACGGATGTACACACACACATGCACATGACTACAAAGTCATGACAAATTACCCTGGCCCAGGCACACACTTGCCACCATACGGGCCACCCAGGCACCACCACACTGAACTGTTCACTCACCCTCCCCTCCCCCAGCCCCATCTGGTTTCTGTCTTTCTATGTCTCCTTTTCCTGGTGTCTCCGCCTCTCCAGATCCCTGTATCTCTCTCCATCTGTCTCAGGGTCTCTGTCGCAGCCTCCTTTTGTCCTGAGAGAAGGTCAGTGGAGAAGGGCCAGCTGCCCGGACCTGGGCTGACCTGCTGTCTGTGGGCAGGGCGGAGAATCGAGAGAGTGCAGGAGTGACCATCCAGTCTGCGGTTCTCAGCAGGCTCCCTGGAGGGGGGAGCCCAAGCCTTCAGTGCCCTCGCACCCCTAGGAAATGAGACCCGGGTATCCCCAGTTTTGGGGTTTTGTTCTTTTTTTATTCCAACGGGGACTGGGGTGTGGCAGGGGGAGGGATGGGGGCCCAACTGACCCCCTCCCTGTGGGGGTCTCATAGAAATTCCGAGGTTTCTCCCCAAAAAAAAGAGAGAAAGAGAAGAGTCGAGGGGCACCAGGGGACACCCATCTGTCCAGAGGCCTCCCACTTCTCCAGAAGTGGGGAGGGCTGCGTTAAGTCTTGGGGAGCCCGAGCAGTCCCAGGATGGGGTTCTCCCCGTGAATTGCGTTCCGCTTCCGGGAACAGCCCCTGCAGTCCTCGGCCCCTGGAGTCCTCCGTTCCTGCGCTCCTCTTGTTCGCAGTGGGGGACGGAGTGCGGGCGTCCGCGGCACCCTCTGGCGAGTCCACTAGGGGGCGCAGGCAGGTTCCGGAGCCGAGCCTCAGACTTCACCGGGAACCGAAGGCAAAATCGCGGCGTCCGGCGCGCGGGGGCACAAGTCCCGTCCCTCGCCCACTAGGGAAGCGAGGGCGGCCGGGGCCTGGGGCGAGCCCAGTCCCTGCGGTCAGTCCGGGCGCCCGCCCGGCCCCGCCCGTGATCACTCGTGCTCGGCCAGCTCGCGGGGGCCGGCGGGGCCGGGCCGGGCCCGGGGCGGGCTGGTGGCTTCAGCGGGGGCGCCCAGGCCACGCGGGGGCGCGACGGCTCCGGAGGCCCGCAGCGCCTGGATGCGTCGGCACTCCTGACAGACACGCACGTGGGTGCAAGGGGTGGGGGCGGCGGGCCGGGCCCCGCCGGGCGGCCCCGGATCGTCCAGGAGGCGCTGGGGGCCCCCGTGCGCGCTGCCCGCATCCCCGCCCGCGCCGGCGGAGTAGAGCTTGCCGTTGCTGAGGCGCATCTCGCGGACGGCGCGTAGCGACAGCAGGGCCCGGCTTGGGCCTCCCGGGCGCCGGCGCCGGCGAGAACGCGACGTCTTGCGGCAGGACACCGCGTGCCGCAGCTCCTGCAGCATCTCCTGGCACACCGACACCTGGGGGCGGCGCGGGGCGCGGTGGTCACTGTCTGCGACCTCCTTGCCGCCGCCCCGCCCCCCTCCTTTCCCCTCTGGTCCTCTCGGCAACCTTCTCCACACCCTCCTGCTCTCCCTGCCCCACCTCTGTGTTCACCTCTCTTTCTCTTTCCTGCATGCCCTTTCACCTCCTCTCTTCCTTCCACCCTTTCCTCATTTCCCGTTCTCTTCCCTCACAGTTCCCTTATTTCCCCATGCTCTTCCTGTCTCGTCTCTCCACCTCTCAACTCCTGTCTCTCCTCCACTTCTCGCTCCCGTCTCCCTTCTTCTTTGGATTTGTTCTTAAATCTGCCCTTCACCTCCGATCCACGCTCCTCTCTTCCTACTCTTTCCTCTTGCCTTTTCACTCGAAAGTTTCTAACTGCTTCTAGTCCTTCCCTTGTACTCGTTCTCCATCCTCGGCCACTGATTCATGCACGCACTATTGCCAGATGTATTTGCTGACCGCCTACTGTGTTCCGGGCACTGTTTCGGGCACTGGGGATACAGCAGAGAACAAAACAGACAGAAGTCCCTGCCCTCATGGAGGTTATATTCCAGTGTGCAGAGACAAAACATAAATATGTAAATATAAGTAGTATGTTAGATGGTGATGAGTGCTTTGGAGAAAAATTAAATTGGGAAAATAGGTGGGGGTGTGGGTGGGGAGTGATGCTGAATTTTGAGATGGGTCCTTAGGGGAGACTCATTGAGAAGAGGACCTGCAAGTAGACAAAGGCAGGGCGGAATGAGCTGCGTGGGGCCTGGCAGGAGGGAAGGCAGACAATTCAGCTGAATACAGGTGTGAGGTGCTGGAGGAATGTGGAGCAGGTCAGGGTGGCCAAGGTGTGGTGGGCAAAGGGGAGAGGGAGGAGATGAGGTCAGAGGAGCAATGCGGGCTGGCTTGTGTAAGGCCCAGAGGCCACTGTAAGGGTTTGGCTTTTACTCTGAGCCAGATAGGAGCCACTGGAGAGTTTTAAGCATAGGACTGCTGTGCTTTCACAGGATCACTCTGGAGCTGTGTTGAGAACAGACTGCAGGGAGGTCAAGGGCAAGAGCAGGGGGCCCACTAGGAAGCTGCTACGATCACCAGACAGGATATGGCGGTGGCTGGACCACAGTGGTGGTGGCCAAGGAGGTGAGAAGGGGTTGATTTCTGGGTATATTTCAAAGGTGGAGCCAATAGTTTTTGCTAAGAGATCAGATAGAGGGTGTGAGAAAGAGGGAGGAGTGAAGGGTGACTCCACGTATTTTGGCCTGAGCAACTGGAATGATGGCATTGCCTGATGGGTGGGCAGGAGCTCTGTGTTGGCCACATGACGTCACGCACTACGTGGTGGACATCCACGTGGAGATGTCAAGTATGGAGCTGAATTTACAAACCGTGGGTTCAGGGAGAGGTCCCTGTAAGGGATACACATTTGAGGGTTACGGTAGGCAGCCTCCAAGATCCTGCCCCTGGGGTGTTCACACCCTTGTGTACTCCCCTTTGCCTTTGTACGAGGTTCACTGTGTGACCAACAGAATAAGGCTAGGTCAGCTGACATTTTGGCTTCCTCCTGGCTCTCTCTTGCATCACTCACTCTGGGGAAACTCAGCTGCCACGGCGTGAGGACACTCAAGCGGCCCTATGGAGAAGTCCCTGTGTGAGGAACTGAGGCCTCCTGCCAACTGCTATGTGAATGAGTGTATTTTTATTCTCTCTATCTTAGGATGTTTTGACATCTGAAACATCTTGCTAGCCAGGGAGAGACTGCCCTCCCAGAGCTAGCCAATTGTTAGGGATAGCAAAGGGCTGGGAACCTGCCTTTCACATGAAAACCAACCAATCCTGAGTCTATACACTCCCTTTTTCTGACTCTCACACACCAAGCCAATATTTCCCCTGCCCTAAATCAACCCAGGGCCAGGTACCAGACAATTAGAGACCACCCCTCTAGTCTAGAGCCTGCTGACATTATTCACACTGCCCAGTCCTAAGCCGTTTCCTTAGCTGCCTTGCCTTTCTCATGGAAACCCCAATAAAGGCCCTGCCCTAGGTTTCTCTCTCCCTTCTTCTGCCTCCTGACCAAATCTGGTGCTTTCCTTGTGGCCCTATGTGGCATGGTAGGCCCCCTCCTGTCAGGTAATGTAAGTAATAAACTCTTCTTTCACTGGCATTGGCCTCTTCTGCTCAGTCACTTCCATAAATTCAAACCCCACAGGTACATTTTGAGACAGTGAGCCATCCTGGAAGTGGATCCTCCAGCCCCAGTCGAGCCTCCAGACAACAGCAGCCCCAGCCAACGTCATGACCATGACCTTACCAGAGACACTGAGCAGCCAGAACCACCCAGCTAAGCTGCTCCCAGATTCCTGACCTATGGACACTGTGAACTGATAGAAGTTTGCTGTTTTAAGTTGCTAAATTGGGGGATAATTTGTTACACGGCAGAAGATAAATAATACAGGAGTCATCAGCATACAGATGGTCTTACAAACCATTTGGCTGGATGGGATCACCAAGGGAATGGAGAAAGAGAAGAGAAGAAGTCCAAGGATCGAGCCCTAGGGCGCCCCAACAAAACAGTGCCAGAGGGGTAGGAGGAAAATGAGGCAGGAGCAGGGAAGAGAGGGTCGTGAGGAGAGAGTGATCGGCTGTGCTGAAGCCCATGGCTGCCTCATGATGATGAGGCCAGAGACTCAGGCGCTGGATTTCAGATGCAGAGGTCACTGGTGGCAAGACTGGCTTCAGAAGACAGGTGGGGACAGAAGCTGGATGGGAGTGTGTCCAAGACTGAATGGGAAGACAGAAACTGGAAACAGCAGAGGGACACACCCTGTCAAGGCTACAACAGAAGGGGAGAAATGGGGCGGTGACTAGGAGGGGAAACGGGGTCCAGAGAGGGTTCCTTGAAGACGGGAGAAATGACAGCACGTCTGTATGCTGCCGGGCTTGATCCAGTAGAGGGAGAAAAGCAGATGATGCGGGAGGGAAGGAGAGAACAGCTGAGGAATGTCCTTGGGAAGGCAAGAGAGGAGGAGACGGGGCGCGTGTGGAGAAGCCTTAGCGAGGAGCGTGTATGTTCATCTGGAGTCACTAAGGGGCGAGTGGAGAAAGCATGAGGGTAGCTGGGTGTAGAGGTGGGGCTCGGCATGCTTTCTGACTCCTCTGCTTTTCTCAGGCCAGTAGAAGCAAGGTCATGGGCTCAAAGCAAGGAGGGGAAGGAGGGGCTGGAGGCTGGCGGAGAGAGGGAAAGGTTGGAATCGTGGAGGAGCACGGGGGCCCGCGGGGTTAGCACTGGAGCAGTATGGCTGGGTACCACCATGCCCGCGTATGGGCTGAGACCAGCCAGCAAGTCTGTCTTCCTGCTGTCGCATTCAGCTGCATTCTCCTTGCCCCTGTCTCTCCTCCTATTTCTTCTTGCTTTACCACCTCATTCTTTCCCCATATCCTTCTCTCTCTGCCCCTCCACACTCCTTCCCCTGCATCCTCATCTCTGCCTGCGCCCTCTTCCCCCTCTGTCCTTCCTCATGTCCATGGACCCTCTTTCCCGTCTTCCGTCTGCTCTCACCTTTTTTTTCTGGCCGCACCGTGGCTTGTGGGATCTTAGTTCCCCCCACCAGCGATCGAACCTGGGCCCTCTACAGTGACGGCACAGAGTCCTAACCGCTGGACCGTCAGGGAGTTCCCTGCTCTCACCTCTTCATGGACCTCCTGGACCCATGGAGTCGCTCCGATCCTCTCACGTCCCCAGCTCCCAGCCCCCCAACCCACGCATTCCTCCAGTAACGGCTCCCAATGCCATAGTCTTCACACCCCCTGCCCCTGGGGTCCCACTTCTCCCCGCACACCCTTCGCCAGCCCCCTCACCTCTTCTGACTCTGCCGACCTCCGCGTGGACCATACGAATTCCATGACTGCCACGAAGACAGCAATGATGAGGCCACAGATGAGCACGACAAAAATGCCGCCGATGTTCTCCATGCCCAAGCCTGGGGGTGGAGGGGGAGAGCCAGGGGTCGGGCTGTGTGGGCCAGGGGCGGCAAGGGGCCTTTGGGAAGGGCACGGCGTGCAGGGATGGCTGACCTTTAGCTCGATGGTCCTCCTCCTTGGGGCACCGGCTCCCCTCCCACCACTTGCGCTTTAGGATCTCCAGCCGGTTGTTCTCCTGAAGCTGCAGAATGGCCAGTGTGATCTCATCCCGGAACGGGGAGCCTGGACCGGGCACACGGTGGGGTGGGCGGTCATCGGGACCCTGGATCCCTGCCTGCCCAGACCCCAGAGGTTCCCTCCCCTCCGCAGCTCGTCTCCTCCCAGCTCTGCCGCATCCCCAGCATCTTCCCGGCCCACCTTCAAATCTGACTACTGCCCGCCACCTCCCCTGTCACCACCCCCGGGCCGAGCCCCCACTTGCCACATTTGTCACCGTTCCCCTCTCCCTGTGGCCCCCCCTCAATCTCCTCCCGCCAGGCTCTTCTCAACACAGCAGCCAGAGGGACAATTTCAGAAACATAGACATAGATCATGCCTCTCTGGTGCTTAAAACTCTCCAATGGCTCTGTTTGCAGCTAGAAAAAAAAATGTTCAAATGTTCAACAAGATTCTGCATTCACTGGTCCCACCACCTGGGGCTCCCTTAGGACCTTTGCCTCTGCCTGGAATGTTCCTTCCCTCACTTCACTCAGGGCTCTGCTCACAGGGTGCCTCAGGGGCTCTTCTCTATTTAAAATGACAGCAAGCATCCCCCTCCCTGTCCATCTCTTCCCCTTATTTACTTCAGAGCAGCTGACACTACTTGACATCACATTATAAAGCTATGTGTTTATTGTCTGTCTGCACCCCTAGTAGGCGGCTGGAGGTGGGGGCTGGGCAGCTAGCTCCCCGCTGTGGCATCCCAGCACCCAGAGCAGTCCTGGCACACAGTAGGGCATCAGATCTGCCAAGTGAACGAATCCCCAGCCACACCTCTCCTCTGTGTGGCCCCAACCCTGGACCACCTCTCTCCTCTCTACCCTCAGATCCTCCCCTTAAACCATCCTTGGGCCCCAAACACCCCACCCATATCCTACCCTCTACTCATTTCTTCATTCACTACTATAATTCTTGAGCATCTATCAGGTGCCAGGAACTAGGGATACAGGCAAGTGGGGTGATTGGTATTTATCAGGCACTTACTATGTGCCAGACCCTTTGTCTACAGAAGTGTATTTAAGTCTCACGATAATCCTGTGAGGCACGTGTTACCTACCACCCTCATTATCTGCATGAAGCAGGTGACACTCTTGCCTGAGTCAGGGAGGAAGCTGGGATTTGAATCCAGGTTGTTGTGACTCCAGAGCCTGTCCCTCAAAGCACCAGGCTACACTGCCCACCTGATACAGCACTGACCCTACCACAAAACTGCTAAGATTTGGGGTAATTTGTTATGTAGTCATAGCTAAGAAATGCAGTGGTCATCAGAATATAGGTGGGTTTAAAAGCCAAAATGCCAAAATTTGGTGGCAAAATCGTTGGTGAGTTTCCAGCACCAAGCCCTGAAAAAGCATGTCCAAGTCCCCCTAGCAGATCCATCCATCATTCTTCCTCCCTCCCTCCTTCCCTCTCTCCCTCCTTTCCACCCATCCAGCAACATCCATTATGTTGCTGGAGCACCTGCTCTGAGCCAGGCTGTGGGTTTGGTGCAGAGGATATGAAGTAAATAAAACCAGGTCCTCACCCTCGAGGGGCCCTCGGACCAATGGGGGAAGGCAGCAAGCCTCACGGCTCACATGCACTGACTTGGGCACAGTCTCACCGGGTTCTCGCAACAGCCCTCCAGGGCTGGAGCTGATTGCTCCTAGGCCTGTTTATATGCAGGTGGAAGGTGCAGAGGCTCAGGGAGGTGGCATCACCTTCCCAAGGCCACACAGCTAGGAGGCCACACACAGCACTCCCAGCCTGCTCGGGAAGGGCCTGGCCTACTCCCTGGCCTGCTCACACAGCCTGGTTTCAGCTGCCTGGGGACCCACGGCCTCCCACCCCGCCCCACTGCCGCCATACCCAGCGGCATGCCGATGCCGTAGCCCTTGGTGTCCAGGAGGCCCCCGATCTGGGTGAGGTTGCAGTTGAGGCGCCGGTGGTACTCATTCATGGTGGACTCGAGCAGGAAGGCATAGCGGGAGTTGAGCACGCGGGCGATGCCCTCCTCTGTGCTCTTGACAAACACGCTGGGCTGCTTCGACTGCATGTAGTTCCACATACGCTGGTACGTCTGGTACCGTGAATTCTGGGCAGAGGGCGCATGAGGGGAAGACGGGTGAGGGTCTTTCCACTCCTGCCTTTCCCCTGAGCCCTGTCCCCTGCCCTCTAGAAAGTCTCCCTCAACCCGAGAGAGCGGGGAGACCAGAGGAAGACAGGAAGAGCCAAAGACAGAGGAGAGACGCAAGACAGACAGACTGCTCAAGGCCAGATCCAAGCCAACCCCACACCCACCAGCCCAGCGAGGATCCTGAGGACCGAAGGCTTGGGAAGAAGGGGCCGCAGCCTGTTTTTCAACCCTTTTTCTCTCTTCCACCCCTGGGCCTCGGCTCGGCTTGACACCCAGCCCTGTCTTCCCGGTGTTCCCAGGCCTTATTCAGAGAAGCTGGGAGCAGATGCTCAACCATATCTACCCAGGGCCCAGCCTGCTGCCGGGAGACCTGCGTCCAAGCCAAACAGGACAGCTGACTTCCTACAGGCCCCGCAGGAACCTTCTGAGGAATGCACTGCCCCACCCTGAGCCGCTGTGCACGGCGGGGACCCCGAAACCAAGCCTGGGTGGCTCCAGGGACCCCACCTGAAAGAAGGTCATGGTGGAGCCAGCGTGGATGGTGCCATACTCAATGTTGGTCTGGTCCGCCAGGTCGTCGGCCGACTCCACAGGCACCTCCATGCGCTGCACGGTGAGGAAGGCAGCCAGGTTGGCCGTGTAGGAGGAGATGATGATCAAGGTGAAGGCCCACCTGAGGGGTGGGAGGGGTGAGCTACAGGTTGGAGCCACCCCTGCCACCCTGCCCCTGTGGCCATGTGCCCCATTGGTGGTGCCCCCCTCAGTGACCCCAGCATCTAGAAGGCTGACTGCTGACTAGTGGAGGGGCTGGGAGAATGGAATCTGGAGCCAGACTCCCTGGGTTTAAAAATTGCTTCCAGAGGGCTTCCCTGGTGGCGCAGTGGTTAAGAATCCGCCTGCCAATGCAGGGGACACGGGTTCGAGCCCTGGTCTGGAAAGATTCCACATGCCGCGGAGCAACTAAGCCCGTGCGCCACAACTACTGAGCCTGGGCTCTAGACCTCGTGAGCCACAACTACTGAAGCCCGCGCGCCTAGAGCCCGTGCTCCGCAACAAGAGAAGCCACCGCGATGAGAAGCCCGTGCACCGCAACAAAGAGTAGCCCCCGCTCGCCGCAACTAGGGAAAGCCCACGCGCAGCAACGAAGACCCAACGCAGCCAAAAATAAATAAATAAATAAATAAATTAATTAAAAGAAAAAAAAAAAGAAACGTTGATTTCCAAGGCAGAGCTGTCCTGAACCATGACGAGCCCTTGGGTGTGGCGGCAGGAAGCTATGGCCCGTGTGGACATGAGATGAGGGGCCCAGGAGGGGAGTTCTGGCCAAGCTGCTGCTATTCAGGTGGCGGCCAAGTCCCTAGGGCACTGGCACCCACCCCCACCGCCCTACCACCGGCCCTGGCTTGCTGAATCACCAGGCCGAGGTCACATCTGGAGATGAAGAAACATCTGTTGAATGACTGAATGTGGGGGAAGACTCGGGGTGGAGACAAGAGTGAGCCTGGGGTCAAAGGCACCAGTGAGAGAGGGGGCGTGACTGGGGGCTTCCTGGGTGACAGCGATGGGAAGGGGCAGAGAACACCCAGCTGGGGAAGAGGGTCCCTGACTGAGCAGCAGAAGGGATGGGCTGTAGAGAGTTGGTCACTGGTCCCCCACCTGACTGGGGGACTCAGCCAGATTTGTCACAGCGGGTCCCTTCATGCCCTCTCAGCCGCCTCCTCACACGTGCCTCCCTCTCGTGCCTGGCTGGAATGCGCCTCCCTCTCTTTGGCAGGCATGCCTCTGTTTGCACCTTCAGATGAAACAGCCCAGATGTCACCTCCTCAGAGGGGCCCTTCCTGAGCACCCTCATTCTCTACTGTTCTCTTTCACTGCACCCTGTTTGGTTCTTCAATAGCACAGTTTACATACATCTGATACATCATTATATTAAAAATGTTGGGCTTCCCTGGTGGCGCAGTGGTTGAGAGTCCGCCTGCCAATGCAGGGGACACGGGTTCAATCCCTGGTCTGGAAAGATTCCACAGGCCGTGGAGCAACTATGCCCGTGCGCCACAACTACTGAGCCTGTGCTCTGGAGCCTGCGAGCCACAGCTACTGAGCCCGCATGCCTAGAGCCCGTGCTCCTCAACAAGAGAAGCCACCGCAATGAGAAGCCCGCGCACCGCAACGAAGAGTAGCCCCCGCTCTCTGAGGCTAGAGAAAGCCCTCGCACAGCAATGAAGACCCAACACAGCCAAAAATAAAAACAAATAAATAAATAAATTTATTTTTAAAAAAATGTTAATAAAGTTCAGTCGGGGTGTGTGGTAGGCAGAAGAAAGGCTTGCCCCCCAAAGATGTCTACATGCTCACCCCTGGAACTTGTGCGTATGTTCCCTCACAGGGTAAAAGGGTCTTTGCAGATATGATTAAGTTAAGAGTCTTGAGATGGGGAGATTAGCCTGGATTATCCTGTTGGGCCCATGGAATCACAAGGGTCCTTATGCGGAAGAAGGAGGTCAGAGTCAGAGAGAGAGATTTGAAGACGTTATGCTCTTGGCTTTGAAGATGGAGGAAGGGGCCACAAGCCCAGGAACGCAGGCAGCTTCTAAAAGCTGGAAAAAGCAAGGAAATGGATTCTTCCCCAAAGCCTCCAGAAGAACTGGCCCTGCCAACACCTTGATTTTAGCACAGTCATATCTACTTTGCACTTCTGACCTCCAGAACTATAAGAGAATAAATTTATGTTGTTTTTAAGCCATGAAGTTTGTGGTAATTTGTTGCAGCAGCAACAGGAAATGAATACAGGGTATAACTCCTGACATGATGCCAATTCCAAAATGTTAAAAAAAAAAAAAAATCATCAAGATTCAAAAGTTTAGGGATTTCCCTGGTGGTCCAGTGGTTAGGACTCCGAGCTTCCACTGCAGGGGGCACGGTTTCAATCCCTGGTCAGGGAACTAAGATCCCACATGCCATGCGGCGCATCCAGAAAATTTTAAAAATTAAAGAAAAAAAAAGTTTCAAAGCCCTGCTGCAACTAAGGAGCCCACGTGCTGCAACTAAGGAGCTCTGGAGCTGCAACTAAGGAGCCCTGGAGCCGCAACTAAGGAGCCTGCCTGGTACAACTAAGACCTGGTGCAACCAAAACAAAACAAAGTTTCAAAGCTAATGGACCAAGCAAATTGCAAACAACTGCCAGATGGTAGTTAGCCTCGCTTAGCTGGGAAAGAGAAAAACCTGCCACCATTATGGTTAGTCTTGAACAAACAAGTTTTGAATCAAACAATATCTTCGGGACATATTCTTGGCATAAAATATGATGTCCTTGTGTTGATTTATCTGTTTATTCTCAGTTCCTTTGCCTCTTGAGGACTGGTTTTCCACCTGAGTGCCTGGCACATGGAAGGGCCTGAGAAGCACCTCTTGCTGAATGACTACTGAGCATGGATTCTGACTGATGGGGAGGAAGCCCAATGCCTCGGTTTGCCCTGGAGAGGTACCCAGGGCCTATGGGGTGGGTGGCACTGGGGCGGGAGGCTGGCTCGGCCCAGCCCTGCCTCTAGCCAAATGCACGCTCTTTAGCAAACCACTTCCTCTCTCTGGGTCTCGGTCTTCTAATCCATAAAACCAGAGAATATTCCTTGTCCTAAGCATGCTCCTTGGCTTTCTGTGGTTCTAATGAGGAAAAGGAGCTGAGAAGAGTTATATGAACTGCAGCCAAGCCCAGCTGCTATTTCAAAGGTAGGGTGGCAAATGTGAGTGCTTATGGAAGCCAGGCCGGAAAGTGACTGAAGGGGGACTTCCCTGGTGGCGCAGTGGTTAAGAATCCTCCTGCCAATGCAGGGGACACGGGTTCGAGCCCTGGTCGGGGAAGATCCCACAGGCCGCGGAGCAACTAAGCCCATGCGCCACAACTACTGAGCCTGCACTCTAGAGCCCTCGAGCCACAACTACTGAGCCCGTGCGCCACAACTACTGAAGCCCGCGCGCCTAGAGCCTGTGCTCCGCAAAAAGAGAAGCCACCGCGATGAGAAGCCTGTGCACCGCAGTGAAGAGTAGCCCCCGCTTGCCTCAACTAGAGAAAAGCTCGTGCACAGCAACAAAGAGCTAATGCAGACAAAAAAAAAAATTTTTTTTTTTAAAGTGACTGAAGGAGGGAGAGAGGACTGAGGCCAGTGGAACAGGCATCAACGCCAGGTGGGAATGCCAGCCGAGCACTATCAGATCTCCCAAATCTTCGAGAAAAGTGATTAATCTGAATTTGGGGAGTTCCCTGGTGGCCTAGTGGTTAGGATTCCGGGCTTTCACTGCTGTGGCCCGGAACAAAGATCCCGCAAGCCGCACAGCGTGGCCAAAACAAAACAAAACAAAAAGAGACATCTGAATTTGTAAGTGAATTTACCCAATTTTTAAATGCCAACTAATTCAAAAAATTTTAAACTATGGGCCAGACATCACCAGTTGTCAGTGTCTGCTCTCTGACACATAGGTTCTTGGAGCTTGTCTTGGAGGCAAAATAAGTTCCGTTCAAAATAAGTTACTGGGTCTGGGTAATTCCCTGGGGGTCCAGTGGTTGGGATGTGGTGCTTTCACTGCTGAGGGTCTGAGTTCAATCCCTGGTCAAGGAACTAAGATCCCACAAGCCACGCGAGGTGTGGCCAAAAAAAAAAAAAGAAAAAATGTTTCGAGATCCGCGTGGGACTTTGAGGGAGCAGGTGTCCCTGTCTGGGCCTCAGCCTCAGCCTCTGGACAGTGAAGGCTGTCCTGGCTCAAGGATTCCAGTGTCTCTGTGACTGCCCAGGCAATGTCCGAGACAGCAGTAACAATGCCAATACTGTCCTGATTATAACCCCTCAGGTCAGCAGAAGCACTTTCCCATCCCTTAGCCACACTGAATCCTTACAACCTGAGACATGGGCATTTTTATCCCCATTTTTCAGATGAGGAGACTGAGGCATGGAGACCCAAGGTCACACAGCCAGTGAGTGGCAGAGCTGGGGCTCAGCTGCCCCCACCCCATTCCCTGTCACACAGCTGGCGTGGGTAACGGGAATGGGCCCAGGCCTCAGAAGCCCCCCCACCCCACCCCCCGCCAACCCCAGTTGGGGCAGACAGGCAGCCTCTCACCAGACTCCGCTGACGCAGCGTGTGGACAGCGCCCGGGGCATGATCTCCGAGCCCTGCTGCATGAAGCCCCCCACAGGGAACCAGAGGCTGTTGCCCAGCGTGTACTGATTCTCCAGGATGTGGGGACGTGCCCGCAGGCACGGGTGCGGGTTATACCACTCGTAGGGGCTCAGCCTGTGGAGAGACACGGGGAATGGGGAGAAAAAGGAGAGGAACAGAGGAAAGAGAGAGCCACCGTGATCAGAAGAGATGGGGGGACGAAAACGGAGGGGAAGACAGAGATGGACATAGAGAGACACACACACACACAGAGAAACAGAGACAGTGCGGGCAAAAGGGGAGGGGGACAGAAAGAACGGGAAGGGGAGAGGCCCAGAGAGAACCACGGAGCAAAAGTCAGAACCACCAGAAGGAAATACAGAGACAGGGCCAGAAAGGGAGAAGGGAGGGTGCAGGGAATCCAAGGCCCCAAGTGGAGGCCGAGGATGGTCCAGACAGATGACAGAAAGGTCAGGCATGGAGACCCCAGCTCGTGCTTCCTCCCCGCCCTCTCCTTCCCAGGCAGCAGGTAGTGGACTCACCTGGCGGCCAGGAACAGGACGCAGCTGACAGCCAGGTAGGCAAGAAGCATGAAGAGCCACACAGCAGGGGAGAAGGGGTCCAGGAAGGAGAAGTAGCCAGGCTTGCGGCCCTGGTGGGAGAGGGAGTGAGAGCCGGAGCCACACAGACCTGAGCCCCTCCCCCAGCCCCGGGGCCCATGAGCCCCACCGGCCCCTCTGAGGTCCAGCCCACAGCCTCTACCTCCCTTGGGTGTCCGGCCCCAGCGCCAGCCCCCACCCCCGCCTCCATGTCTCCAGGGGGAACCGTACCATGTGCACGCGGTAGAGGATGCTGATTCCCAGGGTCATGAAGGGTTTGGAAAAGTCGATGACCTTCTCCCGCTCAGCTGTGATGGTGAACGCAGCCACAGCCAGGTCTGCCTTCTGCTGGAGGGGAAGCGGGGCGGGGGCAGATGGGCGGGCCAGGGAGACAGATGGGCAGTTAGAGAGAACGCACTGAGGGAGCGACTTAGAATATCAGAAGCTGAGAGAGAGGCAAAGAGAGAGGGCAGCAGAAGGAGCCAGGGGACCGGCTCCAAGAGCGCACCTCGGGCCTCCAGTCGGACCCTTGTCATCTCACGTCTGCTGTAAGCGGCTCCTGTGGCCTCCTTCCTGCCCGGCTGCCCTGCCTCATCCAATCTCTCCCGCTCCCCAGTCAAGTTCATCATTAAGACCCTGCTTTATAAAACCTACCACTGACCCCCACCACTCCCACCATGCCGGCGTCTTAAAGAGAGAGCCTGAGATTGGAGTTGAGATGCCTGGACGCTGACCCACTCAGGACCCTCTTGGAGCCTTGGTTTTCTC
Source organism: Balaenoptera borealis (assembly GCF_965194805.1). NCBI lineage: Eukaryota > Metazoa > Chordata > Mammalia > Artiodactyla > Balaenopteridae > Balaenoptera > Balaenoptera borealis. The sequence continues at coordinate 57,725,232 of NC_138878.1, read as the reverse complement.
TTCTGTATGAACAATTAACAGGTAACACTTATCAAGCGCTTACTATGTGCCAGGCTCCATGCTAGATGCCACTTTATATAGATTATCTTGTATAATCCTCTTAACAGCTCCCTGAGGGCCACTACTAGGCCCATTTTATAGAAGGGGAAACTGAGGCTCAGAGAGGCAAAGGCACTAGAGAGTAAAGGCAGGGGCTGGGGACCATAAAGCAGAGACATGACCTCCACTCTCCTGCCCCTGGCAGACACCAGGGACCTAGATGTGTGCATCATGAAGCCACCCCTGACACACAGGACCACGCCCGGCTCAGTTGAGATAATGACCTCAGGAGAAGCTGCATGTGGTCTTGAGTTGGGGAGGGGTGGCTGGGGTCCGGGTCTGAAGTGGTGAAGGGTGGGTAGTGGGTGGGGTATGGCGGACAAAGGGGTGTGTGTTGGGGTCTTGCTGACACGCTGGAATGCCTGATGCAAAGGGGCCATCTCGCTCTTGCCCAAGTGGATATCAGGCAGTCGTTAGCTGTGGGCAGGACAACAGGCTGGGAAAAAACCTGGCACTTCACACACACACACACACACACACACACACACACACTGCACACGTGAGCACTGTACACGGTCAGGTCTACACCACCAACATGTGCACACCATGCCATATCCACACACGCGTGCCCAGACACAGGCTGACCCAGTGACATACTGTCCACGTGGACTCAGGCAGACAAACACGTGCCCTGTACACGAGTGTAGGGAGGAGCGATGACATCGTGGGGGGCATTCCCTAGAGGCACAGTGCCCACACCCGAACACGTGGCCTCACGTGTGCACATACATGACAGAGGTGGCAGGGCGCTGGAGAGGGCCGGGGGTGGGAGTAGGGAGCCCTGGCTCTGCCCCAAGCTCACTGGGTGACCAGGGACAGGGGCTTCCATGTCTCTGGGCCTCACTTTGGTCCTCTGTAAAATTGGGTGGGGGGTGAGCGAGAGGTCTCCTGGGTTTGGGACCCGGCTCCGAGGATGCTCCTTCCAGGCATACTGGTTCCATCGCCCAGGGCTCAGCCGGGCCCCAGCACCGACTCCAAATTCAAGTAGAGTCCTCCCCCTGGGGCTGAAATAAGAGTCAAGGTCCCGGATCACTGGCCTGGGAGGAGGGACACACGCACCCCCCAAGGGGCTGAGACTGAGAGCACATGAGGTAATACAGACTGGGACAGAACTGGGGTGGGGAGAGAGGGCACGGGCCCCAAAGATACTGCAAAGAGAGGTGGCACAGGCTGAAAACAAAACCAAGGTCAGGGAGAGATCACGTGGACCCAAAATGAAATCCAGGCTCTAGGAGAGAAGAGATCTGAAAGACAATTCGATGTCAGGGAAAGAGGACAGACCCAGAAGATTAACCAAGAGTAGAGAGAGACGGCACAGGTGAAACAACTACGGCAGGGTGAGAGAGAGACGGCACGTCCCCAAGGCAGAATCCAGAGGCGGCCATGTGTGGCAAGGGCCCAGAACACACCGGATTCAGAGCTTACCCCTGGGAATTCCTGTGTGTTGAGAGTAAGGAGTGGGTTTTCCCCCCTTTTTTTTTGGCCACACCCCACGGCTTGTGGGATCTTAGTTCCCCAACCAGGGATCGAACCCGCGCCCTCGGCAGTGAAAGAGCGGAGTCCCAACCACTGGACCGCCAGGGAATTCCCGGTTTTCTCCTTTCTTGTGCACTTGCCACTCTCATGACTAATATGTGAATCATTGGGAACAATGTTAGCTAATACAGGAATCTTTATTTTTATGCACCCACAGGAGGTCTGTCCTGGCAAAGGCCCCCCACGATAACCCATCAGCCTCCTCACTGGCCCCCTGCCTCTGCTCATAACACCCCCCCATCCAAAATGATAGTCACCTGTTTAAAAACTCTTGGGTGGCTTTCCCACTGCACCTAAGGCAGTGTCCAGGGTGGCTGGAGCAGAAAGCGCGGGGTGGGGGGCGGGTAGGTGGTGGGAAATGCAGCAGAGTGGGAACCAGAGCCCTGCAGGGCCTTGCAGGCCAGGGGAAGGGGGCCGGATTCTACCCCAAGGGCAACAGAGGACATCACATCAGAGGGTGTGAGCAGCAGGGGGTAACGTGATCTGGCCGCCCTGAGAACAGACCACAGGGGCAAGAGTGGAAGCCGACTAAAGATGTCCACGGAGATGCTGGGGGCGGGGCTAAGTGGAGGTGGAGAGGAGGTGGTCCGATTTGAGATGAATTCCGAATGGAGGACAGACAGATCCTTAAATGCTGCAAGTTCTTCTAGACTCCTCTCAGAGTCTTTGGAACCCCTGCCCCCTTTCCACCTCCTCCTCCTCCCCCTTCATTTCCCAAAAGGGACACCTGTTCCTTAGAGAAGACTTCCCTCCCCAAGGGAACCCTGACAGTTTAATCTCTGGGATGAAATCAGGAAGAATCCAAATGATAAGCCACCTGTAGAAATGACAGGGGGATTGTCTAAATGCCTAAAAACCAACCAAAGCACTGGTGACTGGCCCTCTGCCCCAGCCCGCCCTGTACACCAGCTCTGTGCAAACCATCTGTGCGGTGCTATCAGCTCCCTGACAGGCTCTGCCAATAGGGGGCACTAGAGGAAGGCTGCAAGGCTGGAGGAAGGAGAGTTACCTGCTCCTTCTGGTCTACTCTCAGGTCCCCAGCCTTTCTGCACCAAAGGCAGCAGCATTTCTTCCACAGGGCAGCAGACACATTCAGTCTGCAGCTTCCCAGCACTTGCAGAACCAGCTTTGCTGAGCCTTTCTTGGGGCACCAGCACCAGCTGGAGAGTGCCCCCTCCTCGGGGTCTGAGTTTCCGCCCCACAGAGCCCTTCCTCTAAGTTTCCGAGTTTCAGCTCTTCTCTGCTCCTTCAGAACTTGAGACAGAGCCATTTCCTGCCTTGCTACCTCCTTGATGCCTGAGAGAGAGCAAGGGTGTGTAAACTATGGCCCTCAGGCCGAGTCTAGACCATCTGCCCGATTTTGTAAATAAAGTTTTATTGGAACACAGCCAGACGCACTTGTTTAGGTATTGTCTACAACTGCTTTCCATACAATGGAAGAGTTGAGTAGTGACACGATGACCTGGAAGACGGAAATATTTACATCTGGCCCCTTGCAGAAAAACTGCTGATTCCTGCCTTGGACTTCAACTTTTACCCTCTCAGTTAACTAGTTAGCAACTTTATTCCTAGTAAATAATTCTCTTCATTCAAATATCTGGGGACTTCCCCGGTGGTCCAGTGGTTAAGAATCTGCCTTCCAATGCAGGGGATGCGGGTTTGATCCCTGGGCAGGGAACTAAGATCCCACGTGCCACGGGGCAACTAAGCCCACGTGCCACAACTACTGAGGCTGTGCGCCACAACTAGAGAGAAGCCCACGGGCCGCAACGAGGAGCCTACACGCTGCAGCGGAGAATCCTGCATGCCGCAACAAAGATCCCGCATGCTGCAACTAAGACCCGACGCAGCCAAAATTAAATAAATTAATAAATATTTTTTAAAACCCCACAAATATCTGGAGTGATTAGTTTCCTGGTAGACCCCTGACTGATGCAAAAATGACAATACCCAGGTCACATGAGCGCTCAGGTCACAGGGTCACTCAATGTCCATGGGCGGGTGTTCAGCGTCTAGCAGGGCCTGGTAATGAGCGGTTTCTCAAAAGGAGAATAGTATCTGCAGAAAACAGCATGATTTGCTTCAAAACTCTAGAGGTCTGCATGCGAGTCACCTCTTGGTGCCTGCTTCCCTATTTGCCACCAGCACGCTACACTTCCCGGGATCTGCCGGCTCATCAGGCCCAGGTGGCAGATCAGCTTGCATGAAGCCAGGACCTGCTGCAGAGCTTTTGCATGCTCTGGGCCTCCCTCAAAATGAAAAGCCTTACAGGTTGTTTGGTAAAGGGATTAAAGCAGCACACACAAGTTATACCCAGGTATAAGTTGTTGCTCAAAGCCAAAAAACCCACCAAATGTCCGCAATACCAGACAAACAGCAAAGGTCTGAGTTTCAGCTCTATTGGGACCCTCGTCTGAGTTTCTAAGGTTTAATCTTTCCAACTTCTTCCCCTTTCCCCTGAGCCCTCGGGGTAGTGGCTGCTTCCTCCAGCTGCTACCTTCAGGATCCATTAGCTTTATTTTTACTCTTTCAGTTAGTGGGTTAACGCTGCGTGGCTTGCGGAATCTTAGTTCCCTGATCAGGGGCTGAACCCGGGACCTCAGCAGTGAAAGCATGAAGTCCTAACCACTGGACCGCCAGGGAATCCCTAGTTAACAATCCTTTGTATTAAATTCTCTCTGTTCAAATAGCTGATAAGAGGGGAAATCCCGGGGCTTCCCTGGTGGCGCAGTGGTTGAGAGTCTGCCTGCCAATTGAGGGGACATGGGTTCGAGTCCTGGGCTGGGAAGATCCCACATGCCGCGGAGCAACAGAGCCCGTGAGCCACAACTACTGAGCCTGCGTGTCTGGAGCCTGTGCTCCGCAACAAGAGAGGCCGCGATAGTGAGAGGCCCGCGCACCGCGAGAAGAGTGGCCCCCACTCGCCGCAACTAGAGAAAGCCCTCGCACAGAAACGAAGACCCAACACAGCCAAAAATAAATAAATAAATTAATTAATTAATTTAAAAAAAAAGAGTAGCAATTAAAAATACAGATTTTCCATAAAAAAAAAAAAAAAGAGGGGAAATCCCTGGCGGTCCAGTGGTTAAGACTCCGAACTTCCACTGCAGGGGGCACGGTTCGATCCCTGGTCAGGGAACTAAGATCCCACATGCCTCGAGGTGCAGCGAAAAAAAACAAAAAAACAAAACAAAACAAACAAACAAACAAAAATAGCTGATATGATTCTGTTCAAGTAACTGGTGCTGTTTTGTCTCCAGATTGGACACTAACTGACTGATATCAGCTGTGGGTTTATTGCCAACCTCCTCACTAAATGCTATTTCAGGCTCATAAGATCTGATCAGCAAAATGTTGCCAGTGTGATGGACCAGCGTCAAGAGACCAAGTTCTCCGTGTTCTATATTGGGGTCCCCAACCCCCAGGCCGTGGACCGGTACCGGTCCACAGCCTGTTAGGAACCGAGCTGCACAGCAGGAGGTGAGCGGCGAGCAAACGAGCAAAGCTTCATCTGCCGCTGCCCATGGCTCCCCACCGCTAGCATTATCTCCTGAACCATCCCCCTGACCCGCCCCCCGCCAGTCTGTGGAAAAATTGTCTTCCACGAAACCAGTCCCTGGTGCCAAAAAGGTTGGGGACTGCTGGTCTATATGATGGCAGAAAGCAAGAGAGTTGATGTCAGCCTGAGGCAAGACTGAAGGTTTATACTCCTGGCTTCTGGTGGTCCTTGGAAAGTGGTTGGAGAAAAAAGCATTTGCTAGGTCAGTAGCTCACACCAGCTACCAACGGCTGTGTTGACTTGCTCCAGGAAAGATACTTCATTTGGGCCAGCATCTGCGATTGGAGTCACCACCTGATTGCATTTACAAGAATCCACAGTCATTCTCCAAGATCCATCTGCCTTCTGCACAGGCCAAACAGGCCAGTTGAACAGGGATGAGATCACTACCCCTGCTTCTTTCAAGCCATTAATGGCGGCACCAATCTCTGCAATTCCTCCGAAGGATGTAGAATTGCTTTTGGATTACTATCCTGGGAAACAGGGGGAGTTCTAGGGGCTTCCACTGGCTCTTTCTACCATAATGACCCTGACTCCACGGGTCAGAAAGCTTATTCCAATTATACAACCAGGACCTGGAAAAACACAGAGTGAGTCCAAGGGCCTATCAGGCCCACTCTGAGTGGAACTTGGGCTCAGACTCCATTTATCACTTGGCCACATAAGCCCTACTGTGGTCCACCAGTCAAAGCAGGAAAAATCAAAATGACTTGCCATCTATGAAAATGACAGGAGGTTGTCTGAATATCTAAAAATCCATCAAAAGCCTCAGTGCCAAGAAGGAGCCTGTATAGAAACTGGTGTTAAAAAAGAAAAAAAAAAAGAAACTGATGTAGTCTTTCTGGAAAGCAGTTCAACAGTATATAACAAAAGCCATACGAAGGGTTTTCCCCTTTCACCGGGTAATTCTATTGAGATTCAATCCTAATCAGCTACAATGCAAGCCAAGCTTTCGTGCATAAAGATGTTTGCTTATGGTTGTTTATAGCAGCACAAACAAACATCTAAAAATACCTGGAAACAACTAAATATAAAAAATGCTTCAATAAATTACAGTACATCCACATGGGAGTTAATATGCAGCCGTGTGACATTCTGTTTAGGTTAAAACAATGAGATATTTTTAGCCTTTCAGATTGGCAAAGTTTTTTTTAAAAGATTGATAATACCCATTGTTGGCAAGAGTGTGGAAAATTTGACATTCTCGTGCACTTTTGGTGGGAATATAAATTGGTGGAACCTTTTTGAAGGGCCATTTGGCAGTATATACTTAAAAAACATTCATACCCTTTGAACCTCCACCACTTGGAACTTACCCTCAGGAATACCCCCACCAATCCAATTGATGGTAGCATTGTCTATGCCTGCAAAAACTGGAAACCACCCAAATATCCATCAATAGTGGACAAGTTAAATAAATAATTCATGTTCAGTCACACAAGGAAATCCTTTTGTCTCCCCCTTGAATTTCAAATAGGCATCTCAAACGACCCACACCCAGAGATAACTCTTATCCCCCTGACCCCCGACCCCACCAAGCTGCTCCTCCTATGTCCTCCCCATGGTGGAACCTGGCCTTGCCATTGGCCCAGCTGCTTAGCCAAACCCTGAGTCACTCTTGATTCCTCTCATGCTCTGGCACACATCCCACCTGGTGGTACACCTGACACAGCTACCACTGGAGCACAAGCCAGCATCTTCTCTCTTCCACACTTTCCAATGGCCTCTGAAATGGACCACCTTGTCTCTACTCTTGGTCCACTACAGTTATTTCTCAGCAGCCAGAGTAATCATTTTTAAATGATTTTGAAATTAAATCAAGGTCCTATATCCATACAATGGAATGTTAGTCAGCCCTAAAAAGGCAGTACTCATCATTTTACAATGTGGATGAACCTCAAGCATGTCATGCTGTGTGAGAAGCCAGACACAAAAGGCCACATATTGGCTGATTCCATTTATATGAAATGCCTAGAATAAGTAAATCCATGGAGACAGAGAGCAGAGTGGTGGTTGCCAGGAGCTGGGGAAGGGGGGAATTGGGAGTGACTGCTTGGTGGGTTCGGGTTTTCTTTGGGGGTCATGAAAATGTCTTGGAACTAGATAGAGGTGATGGTTGCACAATACTGCGAATATACTAAATGCCACTGAATTTGGTTAATTTTATGTTATATGAATTTCACCTCAATAAAAAAAAAGAATAAACAAATTAGATCATGGCACGTTCCCTGCTTAAAACCTTCCAGTGACTTCATAACACAATAAAAATAACATCCAAGAAGGAGAAAAGGGACTTCCCTGATGGCACAGTGGTTTAGAATCTGCCTGCCAGTGCAGGGGACACAGGTTCAAGCCCTGGTCCGGGAAGATCCCACATGCTGTGGAGCAACTAAGCCCATGCGCCACAACTACTGAGCTTGCGCTCTAGAGCCCGAGAGCCACAACTACTGAGCCGGCATGCCACAACTACTGAAGCCCGCGCGCCTAGAGCCCGTGCTCTGCAACAAGAGACACCACCACAGTAAGAAGACCAGGCACCGCAACGAAGAGTAGCCCCCGCTCTCTGCAACTAGAGAAAGCCCACGCGCAGCAACGAGGACCTAACGCAGCCATAAATAAATAAATAAATAAATAAATAAATAAATAAATAAATAAATAAAAACAAAAAAGGAGAAAAAAAGGGGGGCTTGATTCCCTGGCTATCCAGTAGTTGGGACTCGGTGCTTTCAATTCTGGGGCCCGGCTTCAATCCCAGGTCGGGGAACTAGGATCCTGCAAGCCACTTGGCTTGGCCAAAAAGAAAACAACAACAAGAACATCCAAACTCCTTACCTGCAAGACCCGGGTGACTCAGACTCTGTTCTAGGACCTCCAGCTTCCCCCTCACCCACTCCCCACAAAACTCTGTGAGGGAGGGAACATCGTTCCCACTTCAAGAGGGGAAGCTAGTTCAGAGAGATGAAGTGGCTCGCCAGGGACCACACGGGAAAGCAGGCAACCTGAAGCTGGCTCTGTCTGGCGTCTAACCAGCTCACAGCTGTAGTGGACACCGTGGTGGCCGCCCAGACCCTCCTTCCGGATCAGGCACTCATGGTCCCAGTTGTTGGTGGCTGATTGCTCTGTAGGTGGAAGAACGCCTTTGCCCCAGGTCCTGACCCTCCCCGAGGACAGCCCTCATCCAATGACGTGTCGGTGGGGGGCATAAAAGCCTTCCCCCTTACCTCAGGGGGATGTCTTTGATGGCCATCCCAGCTCCAGAGCTGCCCGTGGGACATGGGACGGCTGAGGCCCAGCCATGACTGCAGCACAGCTCAACTCCTCCCTCTGCCCAAGCCTGCTCCTCTACTCCCTGCTTTCCGAGGGCACCCCACACACCTCCTGCCTGCTAATCTCCACCGCGGAATCTGCTTCCCGGAAACCCGACCTAAGATATCTGCCCTGTCCTTAAGGGCCAGACCGGAGGGCCCCCGGGGGTGACAGCTAAAGCCTGTGAGCGATAGGTCGGACTTGCCTTGTACAAAGATCCTACTGGAGGACAAACTGGAATGGAGAGAGATGGGAGGCCAGGAGGCCCATGAGGAGGCTGGTGAGAGGGGCGGGGCCTGAAATCACAGTGCAGCAGTGATGGCAGGGAGAAAGGTAATTCCAGCAGTGGCCACTGGGTGGAATAAACGGACCATAATTCCAGACTGGCCTACAAGCCCTGAGCCTGGCCCTGGGGTCGGGGTGGCTGGGGGGATGCTGGTGCCCTGGGCTGTCTTCCATCTGGAAGTCACTTGTCAGCTCTGGGCCAGCCTGCTGGGGTGCCAGCCCTGGCTCTGCCTGTCACTAGCCGTGCGGCCTGGACAGTATCTTGGTGCCTTACTCTGTCCATTAGAGAAAACTGGGCAAACCCCAGGCCTTCCTCAGGGGGTGCCCGTGGGGAGTCAAGGAGTTAACACAAGTTCATACAGTTCGGACAAGAGCCTGGCACGGCGTGGGCATCACCTTGACCACTCTAGGCTTCCCAAGTACCTGCTGGGTGTCTGGAAAGGACACAGGCCTTGGGTCCGTCACACCTGGCTGCAGCCCTGCGTGTTGGGGGCAAGTCCCTTCACTACTGAGCCCCTGATCTCACATCGGTAGGAGGGCAGTGGTCCTCTGGGCCAGGAAGGATTGTTAGAAGAATTAAGGAACACTTGAAAAGTTCCTGGCACGTGGCGTGAAGTCCACAAACGTCAGCTGCTGCTGCCGTGAGGACGGTGCTGAGTATCTGTGCGAAGCTCAGTGTACTTGGCCATCCCACAGCAGGCAGCTGAGCCTTGGAGGGGCCAAACTCCACCCATCCTTTGCACTCTGAGTCTGCTCCTCCTCCAGTGTTCTCTCCCTAAATGTCATCGCCATCGCCCAGCTGCCCAAGCCAGAAACAGAAGGAACGCTCACGTCCTCTCTCCTCCGCCCCCGCCACAGGCGGTCACCAAGTCCTGGCCCTCTCCAGCCTCCCCTGACCTTCCCGCAGGCCATCCAGCAGCCCCCGATGATTCTGTTTCCTCATTTGAGCCAGCTCAGCCCTTTGTGTGCAGGAGGTGCATCCCATGGACCTCTGGCTGCGGGCCAAAGTCTTTAACCCTAAGAGCAAGGCCAGGCCAGGCCACTGAATCCCCAGGGTGTATCACAGGGCCTGGTATACAGTAGGCACTCAATAAATACTAGCTGGCTGGAGGACGGACGAACGCATGAATGTATGTACGTGCTGGCAGGAATAACACTAACAATGATCGAAAGAGAGCACAGGCACACAGCACCCACTACCTGCCCGGCCCTGTTCCAAGCCCCCACATGGATTAACTCATTTCATGCTCACAACAGCCCTATGCGCTAGCATTTGTTATTTCCCCAGTTTTACAGGGAGGTTACGTAACTCACCCAAGGTCACACAGCAAATGCTCAGCAGAGATTCAAACGGGACTCAGGACCACAAGAGCAGTAACCAATGAGAAAAGCTCCCAGCCCTGCTATGCTCACCCCAGGCACCTTCACACCAAGTCCTAAGGGAAGGCTCGAGGCACAGGGAGTTAAGACTCTTGCCCAAGGTCATACAGCTGTAAATAGGACTTCTTTGTTGATGAATAAACAGATGTCCAGTTGAATAAACAGATGTCCAGTTGACAGTGACTTTGGTTGGGGAGGGCTGCTCTCCTGGAGTCTTATTTCTGGGGGCCCTGATGAACAGAAGTTCTGAGCTTACGAGACTGGGGACCAAGCTATGGCAATGAGGTCACAGGGAAGCCTGCCAGCGAGGTGGGCGTCCGGCCACCAGCTCCTGCCTCCTGTCTCCTCAGGCCCTGGCTTCAGACTCTTGAACCCACCCAGGGCAGAAGCTTTCAACCAGCTGGCTGCCTGTAGGGCAGTGCCTCGGGCCTGCCAGCTGGGTGGGGTGAGGGAGACCGAGCCACCAGAATCCGGGGGGGACATCCCGACCTCTGTCTCCCCCAGAGCAGCTCTGCTTTGTCCAGGGCCCTGAGGGCGCTTTCAAATGGAAAAAAGGCTCTGAAGTCAAAACAACTTTTGAAAATCAGTGCCTTACGGGATAAACATCCTTGTCAAGCAAAGTGGCCTTTTTGAGTCTCTCCTGGTGACATTCAGGGGCTCAGAAGGGTGACAGTCTCTGACGCTGTCAGCTAAGTCCAATGTCAAGGCCACCCTGACCGTTTGTGGCCACAGGTCCCTGCTCCACACACCTGCCCTGGACGTGCCCCTAAGCTGGGGGCCTGTTTGTCTTTTTTGGGCATTCGCCCACATGGCTTCTCATGACTGGAATAAAAAGAAGAAGCACCTATGACAAGCAACGTGTGCAGCGTGTCTGTAACCTTACTACAGACCTGTCAGGTATCATTATCCCCATCCTAGGGAGGGGAAACTGAGCTTCCGAGGAAAGAAATGACTCACCCCAGCACTCAAACCCAGGTTGGTCTGACTCCAAAATATTTTTTCCGCTGCACCCCTGCCTACCACCCCCCACACCACTGCCTCTTGCCCTCCTCACCTACATTCAAATCCTGCCCACACTCAGGGCCCGGCTGCTCTTCTAAAATGCCCCACACCCAACTCGTTCTTACTCATGTTCCCACCCCAGCCCCCGCTGTTTGTAAATGCCATCAAACACTTTGCCCTTCTCCCATACCCCCCTTCACCCTGCTGACTCCTTCACACTCTTTGGGAATCTGCTTGGGCGTCACCTCTTCTGGGAAGCCCTCCCTGGATGCCTGGCTGGGTCAGGAGCCTCTGGGTCCCTCCTCTGAGTTTTCCCCATCAGCCCATGGCTCTGTCTTGTGGTCATTTGCTTTTCTGCATCTCAATGGGACCCTAAGTTGCTGGGAGCAGGGTCCAGGTCCCCTGTGCTCACCACTATATCCCGCGCCAGCGTGGTGCAAGGCACACACTAGGTGCTCAATAAACACCTACGGAATGCGTGACCTTGTGAGCGCAATAGGCAGCCTCCACGTCCACCTCCTGGCAGGTGCTGGGCACAGCGCACGTGAGGCGCCATCCCGGCCGCCTAGCCCTATCCCTGCCTCTCACAGGAAGCCTTCTCCACCTCCTCCACGTCTGTCCAATTCCCACTCCACGTCTCTTTCATTCACTCAACACATCTTCGAGCACCGACTAAGCCAAGGTGGCGTGAGGGAAGCATTTGAAAGCGGAACACGGGAAGGGATGCGTTGCCCTTCTTCCCCACTGTGCCCGCCCCGTGGTGCTCACCAGCCACAGGGACACAGCGCACCATCGGCTCCTGCCCCTTGTATGCACCAGGCTGGTTCTGAGGCACCATTGGCTGCCCGCCCGCCCTTGCTCACCCGACCCACGGCCCCTTCCTCAGCCCCAGCCCCGCCGTACCCGGTTGATGAGCTCGCCGACCATGCCCGTCCAGGAGCCGTTGGGCTCGGGCGCCCCGTACAGCCCGTCTTCCACCAACCGCAGGCGGTAGCGGAAGCGCAGCAGCTCGGCCAGCTCCCGCAGCATGTCCACGCAGAAGCCCTCAAAGCGTTCGTTCCCGGACAGGGCCTGGAAGTTGGGCCGGCGCATGACGTACGGGTTCTCCTGGGGAAGCAGGAGAGAAGGGGGGGTGGTGGTCAGAGACTGGGGCATCTGGGGTCTGGGTCGTGGGTCCCAGGGCCCAGGCTGCAGCCAGATCAGGAACCTGCTCGCAGAGTGGAGATGATGGAGTCCTTGCCTTCATCCCCTGCTTACAAATGCTCAGAGTCGGCGGCGGGGGGGCGGGGCATGTAAATTAGGAGGCTGGGATTAACATATACACACTGCTGCATATAAAATAGATAACCAACAAGGGCCTACTGTATGGCACAGGGAACTCTACTCATATTTTGTAATAACCTATAAGGGAAAAGAATCTGAAAAAGAATATATGTATATATACATACATATATATGTATAACCTGAAACTAAAAACACTGTAAATCAACTATACTTCAATTTAAAAAGTAAAACTAAAAATAACTACCAAAACAAAAACAAATACTCAGAGCCAGGGAAAAAGCACAGGGACCCTGCCAGGCCCCAGCAGATTGCAGGAAACTGGTTTGATCTCCACCAGACAACCTCATCTCAAGCTCAAATGGCTACAAGGGAGGCAGGTAACTTGAGTGAATCAGACTGGATGGAGATCGTGCCAAACTTTCAAACTTTTGGCTAAAACCCGCAGTAAGATATATATTTTACTTGTAATCCAAGTCATACACATATGTCTATGTGCTCACAGTTGCACACATGTAACCAGACTTAGTTCCACAAAGCAGTCCTTTCCCTTATGACTATGGCAGAATACCCTGCTATTTTCCGTCCTGCTCTACTTCATTTTTCCACACAACCAATAACGACCCATTAAACTGACTTCATGAGCCACCAAGGGATCAAAGAGAATCTGCCCCACCAGGATTTAGCTCCAGCCCAATGCTGCCACAAGGGAAGCAGGCCTGAGATGCCAGATGGTCCAATGTCAAGAGAATTTGGAAACCCAGGTTGTTTTGTAAAATCTCCTGATTTTAAAGGTTAGCAATAGTTCAAATTCTAATACCAATTTTTTTTTTTAATGCTTTGCAGGCTAAACAAACACCGGACAGTTTGCAATCTCTGGCCTACAGCTGTTTTGCTATGTTGATGCTTATTTCTGAGGGGTTTGAGCAAACCTTACTGACCCTTTTTGTGCCAAATAAGGACAAAAGCAGAGAGAATATTCCAAGTGCTAGTAAGACGAGGCATATGAAGATGATGGTAACAAAAGGGATACTTATCTTACATAGTTATTGTCTAAATGGTTGTTTGTACAGTGTCACTTTGGACTTAGGAATAAAAGGAGTTAGGATTTAGGAATCAGCCAGAAGAGCTTTGGCAATAATATCCATATGGTTACCATGTGGACTGAACACCTGTGAAGTACCAGCCCTTGTGCTGTGTGTGTTCTCTGGATTTTATCAATTTAATTCCTCACAATGGGAATTCCCTGGCGGTCCAGTGGTTAGGACTCCATGCTTTCACTGCCGAGGGCGCAGGTTCAATCCCTGGTGGGGAAACTAAGATCCCGCAAGCTGTGTGGCGTGGCCATTAAAAAAAAAAAAAAAAAAAAATTCCTCACAGTGACCTTACACGGGAGGTATCCTTAGACTCACTTTACACATGTGGAAACTGAGGCTCACAGAGGTCAAGTGACCTCTGCCACCTCTCATTCATTCAGCACATAATTACTGAGCTCCGAGGTAGATGCCCAGTATTTTGCAGCTCCTCCCGTCAAGAGATAGAGCGGATTTCTCCACTCCTTGGGTCTGAGCGGCCCTCGAGACTTGCTTTGGACAACAGAATGCGTTGGAAGTAGTGCTGTGTGACTTTCAGAGCCTGGGCCCTCAGAGAGATCTCTTGGGACCCCAGTGTAAGGAAGCCCGGGCCAGGGACTTCCCCGGTAGTCCAGTGGTTAAGAATCCGCCTTCCAATGCAGGGGACGTGGGTTTGATCCCTGGTCAGGGAACTAAGATCCCACATGCCGCGGGGCAACTAAGCCCACGCACTGCAACTACTGAGCCTGCGCACTCTGGAGCCCACGTGCCACAACGAAAGATCCCACGTGCTGCAACTAAGACCCGATGCAGCCAAATAAATAAATAATTAAAAAAAAAAAAAAGGAAGCCCAGGCCAGCCTGCTGAAGGATGAGGGAGAATGGGTGAACCGAGACGTGCCGGCCAACAGCCCAGCCTAGACACCAGCTGAACGCAACCACAGTGAGCTCAGCAGAACTGCTTAGTTGGCCCACAGAATTGTGAGAAATAATAATCGTTATTGTTGGAAGCCTCCAGGTTTTGGGGCGGTTTGTTATACAGCGATAGGTACTATAAGGTACCTATAGACTAGATACCAGGACCCCAACAAAGTCCCAGAGCTGAGGGGAGATGGGATGGAGAGAAGTCAGTGCTTTTCTCTCTCTCCCAAGCCACATTTTCAAATCCAAAACTGTGGAACCGGGAGTAGGAATGAGATAATACTAATAATAGCAGCAGCAGCTAGCATTTCTTGTGGGCTTGCTGTGTGACAGCTATTCTGTCAGCGTAGGAGGTCAGTATTATTACCTCTATTTGAGAGATGAGGACACAGGTCCCGAGAAGTGAAGTAGTGAGTGGCTGAGATGGACAAGTCAGGCTGAGTCCAAAGCTCTGCTCTTAAGCCCTATGCCAGACTAAACAAGAGCGGACCTGGGAGAAGCTAGACACAGAGACGGGGGTGTCTGGCCGGGTATCAAAGCTAGAGAATCAGAAATCAGGAATTCTCTAGACAAACACCCAGTGTTAGAGCTGGCAGGCGCTCATACAGTCCTGTTGATGTACACAGGAGGAAACCGAAGTTCAGAGAGGTCAGGTGTCTTGCCCAAGGTCACACAGCTGAAGCAGGGCAGTAGGAAGGGGAGATTGGGCAGAGCTGGGATTCAAGACTCAGTTGCTCTGCTCTCCAAAGTCCTTGTTCCTTCCACCAGGCCAAGCTGATCTTCAAATTCAAGACTGAGGCACCTGGGTTGTGGATTTGGGTTCGAGGCCTCAGGATCGGGTGGGAGCTGATAGAGCCAAAAACAGGGACTGAGGCCTGTGAACAGAACTCAAGGTCAGAAAACAATGATCTAGCACTCAACCTGCAGTCCCAGACCATCAGATCCAAGGGTTTTAAGAAGCCTCTAATCCAAGGTTTTCAGATTTCTTCAAAAAGAATCTTCTGCAGAAGCCCAGCATTACAGACGGACAGTGGGATGTTGCTAAGTCTGATTCTAAGAACTCATCCTACGAATGGCTATGCACCTGTACACAAAAATGTAGGTCCAGGAGAGTCATGGCACCATTTCTTGTATCAGGAACAAAGACTGAAACAGCCTAATTTGGAACAGGTTAAAAAGATTATTGATGTCATCAAAGAATCCCAGGCAACTACTAAAATAACAAGTTCTATAAGATATATTCAGAGGAAAAAAACAAGCTACAGAACAACGTGTACAATATGCTATTCTTTGTGAAGGAAAAAGTGGGTATGGGCTTGTACATGCTCAGACATATCTGGGAGGATGGGGAAAAAAATGGGGGACGGGAGAGGGAAGGGGATGGATTTTTTCACTCCTCCCCTCCCCACACGCTTTGAATTCTATTTAATGTAGAATTAAACTGAAAGCTACTTACTTCTATTTAATTAACTTCTGTCCCACCCCCAGTTTAAAATTTTAATATTAAAATATTTTTTAAATTTTAGAGATGATATTTAAATGCATATGGAAATGTAGAAGATCAAAAGAACCAAAGCAATCCTAAAGAAGAACATGAAAACTGGAGGATTTACCCTACTGGGTATTACGACAATTTAAAACTGTGGTGTTTAAGACGATGTGGTATTAGAGCAAAGACAGACAGACAATAGAATGGAGAGTTTGGAAACCCACACATAAATGGATACTTGATTTATGACAAGGGTAAGACTGTGCTGAAGGGGGAAAGAATGAACATTTTAATAAATGGTGCCATTCAATAAAACATCCATATGGAAAATATGTATTCTGATCCCCCCTACCTCACATAATACATAAAAATCAATTCTAGGTGGATTGTAGATCTAAATGTAAAAGGCAAAATTATTATGTTTTCAAGAAACATATAGGAGACTAGCTTTATGAACTTGGGGTAGGCAGAGAATTCTTTTTTTTGGCCGTGCTGTGTGGCATGTTGGATCTTAGTTCCCCGACCAGGGATCGAACCCATGCCCTCTGCCGTGGAAACGTGGGGTCTTAACCACAGGACCGCCAGGGAAATCCCAAGAATTCTTAAATTCTAAAAGCATTAACTGGACTTCTCTGGTGGTGCAGTGGTTAAGAATCCACCTGCCAATGCAGGGGACATGGGTTCGAGCCCTCGTCTGGGAAGATCCCACATGTCGTGGAGCAACTAAGCCCGTGCGCCACAACTACTGAGCCCACTCACCACAACTACTGAAGCCCACACACTCTAGGGCTCGTGCTCTGCAACAAGAGAAGCCACCACAATGAGAAGCCTGCGTACCGCAATGAAGAGTAGCCCCTGCTCGCCACAACTAGAGAAAGCCCGCACGCAGCAACGAAGACCCAACACAGCCAAAAATAAATAAATAAGTAAATAAATAAATAAATAAAAGCATTAACCGTAAAGCAGGGAGAAAAGGATAAAATGGACTTTAGGAAAATTAAAAATCTTTTCATCAAAAGATACCACTCGGGGGACTTTCCTAGTGGTCCAGTGACTAAGACTCTGCGCTCCCAATGCAGGGGTCCCGGGTTCAATCCCTGGTCAGGGAACTAGATCCCGCATGCTGCAAATAAAGAGTTCACAAGCTGCAACTAAAGATCCCGCACGCCGCAACGAAGATCCTGCACTCAGCAACGAAGATCCCGCATGCCGCAACTAAGACCTGGCGCGGCCAAATAAATAAATAAGCCAAATAAATAAATAAATATTAAAAAAAAAAAAAAGATACCATTGGGGGTAATTCTCTGGCCATCCAGTGGTTAAGACTCCTCACTTTCACTGCTGAGGGCTCAGGTTCAATCCCTGGTTGGGGAACTAAGATCCCACAAGCTGCACGGCACAGCCAAAAAAAATACCACCAAGAGTGAAAAGGCAAGCCACAAAGTGGGAGAAGTTCTCTGCAATGCATATTCCAACAAAGAACTTATATCCAGAACATATGAATAGATTACAAATCAATAAAAAGATCAGATATTCCAATTTTCTAAAAATAGAGAAAGATTTGAGCAGGGACTTCCCAAAAGAAGGTTCCAAATAGGCACTAAATGAAAAAGTGGTCACCTTCCATGGTCGTTAAAGAAATGTAAGTTAAAACTACAATAGAGGTGGCAACTTCCTATACTCAGCACCGGCAAAACTGAGGAGCAACTGGAATTCTCCTTCACACACTACCGGTGGGAATGGGGAGTGGTACCGCCACTTTGGAAAATGCTTTGGCAGTATCTACCGAGGCTGGAAAACTCCAGCAATTCCACTCCTGCAAATACACTCGACAGAAATGCCTATACATGTTCACCGAAAGGCGTGTGGTAGGGTGTTCACAGCAGGACTATTCACAATAGCAAAAGAACTAGAAACAACTCCAATGCGCATCAGTTTGGTGGGTAAGTTAATCGTGGTTCCTTCATATAACAGGACATATAACGAGACTAAACTATTTGTAGCAACGTGGGTGAATCTCACAAACACATGTTGTGCCCAAGAAGGCAGACGAGAGAGAGAACATAGAATACGATGCCATTTATGTGAAGTTCAAAGCAGGCAAAGCTAACCTGGGGGGCGGTTAGAGACCAGAAGGGGCATATGGAGAGCTGGGGGTGGGAGAGCCGGTCCCACAGGTGTGTTCAGTTATTGAAAATTCAGTGAGTGGTACACTTAATGATTTGTGCAAGTTTCTGTATGCATGTTGCACTTCTATAAAAATCCCTTGAAACTAAGAAATGTTCAAGTAGGGTGGGTTCTAGAACATTCCTCACAAGCTGCTTGCCTGGACCCTTTTATGAAGCCAGGACCCAATTCCATATCCAATACTTCCTGGAGGGCAATTTAAAGGACCCCGATCTAGTTTACCCCCTTCAGTTTATTATGAATATTTTAGTTCCCTCGTTTTACAGGAGGAAGCTGAGGACAGACAGAAGAGACCCATCCAGGTCACAAAGTGTACGGACGGCAGGGCCAGGCTTAGAACGCAGAAGCGAGGGCTTGGAAAGAAGCAGAAATCGACGTGGTGTGGCGCAAGGTAGAAGCACGTGGGCTCTGCCATCCTCTAGTTGCGCGATTCACGTCACCTAACCCTCCTGCGCCTTAGTTTTGTCTGAAAATCGGAGTTCACAACGGTACCTGCCTCAGGGCTGCCATGAACGCCGCCGAGTAACACCAGCAAAGAGCTCAGCATACAGATCAAAGACTCTGGCCACGATGAGTGCTATTCTTTACTTTTTTTGGCCCAACTACGCGGCTTGTGGGATCTTAGTTCCCCGACCGGGGATTGAACCCCGGCCCTTCGCCGTGAAAGCGCAGAGTCCTAACCACTGGACGGCCAGGGAATTCCCGACTGTTATTCTTACTGATGATGCCAGATGGGGAGAGAAAAGGGATTCACATGTGCTCAGCACATCTTCCTAGCAGGACACTGCCAGGGGGGCCTGCTGATCTCATGCCATCCTCCCACAGCCCTTCAAGGTGGGACTATTAGACCCATTTTACAGATGAAGGTATGGAGCCTAGAGAGTTGGATGGCCTGAGGTCCAGGCAAAGCCAGGAATGCAAGTGAGGTCTGTCTGACCCCAGAGGCACCGAGGAGCAGGATTAGATGTCACAGCTTGATGAAGGGAGACCTCCCTGGGAGGGGCGGGGCCTGGGTCTGGGAGAAGGGCCCTGCAAAGCCTCATCCCCTGGGGCCTGTCCTGCACCCCCAGCTTCCCTGAGGGACCTCTCTCGGTCTTGGCACCAGCCCGCCCTCTCTCAGCTCCAGATGTGTGGGCACCACCCCAGGGACAGCCCCAGCCTCCACCCCACCGAGGACCTCCTCCTGCTCCCTCCCCAAGCCCAGCCCATCAACACCCCACATCAGATCCCCTCCCTGCCTACAGCCCCAGACAGCTCAGGCCTCACCCTCCCCCACCTGGGGCGTCTCTCTCTCCTGCAGCCTCCCTCAGGGCCCAGCTGTTCTGACACCCAGATCTGGCCCTGCCCCTTCCTGCTTAATGGTCTCTAACGACCAGGATAAGCATAACTAAGTTCTCCAGAGACCCTTCCCCACCTCTGTCACAGCACTCACCACCCCTCCATGTTTGTTAGGCGCCAGGCACCACCCCAGGCCCGAGGGACAGAGGAGGGAATAAGACAAGCCCTGAGAGCTTCTTGTCCCCGGTGCCCAGGTTGACTCACTTCTGAATCCCCAAGTGCCTGGAGCAGGCCCAGCCCAGAAACACAAGTCTGAAAATGTTAGTGAACGAACGGGCAGGTCCGGCTGTGCACACTGAGGCCGCTGCCTCCGCATCCGATCTGGCGAACGCTTCCTGAGGCCCCTGCTCCTGTGGTTCCCGCTGCCTGGAAGGCCAGGCCCCTCCTTCTCTGTGCACCCAACTCCTACACAGCTTCTAAAGCCCCGTCTAACACCACCTTCTCTGTGAAGCCTTCTTCAGGCCTTTGAAGGCTGAGGCAGCCCCTCCTTTCTGTGGGGGTCCCTTATTACCCTGTGTGGAAATGACTGTGTCCAGGTCTGTCTCCATCAGACTGGGATCCCCCCACTCCGGGGCCACTCAAGGACAGGGAGACCACGGGACCACCTGGGACTCATTCCTCCGCCTCCAGAATTTGTGTGAGGTCTGGCGCAGGGCAGCTTCAGTAAATATTTGTGGAATGAATGAGCAAATGAATGACTCCATCAAGAGAAGAATGAAGGTCAGGAAGAGGGCAACACTGGCTCAGGGGCCCTGGGGAGAACGGGAGACAAGTGTGGGAAAAGACTGGAAGCCCCCCCCCCTCGGCGTCACAGCTCTCCTGATATCCGCTCCCCGACCTCTGCCCCGCTCCCCACCGAGAACCCCAGGAAGCCTCTGGGGTTGACTCCACTCCCGCACGTGCAGAGGTGCTCCCTCTCCCAGCCAGCCTGGCCTGGTCCTCAGGGCCCCTGAGTGAGGCTGTTACGAAGCGTTTGGTTTCCCGTCTGTAAGCCATCTGGCCCTCCCCAGGGGGAGGTCCACATTAGGTCAGGAGCTCCCTAGGGACAGAGGAAATAGCTCTGTGACGGCGCTGCTTTAGGGGGCCTCCGACGTCCTGCGGAACCTGTGTAATCCTCTCAACCTCGGCATCCACAGCTATCAGCCGGCCCACCTCACAGTTACCGAGGGGCTTCCCCCAGACAACGGATGCCAGCAGGCCAGGGACCCAGCTGCCACGAAGCCCAGCTGCTCGAGGAAGCCTCCTGCTCCCCAGGTCCCGCGCGTCTCCCCTCCCTGACCTCCTGGCAGGAAGCAGCAGGGTGCAGGGGAGAGGGCAAGGGCTCCGAGCACGTCACTCAGCTCCAGCAGGGACTCGCCCTGTGACCTGTTTCCTTACCTTCAAAACGAGGAAGATAGGACAAACCTCACCGACTAGCTGAGAGGTTTAATGAGTGACACCTGCAAGGGCCTAGCACAGTGCCTGGTGCAGAACAGGTGCTCCATATATCCTCGCTGACACACGCAGGCGCCTCGGTCTCTGGTCTGGTAAAATGCAGGAGTGACACCCCAGGGGCTACAGGACCATCTCCACGGCTGGTGCTCAGGAAGGAGAGGACTGGACATTCAGAGCACAGTGGTTAAGACTCGGGCTCTGGAGACTCAGAGACGTGGCATCCATCCTGGCTATGCCTTATAAGAGACATGGCATTCGTCCTGGCTATGTCTTATACTTGCTGTGTGACCTGGGCAAGTCGCTTCACCTCTCTGAGCCTCTTCAAGATGGATATTAAATAAGTTGGCATGTGTCAACACACTCGGTGGGCAAACGTGACAAAACGACTGCTCTAGCAATGGTGATTTACAGGGGCCTACCCTGGGCCAGGCGCCGCGAGAGGCGCCCCGCCTGTACCGCCTCGTGGAATCATGATGTCAGTCGTTCCCATCTCTGCCGTGCATCGGCGGGCTGGCAGCACCCAGGGCTGGACCTGGCTCTGATGACAGAGTCTGTGCCCACCGCTGCTCCAGCAGCAATTAGGTTGGTGACGTCGCGGCCACGATCAGGAGTTGTTGGGTGCCTGGGTCACGTCCCCACTGGCCTGTGTGCCGTGCCAGCCCAGGCATCCCTCCTCCTCACTAGGACTGGCCTGGGGCACCGCTCAGGAAAGGCACCTTCATCTACCGCCTGTCCCCACAAGGGCCACTCACCAGGATGGTCGTAACCACCAGCGTCTTATTGGCCAGTGTCTGCGACAGGTTGATGTCCAGGGTGGTGGCGTTCATTGCCAGGGTCCGGTTGGAGTACCACACCCCGATCTGAGGCAGAGAGGGCACGGTCAGCACAGACCCTGCCTGAGGAGGCCTCAGCCCTCTGGGCCCCGCCCCGCCCTGCCCCGGCCCCCAGCCCCATCCAGGCTCTGGCATCGTCCTGGGGAATGCTCACCTCACGGTGGCCCTGCCGAGACTTCTCCAGGATGCGCAGGGTGTAGTTGGTCCTCTGCCCTTTGCTGTTGAACTCGACCCGCCCAGTCAGCCCGTCATACTCTACCTAGCAGGGCGGGAGGAGGGCAGAGGGAAGGGTGGCAGGGGCCCAGAGGGGAAGAGACAGAGATGGAGGAGACGAGAGAGAGGGAGAGGGACCAGGAAGGACCACAGTTAAACGAGTAAGACAACGTGCCAGCAAACGAGAGGAGATGGAACAAAGAAGCGGGGCAAGAGAAGCGCAGACAGGCAGAGGAAGGCCGGGAGAGGAGAGACAGACGGGAGAGTGAGGCCCAGGGAGAGCAGGAGGCGGGGGCCGGGGTTGGAGGTGGGGGGACAAGGCAGGGGGGCCCGCAGGGTGGACACAGTGAGCACCGCCCCCCCGGAGGCAGGTTGCCACACCCCCTCGGCCCTCCCCGCTCCCGGCTCACCATGCGCAGGTAGTTCATGAGGCTGGTCCCGTGGGGCCAAATGTTGGCCGACGTACAGGCCAGCGGCTTCACACCGATCTCCTGGCTGCGGTTCAGCTCCCGGACGGCGCTCACCACCACGTGCACGGCGTCGAACATCAGGGCAGCTGACAGCTGGGGTGTGGGGTTTTGAGGGGGGCAGAGATGGGGAGGGATGGGAAAGATGCAGTTCAGCCAGGGGAGCCCCAAAGCCCCGTGGTGCTACCCCCAAGCCCTGAGACAACTCTCCTCTCTCCAGGAACATAAAACCACGCAGGTCAGGAGCGAGGAGGGTCTTCCAGGGGATCGGAGATGACAGTGGGCAAGACGTGCATGCTGCCCGCGCCGCCAGGGGGGCAGCTCTTCCTGACCGCGTGCGGCCCGTGTCTGTTTGGGGAAGGGCACGTCTGAGAGGGTTTGCCGGGACGGCCAGCTGTCACCCTCAGGGGGGATGTTGGTGGGCGCAGGGATCCGCGTGTCTTTGGCTGATGTAGGGTCATGGAGGGTGGGTGGAGACAGCCACAGCCCCTGTCTGAGTGTGTCTGGGGACACATTTATGTGGGTGGGGCTGGACAAACGTGCCTATTTGTCTATACACAGGGTGGGCCTGATGTGCAGGAAGCAGGAGAGCGTAACGGTTATGAGTCCAGGGCTTGGGAGGCTGTGAGCTGGAGGCCCGGCCCTACTGTTTCCTGTAGAGAGCCAAGTCCACACCTCTCTCGGAATCTCAGTTTCCTCCCTTGTAAAGGAAGGGTGATCGTTATCTCTGCCTCCGAGTGCTCATGTGGGGCTCAAGCGAGACAATGCATGCAAAGTGCTCAAAATAGCGCCTGGCACACAGTGAGGGCTCGACACAAACTGGCCACCGAGCGGTGACGGCCAACGTGGGACGTGTGTGTGGGAGAGCGTGTCTTGGCTGGGTGGGGTGAAGGTCTGAATATCCATGTTGGGTAGGTAGGTGCGGGGTGCGGATGGATGCTCCCCTGTCCGTGTACGTGTGCGATGGCCCTGCACGCACGTGTCTGACTGCAAGGCTCAGTGTCTGTGTGAGTTTCTGTGCACGTAGGAGTGTCTCGGTACCTTGGTGTATGGCTAGATGTTTGTGAACAAATACACGTAAATATGCATCTTTTGTATGTTTGCATTTATTCAACATATGTTATCAGATACCTACCCTGAGCAGGTGGTTTTAGATGCTGGGGATACAATGGTGAACAAAACAGAAACGCCCGCCCTCATGGAACTTACAACCTAAATATCTGTACATACCTCTAAGCAAAACATAGAGCAAGCCACATGGTGATTAGATAAGCAAAGATAGATGTTATGGAGAAAAATCTGGCAGGGAAGGCGGCTAAATAGTGGGTAGTTTGCCATTTTGTAAACAGGGGGACATTTGAGCAGTAACTTGGAGAGGAGGGAGCGAATTGCTAGTTCCCTGGGGAAGTGCACGCAAAGCAGCAGGAAGAGCAAGTGCAAAGGCCCTGAGGTGCGCATGTGCTGGGGCAGCAGAGGCACCTGGAGGAGACCCAAGTGGCTGGAGTGGCTTGGGAGGTGGAGAGGAAGAAAGGGGTCAGACTTAGCTCCGGGCCACGCTGCGAGGCCTCGTGGATGTTCTCAGACAGCGAGTGGGGCACCGGAGGGTTCTGAGCACAACCGGCCAAGGCCTGAAGGGGCCCCGGAAGTGTCTGTGTGCCCGTGTGCCGGGGGAAAGGGTGTGAGCTCACCGCGGGGCCGGGGTAGGTGCTGGCTTCGCAGTTCTCCCTCCAGGACATGTTGAGGCTGCGCACAAACTCAGGATAGAAGGGGTGAGAGGTGTTGAACATGGAGAAGCCCAGGATGTTGGAGGAGTCCTCCACGATCCCGTCCAGGTGCAGGATGGGGAAGTCCTGGGACCGAGAAGAGGGGGTGAGGGAGGGGCTGGGCCCGCGTCAGGGCAGATGCTGCAGAGGGAGATGGGGGCTTCGGGGGCTGCAGGGGGTACGTACCATGGTGGTGAGGATGTACTTGTAAAACGCTGAGGTCATTCCCAACTCCGAGGCCTGGAGAACACAGGAGGCAGACACGGGGAGAAGACGAGAGAGCAAGAGAGATTTAGAGACAGGCCTTGCAAGGAAACACCCCATGAGGAACAGTAAGAGACACCCAGAGACAGAGAGAGACAGGGAAAAGGAGACCAGTGGGGGCAGAGGGAGACCTTGGTCGCTCATGTCCCGCAGGGTGACTAGTGCCCCAGGGGGGATGAAGATTTTGTTGGAGGAGAGAATGACACTCTCAAGTGCCCGCCTCCCTCTTTAGGTCACTTAGAAGACTACCTTCTGGAGACAGGCAAAGGGACACCTCAGAAACAGGGCGGGGGAGGGTAATCTTAACCTTAACCTTAACCTTAACCCCCAGGTTGCCCCAAAGCCAAGTCTGGGCTGCTAATGTGCAGGGCTCAGCCTGGTCACAGGTCAGAAAAACTACCCCCTGCAATCTTTAAAAGCACTTTGCAATGAAAGGCAGCCAATTTAAATCTCAAGATTCGGGAATTCCCTGGCGGTCCAGCGGTTGGGACTCCACGCTTCCACTGCACGGGGCACGGGTTCAATCTCGGGTCGGGGAACTAAGATCTCGCAAGCCATGCAGCGCGGCCAAAAAAAATAAATAAATAATAAATAAATAAAAATAAATAAATCTCAAGATTCGTGTTGTGAGGCCCCTTTCTCACAGTCCTCAAGGAAAACAAAGCTAGAAGACGTCTCCATGCTAGGAGTGCCCAGTTCTGTCCCGCTACCATCATTAGAACATGAAATGGCACCAGATTGCATTGCCTGTGTGGCAGGAGCTGTTATCACATGGGTTACAGCCCATTCCAGGACAGAAAAACGCAGGCTCGAGAGGAAAGTGACCACAGGTCACTTGGCTCACACAAGAGGGGCTGGGACCCCGGCCCAGGCCTGCATTGTCTGCCTCCAGAGCCCGAAATCTTTGCTCTAAGCCTCAAGAGCCCTGTGGATTCTGTCCACACTCCTTCCTGTTAGCTACGATCGGCAATGATATATGGTTTTAATTTTTTAAAAACTGGAGAAAAATAAATAATACAGATTAGATTATGAGGAAAAATTAAGAGCAGGGAACAATGAATTAATGAATGTGGGTCACCATTGGATGGCATGAGGAGGGCCCATGGGGAAAGGTCCTGCGCTGGCCCTTCCTGGGTGGTGCCCTTGAGCCAGTCCATTCCCTGCCGGCCCAGAACCCCTGCTTCTTCAACCAAAAAATGGTATCATACCTGCCCTGCCCTGCAGGTTGGGGTGAGAGCCAAATTACCTTTTTTTTTTTTTTTGGCCACACTGCACGGCTTGTGGGCTCCTAGTTCCCCGACCAGGGATAGAACCAGGGCCCCCTGCAGTGGAAGCCTGGAGTCCTAACCATTGGACCGCCAGGGAAGTCCCGAGAGCCAAATTAGAGAAGGCACGCAAACACCCCGACACAGAGTAGGAGAGGCACTCAGTAAAGATGACAGGGCGCTCCCACTACACCCGCGTTTATTCTGGGCCAGGGGCTGTCCCAGCGCTTCCCCACCTTTCACTCATTAACCCTCACGGCACCCCACTGAGGTAGCAAGTATGCACAGAGAGGGAAGGCGACTGTCCAGGGTCCAACCAAGGGTGCAGCCGGCAAGCAGCTGAGCTGAGAGACAAAACTTCCTATTTAGCGTTTGCACGTAGGAAGCGGGGCTCCGGACCGCCACGTGACAACTGAGGCCCGTGGGCCTTGGTTGACTCGTTCTGTCACCCCATGTTTCTGCTCCTGACCCTGTAGGGAAATCAGAGAGGGGGGTGGGGACCCACCTTACGGAGAATGAGGTGGGAAATGGATGCGTTGGCGTCGATGATGATGGTGGACACTTTGTCATCTCGGATCTCCTTGAGCAGCGGCGTGGGGTCCCGGCTGTCGTCCAGCATCCTCACCGACAGTGTCTCCTTGGAGATGAGGAAGCCGCGCACCAGTTCCTCCAATCGCAGCAGGCCTGAGGGAGGGGTGGGGCCCTGGGTTAGAGCCCCTCCGTGTGCCTGGAGACGGGGCGGCCGCTCCCTCCTCTCTGGCACGGGGTAGCTGGGGAGAGGACCGGGGCTCGCTCAGGATGTGGGGTGGCAGTTCGGAGTGCAGCTGGCTCTCTTGGGGTGCTGGGCCCAGGGGCCTGATGCTCGGGTCCTCTCAAATTGAAGTCCCAACCGAGACCTCCCCCGATCTCCAGAACGCTGTCTCCTGTCACCTTTCTGCCCCCACTGGGCTGCGTGACAAGCGTCGCACGCTTCACGTGTGCATAGCCGCAATCTGCTCTCCTCACCAAACCACCACACCTCGCCGGGTCAGTGAACAGCCTCCAGCTGGCCAGGCGCTCAGGCCAGAGCCCTTGACGGCAGCCCGGCCCCTGTCTGTCTCTCACGCCCACGGCCAATCCACCCAGGCTCTACTTTCAAAACACACCCCCCCCGTGGCACCACGTCCCCGTCCGAGCCGCTGCCATCTCCCGCCTGTGACATCGGCCACGCCTGCCCCCGGAGGGTCTGTTCCCTACACAGCAGCCAGAACTGCTGCTGGAAAGCAGATGTGTCCTCCTCTGTCCCAAACCCTCCAACGGCTTCTCGTTGGGTCAGAGTGAAGGCCAAAGTCCTCACAGCCTCCAAGGCCCTACTCCATCTGCCCACTCACCTCATTATGTCCCTGACCTCATCTCCTCCTCTCTCACTCGCTTGGCTCCGGCCACGCCGGCCTCCTTCTTGTCACACACACACACACGCACACGCACACACACACGTGCCCCATGGCCTCTGCGCTGGCTGTTCCCTCTGCCTGGAACGCTCCTCTCCAGATCCCCACGTTCCAGACCTTTACTCCGATATCACCTCCTCAGTGAGGCCCACGCCAACCATTCTATTTCAAATTGCACCCCCTTACTCCAGCTCTCCCAATTCCCGTCATCCTCCTCTATTTGTCCACAGGACTCACTACTCCTGACCAGACCACGTCTTCTCTATGTCCACTGCCTGGCTCTTCTCATTAGGTTTGACGAGGGCCTGGCTCATGCGCTGCCACATCCCTAATACCAAGAACAATGTCTGGGGACTTCCCTGGTGGCTCAGTGGTTAAGAATCCACCTGCCAATGCACGGGTTCGAGCCCTGGTCCGGGAAGATCTCACATGCCTCGGAGCAACTAAGCCCGTGCACCACAACTACTGAGCCTGCGCTCTAGAGCCCATGAGCCACAACTACTGAGCCCATGCGCCACAACTACTGAAGCCCGCGTGCCTAGAGCCCGTGCTCCGCAACAAGAGAAGCCACCGCAATGAGAAGCCTGCGCACCACACGAGTGGCCCCCGTTGGCCACAACTAGAGAAAGCCTGCACACAGCAACGAAGACCCAACACAGCCAAAAATAAATAAATAAAATAAATAAGTAAAAAGTAAAAAAAAAAAAAAAAAAAAAATGTCTGGACCATGGCAGGTGTGCAGTGAATACCTTTTGAAAGAGGACTCCCTCCTGGAGGTGACTAAGCACGGTCCTCTCTCTCTCCAGCGGCACCCACAAGCCCATCAGCCTCCCAGACGTCTCCACTTGAATGTCTCAAAGACACCTCAAACCCAACGTGTGCCCCTGAACTGACTGTCCCTTCCTCCTCGGGCAGGACCTGGTCACCATCCATGACCCCACCCTCTCCCTTCCCTCACAACTCTCCTCAAATCCATTCTGGCCCCTCGGTCCCCGTGCCACCACCTGAGCCTTAACCAGGACCATCCCTCCCCACCTCTAGCCGCTCTCCATGCCACATCTTGTGTCATGGAGTCTCCAAGTCTGCTCTCTATGGTGCAGCCAAAGAGCTCTTCCTGCAACACACTCGTACCTGCCCGGTGTGGGTACTTTCTATGGCCCCCATCGTCTTCAGGAAAAAACATAAGGCCCTCAGTGAGCATGCCCCGTTCCCGGGTCCTGCTTCATTACTCCCACACTGGGAGCATCTCTGAGCCTCCCGGGGCCTCGCCTCTGCCCTGCCCTGCCCTCTGCTTGGTACATGCTCCCTCTCTCCTCTCGCACCTCAACTCCTCCCTACCCTTCAGGTCCAGCTTAGAGGTCCCTTTCTCTGGGAGGCAGGCTCTGAACCTCCCAGACTAGGGTTGGATCACCCCCGCTTAACTCCTGAGAGCTCGCAACACTCCGCATCACAGCTGCTCACCACGGTGTCCCCCAGTGGTCCCCGAGCTCCGGGAAGCCGGGGACCACACCTAGCGTTGTTCACTGCTAAACCACCGGGACCTAGCAGGGGCCCTGCTCCGAGCACGTGCTCAGTCACTATCTGCGGACTAAAGAGTCTCTTTGGGGGCGGGAGTGGGTGGGGAGGGGGGGTGGTCTGTGGAACCAGAGGTCTGGGTTCCTAAAGGGGAAGGGATGGTGGGAACTAGGAGAGCCTGTGTCTGGATCCCCCAGGCCTTAAAATCAGGGGGCCATTCATGACTGTGGGAGACTAGATGTCTTGGGAAGGGGAGTTTGGGGAAATAGAAAACAAGGCATCCAGTTCTCCTCCCTCATGGGACTTCCCTGGCGGTCCGGTGGTTAGGACTCTGCACTCTCACTGCCAAGGGCCTGGGTTCAGTCCCTGGTCGGGGAACCTAGGATCCCACAGGCCGGGCGGCGCGTCCAAAAAAGATAAAATAAAATAAAAAACAGTTCTCCTCCCTCACACTCGGCCTTGGCGCAGATGAGGCTGGCCGAGGGGTAGTTGAAGGACTTGAGGATCCGGGAGACCGCCAGGCTGACGTCCTCGTTACTCGGGTACAGGCTGACAGACGCGAAGCGAAGGTACTGAAGGCGGGGCATCTCCTCGGGACCCACCTTGACGTGGGGGATCTGAACAGAGAAGGACCTTTGCTTCCATCCTGCTCCCCCCTCCCCAGCCCTCGCCTCCAGGGACCGCCCCCCACCCCAACCCCGCGCTCCCGCCTCACCTCCTTCTCCCCACAGATATGGCTCACGGTGGAGGCCGACGCAGGGCTGGAGGAGGGCCCCAGGACAGACACGACCCCCTTGGGCAGGATCTGACACACTGTGAGGGGTGGGAAGAGACCGCAGATTCAGGGACCCTCTTCCTCCTCTCTGTCCCCGCCCTCAGGGAACTGCCTTGGCCCAGGAGAGAACCCGACACTCCACATGGAGCTGCCTGATGTTGCCCCACCACCTGGGGACCCAGAAGCCCCGTCCCTGACCCAGCCCACCGCAGGAGACAAAAGGGGGGGGGGCACAAGACAGAAGGAGACAGGGAGACATGGCAACAGAGGGCCGGCTCAGACCAAGAGAGAAACAAAGGAAGAAATGAAGAGGATACACCAAGGACCTCCTTCTGGCTGCAAATCCAGTGTCTGGTTTCTCAGCCTTTGTCTCTCTTAAGCTTTTTAACCACGCACAGCCTAAGGTGCATCCAACACCCCCTCTACCCTGAACCCACAGCCAAGGTCCCCTCTACACTCTACACCCCAAACACCATTCCTCTGTTGCATTTACTTGCTCCTCTTTCTTCCATTTTCTTTCTCCTTAAACATGTGTGCATCTCAAGACTGGGAGGTGGGCGGAAGCCTTGGTTTTTACCTGTCCAGTGCCCATCCCCGTGGCAGAACCCTAACTTTTCCTGAGGGAATCACATGGTTCCCAGAATTGATTGATACTTGACCCAGGATCAAAGGACCACATTGTGCTGGCCACAGGGATCGGTTCAGAGATGGGGACAGGCTCAAACTAGGCCACTGAGAGCCTTCCCCAGGTCCCCTGCTAAAATTATCACTGGGTTTGCTAAACTGGTGAGATGCAAAGTTTTGAGCAGTTGAGGCCATCTTGCCACCAGCTGGGGAGGGTATTCCTGAAAATGAAGCCAATTTAGAGGAAAGTAGGACCCAGAGATGAAGACACAGAGGTTCCTGGAACGTCATTTGAGTGCCTGTATTAAGCCATGCCTGAAACAATCCTGGGATATCATTTGGGTACCTGGATTCAACCAAGCCTGAAATTAATCTTTAGGCCTTTTAGTGACATGAGCTGACATGCCTTTTCCTTAAGGCAGCCTGAGTTGGGTTTCTGCCACCCAACTAAGAGCATCGTAACTAAACGTCTCATCTTCCTCCAAACTTATTCCTTCTGTGCCTTCCATGTTGGTGAGGGTCCCACCATTTACACACACCAAATACCTGGAAATGGTCCTTGCCTTCAGTCTTCCTCCTAATGGCCAATTAGTCACCAAATCCTGTCTCTTTTTTGTCCCCCAATTTTCTCATATCTGTCCGCTTCTCTTCGACCCCTCCTCCCCTGTCCTACTTTAGGGCTGTCAACTCAGGCACGCACCAGTCTCCTCGCCAGCTACCCAAATCTAGCTTCCAGATTCCACTTTCACCAGCTCCCTGTTCCAAACCCATCAACGACTCCCCACTGCCTGCAGGTGAAGGTAGCGTCTTTCAGCCTGACCTGTAGACCTCCTCGAGCTGGCCTGTCAATCTGCCCAGCCTCACCTCCCACTGCCGAGTCACACTCCAGTCCAGAAGTCTCTCACGATCCCCCCAAATACGTCCTGAGTCCAGGTGTTCAGGATGGGTGCAACCCCACATCAAGTTCCTTGGCTCCAAATACTCAGCCCTCCCCTCCGCCCCAGCTCCAGACTACAGGCACATGCCTGGAATACCATCTCCCTCCATACCCTCCAACCCGGTCTCTCATTGTGTTCTGTGCTATACCAGTCAAAAAAGTCCAGGAAACACTGGACCCCATTCTCCCTCTCAGTGATCTCAAACACACATGAGCATAACAAAGGCTCTGATAAAGGCCTGCAGGAAAGAAATCTGTCTAAAACACCTTTGAAGGCAGCATCTCCCGAAGGTCTATGTCCCCAGCACGTCTGTTCAAGGGACATTCGCGCAGTCTGTGAGCGTTCAGCAGACTCACGCACCCCTACTATAGGGCTGGCTGTGTTCCACGGGGCGTACCTTGAGCAACACCTCTCCCTCTATATCCTGCTCATCTTTCAGAGCTCAGCTTCAGTGTTGTCTTCTCCAGAAGACCTTCGCTGTCCCTGCCCCTGAGGCACCCTGGCCTCGCTGCCTGGGCCCCTCCTTACTTAGCTCTGGGGGGTTAAGTGTCCCCAGCCAGCTGTGAAGCTTGTCTTTCAAACGAGGCCCTCAGCTCCCCCAGGGCAGCACGGGGGCTGATGCTCTCCCCACCGCCCCCGGCCCAGCAGCACCATCTCTGGGAAGGAGAAGGCAGTGCAGACAGGAAGGAAGGGGCAGATGGAGCTAGAAGAGAACACGGCAAGCTGAGGCGGCCAGGGCCGAGGAACAGATGGAGGGCCACCAGCCTGCCCTGCCTCACCCCACGGCCCCTGTGGCCCTGCTCACTGGTGTCCGTGGTCTCGTACTGGCTGTCCCGCTGCAGCTCAAAGATGTCTACTTCCACGCGGGCCTTGGCTGGGACCTCGATGATCCCGTTGATCTGCTCCCGGGCCAGGGCCAGGGCCAGACGTTCACCGCGGCCACACACTGTCTGGTCGTCCAGGATGGCAGCTGAGGGGACACAGGTGTTGGGGACCATACTCCTGGGTCCTGAGGGAGGAAAGGCTGGGCTCCTGGATTCCTTGGCTCTGAGGGAGGGTTGGAGGTGGGGTCAGGGCTCCAGACTCCCGGATCTGAGGTTGGAAAGAGCCGGGATCCGGACTCCTAGGTCCGGGGGAGGAAGGAGCCGGGGGCTGCTGGGCCGAGGCCCAGATCCCTGGGTCCTGAGGGGCTGGCAGGCCCAGGAAAGAGCCCCAGGGAGGGCTCTGGGAGGGTGTGTGAGGAGGCAGGGCCAGCGGGGGCGCTGTAGGGCCTCACCCATGCGCAGTGAGGAGAGCACCTGGCAGCTGGGGCTGGCGAAGGCAACAATCAGCAGCAGCAGAAGCTCAGCCGGCATCTTCCTCCCCTCCTCATGGGGACGCAGCTGCCGCGGCCCCCACTCGCCACCTGCAGGGAGACCCCCCAGCCCACGGGGAGATCGCTGATATGGGGGCCTCTGAGCCCCTTTGGGGACTGCTGGATGGGGTGGTGACCACAGAGCCTGGGACACTGTTGCCGAGCTCTGAAGGGCCCTGCCCTCATTAGAGCTGGCGATACTGAAGGCATCGCTGTAGGGGGAGCTGAGACTCAGAGGAGCACTAGCAGGGAGAACCCCACAGCACACAGGCACTGAGTGGGAGAGACACTGCTAGAGCCACCAAAATGGGAGGCAGGCATGAAAAGGATCTCAGGTAAGAGCGAATTCCAGGAACCATCTCCACCCCAGGAGGAGACCAGGAAGTGCCACCCCCCCCACCCAGTTCCGCCCCTGTCTCTGGGCAGACAGCTGTTACTAGGCAACAGAAACCGGCTGGAGAGGATGCAGTGGTTGCTAGGCAACCCCATCCCAGGCCTCACTTGCCACCTTCCTGACGTCCCTGGTTCCCACAATCCCACAGGGAGAGAGGCCTGGACATCCGGGGTCTGGAGGGGAGAGTATCCAGGAGTTAGGAAACTTGGGAAGAGAAAGACACATGGAGACACACAGATGGAGTCAGATGGTCAGACCCCAGGCACCTAAGGGACTAAAAAAGAAAAAAGGAAAAAAGAAGGGTAAAGAGAGGGAAGGGGGGAAGCAGAGAGACAGAAAGAGGAGAGGCCGGAGGTGGGAGGGATACCAAGAGACTCAGGAAAGGAGAAAGGGAAAATAGGCCAAAATATAAGGGAACAGAAAGATGATATGAAGACAAGAGAATGGGGAGAGCAATGGAGAGAAACAGAGGAGAGTTACAGGAAGATGAGGACAGGACTAGGAAAGAGAAAGAGGGAAGAGAGAGGAAGACAGTGAGACACAGAGATGGAGAGAGAAAGGGCAGGGCAGGGAGAGGAAGAGAGCAGGCAGGCAGAAGAGAGGGAAATCAAGACAGAGGAGGGACACAGAACAGAACAGGAAGACAGAATGGAGAGAGGACACAAACCCACTCGAGATGCCACCAGAGACCTGGATGGGAAGACTGAGTAAAGCAAGGGGTACACTGTCTGCAGAAGCGGGTGCCAAACTGTGCCCCCACACCCTGCACCAGGGAGCTGAAGACTAGGGGCAGACAGTGAGTCTCTGCTCCCCACAACTGCTCCAGGTGCCCTGGGCTTCCGCAGGGTGACCACTGGGCAGGGATGAGTTTGGCCAGATGCATGGTGCTCCCTGGCCAAGGGCCATGCCCCCAAGGGAAGGGACACTTGGGTTTCCATGGGAGGGAGTTACTGAGAGGCCTAGAGTGCTGTGAGGTGAGCCTGGGGGGCTCCCTGCACCCCACTCATGCCCATGGAAGGAGGGCTCAAGCTGGTGAGATGGTAGAATGGAACTTGCTAATGGAGACAGAGGCACAGTGCAAAATTCAGATCGTCCCTTGAAGCCAGAAAACCTAGGCCAGGGCCACAAGAGACCCCCCTCAGTCCCTGCTCTGCCACCGACTCCCAGGTGACCTCGAGCAGATCCCTCTCTCTCAGGACCTCTGGGAAAGACAGGCTGGGGATGGGAGGGCCTGCTGGACAGCCTGGGGCCTGTGGACTGTAATCGACATCTAAGGTGAAGGCCTGTCAAGGGTGGAGGAGCAAGGGAAGCAGGGAAAAGCTGGAAGGAGAATTCACAGGGGGAGGGATGTGGACGGCGGGGCTAGGAGAGAGGCGGGAGTGAGGGGGTCATCCTGAGACACCAGGGGCTTCTGGGGGCAAATCAGGGAGCAGAGACTAGAGGATACATAGAAAGACCGAGAATGAGACAGGGGCCAGAAGGGCAGGGACCCACAGGTGGCAGACACAGGTGGGAGCCCAAAGAGACAGTCCAGGGACAGGGCTGGGGGCAGCAGATGGACACAGAGGCACAGGAAGGCACAGACAGAAAAACAGACAGACCAAAAGTAAGTAACTGGGGCTAAATGAGAGAGAAGGACACACAGACATCACCTACAAGTGGGACACCAAAGGGGACAGAGACAACACAGAGAGCGTGAGAGAGGAGGGGCAGGGAATCAGGCCCGAGCCTCACAGGCCCAGGTACTTAGGCAAAGCCAGATAAAGATGGAAACACAGCAGCTGAGTGAGCGGAAAGGGCCCTGCCAGGGCAGGAAGACAGACAAGTGGGCAAGTGAGAGATATCGCAAAGGGGAGAGGGCAAATGAGGTGAGGCAAAACAGCTAACAGGTACAGGAACCGTGGGGAGAAGAGAAATTACAAAACTCTGAAAAGAAGGAGGGCTAGTCGGAAAGAGACAGAGAGAAAAGGTATGTGAGCCACACAGTTTCTCTCGAGAAGAGGAAGGGGCAAGTGGGACAGACACAAGATAGAGAGACAGACTCCCAAACAAGGAGAGAGGAGAAGTGAGAGTCAGGGAGGGAAACTGAGGGAGGAAGAGTGAGTGACCTGGAGGGGCACAGGCAGGAGACAGGACAAGCGCCCACATAAGGGAGGCAAGTCCACACAGAGGTGCATCACTCAGAGCACCTTGGAAGGGGCGGTCATTTCCAGAGCCTGCAAGCCCCAAAGGGAGGGAAGGAATGGGAACCAAAGGCCTGGCAGGGGAATGGAGAAGTGGGAAGAGAGAATGGGGGTGGGGGGGAGATCACCATAGAAAAGACAAAGTGAACCATGGAGGGGGGCAGTGGCTAAGGAGTGAGGGATGGAGGAGACAGGACGAGGAGTGGATCCGGGGGAAGAAAGCAGAAAAGTAAGAGAAGGAAGACGGCCTCCGAGCCCAGAGTTAGAGAGGCAGACAGGGCAGCAGAGGCACAGGCAAAGCAAACAGGGGACAGAGGGCAGTGGAGAGAGGGCTAGACCAGGCATGGGATCCTCCCAAAAGAGAGAGGAGAGACAGGGGAGTTTTGAGAGACAGAGGGAGGAGAGGGAGACGGAGACAGAGATCAGCAGAGACACACCAAGAAAGGGCTGGGCTAACAGCAAGGAGAAACAAGTTGGACAGAGCCAGAGAGAGGCCCAAGAGACACATGAAACGGAGATTCCAAAACGGAGAGACATTTCCAGGAGATAGAGACCGGCTGGGATGGGACGCATGGCAGGCAGAGAGGATGAGGTTCAGAGGAAAGAAGAGCGACTGAAACAGACTGAGAGAGCAGAGCCGGTCACCGCGGGCCGAGGCCGGAGCAAGCACGGGCGGAGACCAGCCAGGAGTCCCGGAGAGGGAGTGAGACCGCAAGTAAGAGCCAGCCAGCCCCTCAGGAGCCCAGCAGCTGGGGGCTGGGAGGCGAGATGAGCTGGGTACCCAGAGGAAGGGGTGAGGAAAGGCCAAGGGGAAAGGAGGCTGGGAGATGGAGGGCGCAGGGCAGGCCCCTGGTGGGGGAGGGTATTTGCCGTTCCGGGGAGCAGGGGAATGCGGGGGCCCCCCACCAGGCCGCAGTGAGCCCAGCCTTCCAGGACCCAGGCCCGGCCCCAGCCCAACCCCCATCCTGCAGACACTCACGGATCCTGGTGGGACGGAGGGCTGGGCTCCCTCGAGGCCCGAGGAACGACAAGGGGGAGACGCTGTGACGCTGGGCGGTGTGGCTGGGGCGGGGGGAGAGGGCAGTCCACAGGGCCCCCTCCCCCACCTCTGGCAGTGGCCCCCAACTAACCCAAAATGGGGGTGCTCCCGGGGCGCAGGGAGGAAGGACAGGTGGAAGAGGAGAGGGCGGGCCGGGGAGGGGAGGAAGGGGAAAGGAGAAAATGGAGGAGGGAAGGGGAGAGAGGAGAGGGGGAAGGAGCAAATGGAGGGGAAGGAGGGAGGAAAGGAGGGAGGAAGGTGAAAACGCAAGGGAGGGGGCACAGGCAGAGCCGGGGGAGGGGGAAGCCGGCCCAGGCAAGGGCCCCCGCCCCCTCCCCTAGCCGGGCCGGCCTGGGGGGGCCACGGGGGGCGAGGACTGGGTGGAGACAAGGAAGCCGGCCATCGGGAGAAGTGGGGGAGGGGAGGGCTTGGTGGGGGGGAGGGGGCCACCCCTTCCCCCCTCCCCCCTGGAGCCCCGGCCCTGCCCTGGAAGAGGCTAGGGCCTGGGGACCTCAAGCCCTCAGCCCCCGCGGGAAAGCATGCTGGGGGCGGGGAGAGGTGGAGGAGTGGAGGGGCTGGGGAGGACGGAGTGCCGGGAGACCCAGAGAGCGATGAGAGGGCCGGAGAGGTGGAGAGATAGGGAGGAGGGAGAGGAGGAGGGAGGGGAGGATGGAGAGAAGCAGGTGGAAGAGGGAGGCGGAGGAGGGTGGGGTGTCCCGGGGGCACCCAGCGCAGGGCCTCAGCAGGAGGGCCTGGCCATGGACCCCTGGTTCCCTGTGAGGAGCAGCCGCTGGCTCCGGGTCCCCAGCTGGGCCTGCCTTCCAGCTGCTGGCTGCCACCACCGCCGCCGCCACCACCACCACTTCTCCTTCTCCCCTCCGAGGCCGCCGCCTGCCTGCCCGCCTGCCGCCCGCGCTGGGTCCTGGAGCGCAGGGGGGCGGGGGGGAGAGAGATGAGGGAGGGAGGAAAGAAGGGAGGGAGGGAGGGAGACGGGGAGGAGGGCGGGCAGGAGGAAGGGAGGCAGGCAGGCAGAGAGAGAGAGAGAGAGAGAGAGAGAGAGATCGAGGGAGGGGAGTCGGGGGAGGGGGAGACCGTATTGGTCCGAGCTGGGGGGCCCCCCGCGAGGAGAATGCTGATGAGGGGAAGGCGCTGCATTGGACAGAGGGCCCACCCCCGGCCACCTCCTCCACCACACCATGCCACCGCCCTGCCCAGGCAGCCCTTGGGCACGGGAGTCCACGGAGACACAGCCGAGAGGCAGGGAGACCTGGGGAGAAGGCCATGGAGCTGGGGGAGAGGGCTACAGAGATGAAGAAAAATGCAGAGAAACAGCAAGACAGCCATCAAGAGCCACAGAGGTGGACCAAGGTCCACAAACCCCACAAGGACAAGGACAGGGAAAAGCCCAGAGCAAAGAAAGGGCCATCTAGACCAGGGAGCAGACCACAGAGACAAGCTAAGGACCTCGGAGACAAGGGCAGCTCATGGACTCAGAGAGCCCCCCATGAAGATGGGGGCAGGGGGCAGCTCATGGACTCAGAGAGCCCCCCATGAAGATGGGGGCAGGGGGCAGCTCATGGACTCAGAGAGCCCCCAGGAAGATGGAGAGAGGCCCACAGGAGCAGAAAGCACTCCTCAGGCATGGGGAGTGGTCCATGGTGACAGGAGAAGACCATGGACAGGAGGAAAGGACCACAGAAACTGGAACAAGGACGCATATTACAGAGACAAGGAGGAGGGCCAAGAAAAGTGGGGGAGGGTCACGGAAATGGAGGGAGGCCCACAGACACCAGAAAACCCACAAAGGCAGAATGTGGACACAAAAGGCCCACTGAGGCAGGAGCAGCCGGCCCATGGAGAAAAGGGAGAAGCCCCCAGAAATAGAAATAGCCCCCATGGAGGTGAAGGGATGGGTGGTGAGTATGGGAATTCTCCATCATGCAGAAAGAAATCCTGGGGACCTGAGTGGGTGGGGAGAAGATTCACCCAAGCATAGAGGCAGTGGGAAAGGGCAGGGAGCTGGAGGGCAGAGTCAGCAGAAGTGGAAGACTCCCTCCCTCTTGGAGAGAGCTGAGCGGGGCAGGGAGATGGAAGAGAGAAGCAGAGACACAGATCTTGGAGTGGGGGTGGGTGGTGCACGGCTGGGTGGGGGGTGAAATTTTGGGGGAAGGAACATGACAGTTGGTGCTGAAGGCTGAGTCCATGACTCACCACCACCCCCAATGCTCGTGATGGGGAGGAGACACTGAGACACTCACGTGCAGCCCCCAGCACACGTGACCGCATGCCTCGCGCGCATACACTCTGCACGTGGCAACTCTCACATCGGCCTGGCATGGGAGGCCCCCTGCATCCCCCACATGCTTCTGATACATACATCTGACCCTGAAGGACCACCGACTTTACATACACCTCCTTGCCCTACTTAAGGGGCCCCCAACACCCACCCTCAGCTCCAGCTCGCTCTGAAAGCCCAGACTCGCCCTGGCCTCTAGGCCTTTGCTTATGCAGGGACCCCAGCGTAGAATGCCTATCCTAGATTGAACCTGTCCCAGAAGTCCTAGTCCTGTGCCACCTCCTCCAGAAAAACTGACGCAGGCCTCAGCTTACTCCTGTATCATCTGAAGTGAAGGGACCTAGTCAATCCAGATAAATTGGGAAATACAAGCAGAAGGTCGCAGCAGAAAGGGGCCTGATAAATCAAGCCTGACCCTTCCATTTTCCAGTGGGCAGGAGTGAGACTCTGCCCCAGGGCATGGAGCCTGTCAAAGGCTGAGTCTAGCTTCCAGGTTCTCTGGTTCCTGCCCCTGGTGATTTCATCCTGAGGGCAAATCCAGATTACTAGCTTTAGAGCTCACTGGTTACCACCAACTTCTTTCCTTTACTTCTTGCATTCATCCATTTAGCATGCCACTCTGGACGTCCCACCTGCCAGGCAGTAGAGCCTGGGAGCCAAGAGTATAGACCTTGGAGTCAACTCCTGGGTTACAATCCTGGCTCTGTCTCTTCCTAATGATGGACAAGTTATTTAATTTCTCTGAGCCTCAGTTTCTTTGCAAAGTGAGAGCAATAGTTCCTCCCTCCCAGGGTTATTGAGAGGATTAAACTGGATGATGCATGGAAAGCACTGAGCATAATACTTAGGAAGTCATAACACACTCAAGACACATTAGCTATTATTACTAGGCTCCTTGAGATCCTAATAAAAATAACTCTTACATAGATTTTAAAAAAATTTCTTTAATTAAAAAAATCTTACTGAAGTATAGTTGATTTACAATGTGTTCATTTCTGCTGTACAGCAAAGTGATTCAGTTATACATATATATTCTTTTTCATTATGGTTTATCACGGGATATTGAATATAGTTCCCTGTGCTATATAGTAGCACTTTGTTTAATCCATCATACATATAATAGTTTTCATCTGCTAATCCCAAACTCTCAATCCTTCCCTCCCCCACCTCACCTCCTTGGCAACAACAAGTCTGTTGTCTATAGCAGTGAGTCTGTTTCGTAGGTATCTTCATTTGTGTCGTTTTTTAGATTCCACATATAAGCGATATTATATGGTATTTGGCTTTCTCTTTCTGACTTACTTCACTTAGTATGATAATCTCAAGGTCCATCCGTGTTGCTGCAAATGGCATTATTTCATTCTTCTTTATGGCTGAGTACTATTCCATTGTATATATATACCACATCTTCTTTATCCATTCGTCTATGGATGGACATTTAGGTTGCTCCCATGTCTTGGCTACTGTACATAGTGTTGCTATGAACATAGGGGTGCGTGTATATTTCCAAATTATAGTTTTGTCTGGATATATGCCCAGGAGTGGGATTGCTGGATCATAAAGCAACTCTATTTTGTTTTTTGAGGAACCTCCATACTGTTTTCCATAGTGGCTACACCAATTTACATTCCCACCAACAGTGTAGGAGGTTTCCCTTTTCTCCACACCCCCTCCAGCATTTAACTCTTACATAGCTTTTACTCTGTGCCTCACAACCACACAAGACAGGGGCTATTATCCTGCAAGTGAGGAAACTGAGGCACAGAGGAGTTGACTTGCCCAAGGCAACAGCTAAGAAGTGGCAGGGCCAGGATTCCAATCCAGGCAGCCTGGTTTAATTACATGGGTCTGGAGTTAGAGTTTAATCTAGTAGAAAGTTAGGACACCCAGTTAGAATCCAATCGAAGGACATAGCAAGAAGAGTGGCTGAAGAGTCAGACCTAGGTCTGACTCAGTGTTTGGGGTCCCCTAGTAGCTTTTGGCCTTAGGAAAGTAAATGACCAATTCCTCTAGACTCAGTTTACTCATCTGAGAAATGGGGGGGTGGTTAGAACAAGTGAATCTCCTGCAGCTCCTGTCCTTGGGAAGTAGCACTGGAAACATAACAGTGCTGGGGCAACTTGCTCGCAAGGCTCTGAGGGCCAGAAGGGGACGTTGAGTAGGAATGGCCAGAGCTCCTTGAACATATAGGTACTCCAGCTTCCCTGAGCTTTGGGGGCATCAGCCTGGAAGGAGGGCACCCTAGAAGAAAGGAGAATATAGTCCAGACATTACAGGGTCACTTTCTTCAGGTTCTCACCCTGGTTGTCCTTCAGGTCATCTACCCCCTACATTTCCTGTTTCTTCAAGTGAAACTGCCTGAGCTGTCAGGACTGGGCACTGTCACACCCACTGGCTCAGCCCTGGGGTCGGGACTGGCCTGAGACCTTAGTGACACTTGAGTAAGGGAGGTGGGACAGGGGCCAGGTTTCCCAAAAGGCAGGGATTCAGACCTCTGCCCTTGGCTAGAGGAAGCCTGTGGGTACCATGGCAGGGAGAGAAGGGGCCCTCGAGATCCCCATTGCAACTTCCTCTGTCCTGTCTGTCCTGGCTCTGAAAGCCTTGATAATAAAGGCGGGAGAGACACTGTCCTGGACTTGGTTTCCTTTGAGATTCTCTTGGACCAGGGCCTGGGTTGAGGGGAGCTTGGGGAAAAATGATGATCCATCTGGATAGTAGTTTACTGGCTAGCTCCTTCCTGCCATTTTTCAGTGACCTCAGAGAGAGGCCCTCCCTGCCACCAAGTTCATTCCACGCCCTCTGCCCACCTGCTGTATTTTCTTTACAACAGTCACTGGCTGCCTACATTTATTTATTTGTTTATTTATTTATTTATTTTTAAATTTTATTTATTTATTTATGGCTGTGTTGGGTTTTCGTTTCTCTGTGAGGGCCTTCTCCAGTTGCGGCGAACGGGGGCCACTCTTCATCGCGGTGCGCGGGCCTCTCACTGTCGCGGCCTCTCTTGTTGCGGAGCACAGGCTCCAGACACGCAGGCTCAGTAGTTGTGGCTCACGGGCCCAGTTGCTCCGCGGCATGTGGGATCTTCCCAGACCAGGGCTCGAACCCGTGTCCCCTGCATTAGGTAGGCGGATTCTCAACCACTGCACCACCAGGGAAGCCCCTACATTTATTTTTGTACCTGATATTGTCTACCCTCACTCCTCACTAAAATGTAAACTCCACGAGGGCACAGACTTTTCTTGTTCCTTCTCTATCCCTACAAAGAAGATTAACCTTGACCTGGCATATCGTAGCCAGTTATTAAATAATCATGAATAGAAAACAAAACAAATGAAACTGCCCGTCCCCGATTTTATGTTTTCCCCTCCATTTCCCATTTCCTCCCTTATCCTTCAGGTTTTCCTTGTTCCCTCAGATTCCTTCTCTCCTTGCTTTTCCTCCGACATTTCTTCTCCCCCTCCCTCAAGAGTCCCTCGGTTTTTCTTCCCTTCCTTCTTGCTGCCTTTATTCCAATTTTTTTTTAATTATTTAATTTATTTATTTTTGGCTGTGTTGGTTTTTTTGTTGTTGTTGCCGCTCCCGGGCTTTCTCTAGTTGCAGAGAGCGGGGGCTACTCTTCGTGGCGGTGCGCGGGCTTCTCATTGCAGTGGCTTCCCTTGTTGTAGAGCACAGGTTCTAGGCGCCCGGGCTTCAGCAGTTGTGGCTCACGGGCTCTAGAGCGCAGGCTCGGTAGTTGTGGCGCATGGGTTTAGTTGCTCGGCGGCAATGTGGAACCTTCCCCGTCCAGGGCTCGAACCTGTGTCCCCTGTATTGGCCGGCAGATTCTTAACCACTGCGCCACCAGGGAAGTCCCTACTCCTTTCTTTCTAATAAAGTGAGTCTGGAGCCTTGATTTCCCCTTTTTCTCTCTCCCTGCAATTAGTGCTATAGTTTCCCGTCTCCCCTTCGCGCTGACTGTGCTTCACTCTCTCCTTTCTTTCCTCTGGGACTCCTGCACCTCGAGTCCGCCGCCTCCGCCCTTCGAGTGTCGGATGCCTCAATTTCCCCCACTTTCCCCCTCGACCCCGAGGCACCTCCCGACCGGCACCCCCAACATGGCGCCCGAAGCAGCGCTCCGCCGTCTGACGTCACCGCGCTGTCCGCCCCTCTAGAGCCTTCAAACGGAATCGCTGAGGAGGTGGAGGAGGAACATCCTTCAGGGGGCGTAAGGGGGCGGGCACTATCAACCCGGGGGCCGGCCGGTGAGAGAACGTCGCTGGAGGATTGGTTGGGCGCTGTGGGGGATCCCAACGTCACACACTATTGGCCCAGGGCTCGGAGACGTGAGCGTCGATTGGCAGAACGGCAGGGGCCAGACGGGCGATGATTGGGCTCATTCGCCATCGGCGCGGCGGCCGACGAGGAAGGTGGGAGGGGCGTTCCTGAGGGTGATTGGGGGCGAGAGCGAGGTTGCGGAGCTGGCGAGAGGAGACGGCGGGAGCTAGAGGGGGCGCAGCGCTAGGGTGGCCGCACGAGGGGAGGTGCGGCCCGGGCCCGAGCCCGGGGCGTGCGAGACGGCTGAGGCGGGTAAGTGCGGGCGGGCGTGTGAAGGGCCGGCCGGCCGGCCCGGCTCCCCACCCTCCCCCCGCGGCCTCCTCTCGTCACCTCGCCTGCGCACTGAGGGCCGGAGGGGGGTGCGCGCCGGGAGGTGAGGGCGGAGCGGTACCAACGGCCCGCGGGACGCGCGGGAGGCTGGGCGGGGGCCGGGCCGGGGTGGCGGGTGGGAAAGGGGCCAGAGTCCTGGGAAGGGCGAGTGAGGTGGGACGGGGCTCGGGCTGGGGGCTGGCAGGGACCTGGGTGGGAAGGGAGGCGTTAGAGCTGCGCCCGGGAGGGTCTCCAAGCCTCCTGGGAGTACGCGGCAAAGGGCTGGGCGCTGGGACAGTCCAGGACCGAAGGAGGGTGGACGATTAGACGGCAGTAGGGTGCCCAGGGAGGGGTTTAGGCCGTGAGAACAGAAGTGGTTAACGTAAAGAGAAAGTCTAGTTATTCCTGGAGAGTTAGGCCAATGAGAGGGGTCTATGGTGTGAAAAGATATCAGGAAATGGATGTGCCTAGAGGGGAGATTTAGAGCTGAGGGAGAGGGAGAGGTCCCGGTGTGAAGAATGGGGTTACATTAATGTGAAGAGTTAAACCACAGTGTTGAGAGGGCGCGTTGGGTACCCTTGGCATGGGTTGAGAGGGGTCTCTGTGCAAAGAAGGGTTATGTTTTATGTTATGTTATGTGAAACTGGCGTCTGGGTGTCCCTAGAATAACTTGAGGAGAAATGGTCTTTCTGAAAAGTACTAGGAATTAGGTCAAGGTGAAGAGTAGGAATTGGGGGTCCCTGGAGGGGGTTAGGGTGGTGAGAGAGATCTGTGTGTTAAGGCGGGGAGGTCTGGGTAGCCGCAGGGTAGTAGGCTGGTCAGAGGGGCCTGGGTGTGAGGAAGAGGGGTCTAGCTATCTGTCAGGGTTAGGGTGGTGGTAGGAGGGGTTCTGCCGAAGAGGGGGTTTCAGGGTATTCTTAATGAGATTTGGACAGTGGGAGGGGTATGTGGGAAAGGAGTTTAAGCCATTATGAAGTGTAGTCTGTATATCCTTGGATGGGAATAGAGTATATGTGGGATCTTTTTGTGGAAAAGAGAAATTTTGATATGAAGAGGGGGGTCTGAGCATCCCTGGAATGCGTTAGGGGGGGGGGGTTGGGTCTTTTTGCAAATAAGAGGGGCTTAGGTTGATGCGAAGAATGGTGTCTGGGCATCCCTAGAATGGGTTGGGGTGGGGAGGAAAGGGGTCTTTTTGCAAAGAAGAAAAGGTTAGGCTAATAATGTGAGGGGGGGGGGGTCTGTCCCTGGAATGGGTTAGGGTGAGGGTGGGTCTTTTTGTAAAGAAGAGGGGTCTGGGTATCCCAAGAATGGGTTAGGGTGGGAGGGGTCTTTTTTGCAAAGAAGAGTACGTGAAGAGAGGTTCTGGGAATCCGTGAATGGTCTAGGGTGGTTGTCTATAAAGAAGGAGGGTTTAAATCAGTATGAAGAGGGGGTCTGGGTACCCCAGAGAGAATTAGAATTGTAGATGAGGTCTCAGTGCACAGAAGAGGTAGGTGATTAATGTGAAGGGTGTCTGGGTGCCCTGGAAACATGAGTTAGGGTGGTGGGAAGGGTCTGAATGTGAAGAAAGGATTAGGCTTTTGTGAAGATGGGTCTGGGTGTTCTGGATAGGCCCTTAGGGTTGTGGGAGAGGGCCTTGATTTGTAGAGGGAGTTAAATCATTTGAAGAGGGGGATCTGGGGATCACGGGGAAGTGGTTAAGGTTTGGAAAAGGTCTGCGTGTGGAGGCGGGTTAGGCCAATGTGAGAAAAGTTTATTGATGTGAGGAACCTGGGCACCAAAGGGAGAAAGTTAGTGGGTGACAGGTTGTGTACAAAGGAGGAGGGTTGCACCATGAGAGGGTGCCGAAAGTGGCAGGGCCCTGGGGCAGTTTGAGTGGCCGGGGTGTAAAAAGAGATCGAGAAGCTGGGGGTGGAAGCAGAGGAGGAGTGAAGCTGTGAA
The DNA here is from genome assembly GCF_965194805.1 of Balaenoptera borealis. NCBI lineage: Eukaryota > Metazoa > Chordata > Mammalia > Artiodactyla > Balaenopteridae > Balaenoptera > Balaenoptera borealis. Next base: position 57,680,422 of record NC_138878.1, on the reverse strand, counting down.
TAGTGGGTGGTTTGGGCCTGTGTGAGGACTCTCCCCGGCAGCTGGGGGTAGGGATGGGGTAGTGTGTTGGTAAGAAGAGTCAGTGGAAGGAAATCTGACTGGAGAGGGTCCTGTGTGATGGGTTGGGGCTTTGGGCCAGCTGTGAGGCATGAGAATGAGAGATTGGACAGGTTGCAAGGATCTGGTAGGTGGAGTTTAATGCTAGCTGATTCAGAGGTGAGATTTGGGCAGATTCACTGGGAACGGACTGCGGGGAAGGTTTTGTGCTTGGTGCTCTTGTGTGTTCAGGAGAGGAAAGATTGTTAAGGAGTGGAAATATGGAAGCAAGAAGTTAGATGGGGAAATTGATCTAGGATTTTGGTAGGGGAATGATAAAGGGAAAGAATTTTCCCTAGGAAGGACTGAGGAAGCAGTGGCTTAGATACAATTTGTCCCCACCTCTCCCAGCCCAGGGTCTTGCCGCCGTCATGACTGAGGAGTCAGAGGAAACAGTCCTATACATTGAGCACCGCTATGTCTGCTCTGAGTGCAACCAGCTGTATGGATCCCTGGAGGAGGTGCTCATGCATCAGAACTCCCACGTGCCCCAGCAGCACTTTGAGCTGGTGGGTGTGGCCGACCCTGGAGTCACTGTGGCCACAGAGGCAGCTTCTGGCACAGGCCTCTATCAGACCCTAGTGCAGGAGAGCCAGTACCAGTGCCTGGAGTGTGGACAGCTGCTGATGTCACCCAGCCAGCTCTTGGAACACCAGGAGCTGCACCTGAAGATGATGGCGCCCCAGGAGGCAGCGCCAGCTGAGCCAACACCCAAGGCGCCCCCCCTGAGCGCCAGTACCATCCACTATGAGTGTGTGGATTGCAAGGCTCTCTTCGCCAGCCAGGAGCTCTGGCTGAACCACCGGCAGACGCACCTCAGGGCCACTCCCACCAAGCCTCCAGCTCCAGTTGTCCTGGGATCCCCAGTTGTCTTGGGGTCCCCCGTGGGCCAGGCCCGCGTGGCTGTGGAGCACTCATACCGCAAGGCGGAAGAGGGTGGGGAAGGGGCAGCTGTCCCCTCTGCCGCGGCCACCACCGAGGTGGTGACTGAGGTGGAGCTGCTCCTCTACAAGTGTTCTGAGTGCTCGCAGCTCTTCCAGCTGCCAGGCGACTTTCTGGAGCATCAGGCCACCCACTTCCCGGCTCCCACCCCAGAGTCTGAGGAGCCTGCCTTGCAGCAGGAGACTCTGACCCCATCACCTGCAGAGGTGCCTGTGTCTCAGCCTGACCCCCTGCCATCCTCTGACCACAGTTACGAGCTGCGCAACGGTGAAGCCATTGGACGCGATCGCCGGGGGCGCAGGGCACGGAGGAACAACAGTGGAGAGCCAGGCGGGGCAGCCACCCAGGAGCTCTTCTGCTCAGCCTGTGACCAGCTCTTTCTCTCACCTCACCAGCTACAGCAGCACCTGCGGAGTCACCGGGAGGGTGTCTTTAAGTGCCCCCTGTGCAGTCGTGTCTTCCCCAGCCCTTCCAGTCTGGACCAGCACCTCGGAGACCACAGCAGCGAGTCTCATTTCCTGTGCGTGGACTGTGGCCTGGCCTTTGGCACAGAGGCCCTCCTCCTGGCCCACCGGCGAGCCCACACCCCAAATCCTCTGCATTCGTGTCCATGTGGAAAGACCTTTGTCAACCTCACCAAGTTCCTTTATCACCGGCGTACCCATGGGGTTGGGGGTGTCCCTCTGCCCACAACACCAGTCCCACCAGAGGAGCCTGTCATTGGCTTCCCTGAGCCGGCCCCAGCAGAGACTGGAGAGCCAGAGGCCCCGGAGCCCCCCGCTGCTGAGGAGACCCCAGCAGGGCCCGCTGCCCCAGGCACCTACCGCTGCCTCCTGTGCAGCCGCGAATTTGGCAAGGCGTTGCAACTGACACGGCACCAGCGTTTTGTGCACCGGCTGGAACGGCGCCATAAGTGTAGCATCTGTGGCAAGATGTTCAAGAAGAAGTCTCATGTGCGTAACCACCTGCGCACACACACAGGTGAACGGCCCTTCCCCTGCCCAGACTGCTCCAAGCCCTTCAACTCGCCCGCCAACCTGGCCCGCCACCGGCTCACGCACACAGGGGAGCGGCCCTACCGGTGTGGGGACTGCGGCAAGGCCTTCACACAGAGCTCCACCCTGAGGCAGCACCGCCTGGTGCATGCCCAGCACTTCCCCTACCGCTGCCAGGAGTGCGGAGTGCGCTTTCACCGCCCCTACCGCCTGCTCATGCACCGCTACCACCACACGGGCGAGTACCCCTACAAGTGTCGCGAGTGCCCCCGCTCCTTCTTGCTGCGCCGGCTGCTGGAGGTTCACCAGCTCGTGGCCCATGCCGGGCGCCAGCCCCACCGCTGCTCGTCCTGTGGTGCTGCCTTCCCTTCCTCGCTGCGGCTGCATGAGCACCGCTGTGCAGCTGCCGCTGCCCAGGCCCCGCGGCGCTTCGAGTGTGGCACCTGCGGCAAGAAAGTGGGCTCAGCTGCTCGGCTGCAGGCCCACGAGGCAGCCCATGCAGCCGCTGGGCCTGGGGAGGTCCTGGCTAAGGAGCCTCCGGCCCCTCGGGCCCCACGGGCTGCTCGCACACCAGTGCCCTCCCCAACGACCCTTGGAGGCATGGCCCCTGCGGCCCCTGCGGCCCCTGCCCGGCGCCGTGGCCTGGAGTGCAGCGAGTGCAAGAAGCTGTTCAGCACGGAAACGTCACTGCAGGTACACCGGCGCATCCACACAGGCGAGCGGCCATACCCGTGTCCGGACTGTGGCAAGGCCTTCCGTCAGAGTACCCACCTGAAGGACCACCGCCGCCTGCACACCGGTGAGCGGCCGTTCGCCTGTGAAGTGTGTGGTAAAGCCTTTGCCATCTCGATGCGCCTGGCAGAACATCGCCGCATTCACACGGGCGAGCGGCCCTACTCCTGCCCCGATTGTGGCAAGAGCTACCGCTCCTTCTCCAACCTGTGGAAGCACCGCAAGACCCACCAGCAGCAGCATCAGGCAGCTGTGCGGCAGCAGCTGGCAGAGGCAGAGGCTGCCGTCGGCCTGGCTGTGATGGAGACTGCAGTGGAGGCTCTGCCCCTGGTGGAGGCCATTGAGATCTACCCTCTGGCTGAGGCTGAGGGGGTCCAGATCAGTGGCTGACCCTGCCTCATGTCCCTCTTCAGCACCACCATGCCCTCTTGCTGAAGAACTTTCTCTACCATCCCCTTAAGTCTCTGTACATACTGTGCCCCTTTTCTACCCCTTTCAACTGCCATGTAAGTTCTGTAACTGGATTTATTCTCTCTTCTGAGGGGGGGTGCTCTGGGGTCCTTGACGTGCATAAAGGTCCCCCCCCCTACACACACACCTGTTAGCTCTGGTGGCCCCAAGGTGAAATGGTCAATAAAGACTGAGTTGGGACATTTATGTGCTTTTGTCTGGCCCAGCCGTGTGGGGTGGTGGAATTTGGGAGCTGTGAGCCCCAGGTTCTTGGGTCTGACTTTTCATGGCTGCATTCCCAGTGCCTAGAACAGGGCCTGGCAAGTAGTGGAGCTCAGTAAAGGGAAACTAAAGAGGAGGACCTAGAGTCCCTGGGCATGGCTTTCAGGGAGCAGGGACTTCACTCTGGTAGTAGATGGGGGCAGCACGGTTCTCATGCCACTAGAGGTCCCCACAGCCCCATAGAAGAGCCTGAAGCTGTTTCTGCTGGTGGCAGAAACATTTAGGAAAATCTTCAGGTTGTTCTCACCACCCCTGTCCCCTTCTCTCTGGCCTGACGTGAGCCGTCTCCTCCAAGGCCATCTGATTTTCTCACCTTGCATCCCTGAAGGCAAACGCTGGTCTCGGAAAGGCACGATCTCCAGGGCAGTAGAGGAGGTGGCTTCTGAGACAAGATCCAGCTGTGGGATTGGAGAAGATTCTGAGTAACAGCCTCTGGGGGTAGGAAGCCTCACAAGGGGAGGTGCTCTGACACCCACCTGGGGTTGGACTCCGGCTCAGCCCACAGATGTTTGTTGTGGGGAGAGGGGTGGTTGGGGTGGCTGACTGCTGTTTGAATGCCTAATTTGTCTCAAGCATTTTCCTGCATTTGGGGGAATGATCTTCACGCTGATCCCGTGAAGAGAACGTTTTGTAGGAGAGGAATCTGAAGTCAAAAGCGGTGAAGTGACTTGCCCAAGGTCATTCAAACCAGATAGGGCAGAGCTTGAATTTCAGTGTAGTTTGATTTGGTTTAATCACCTATACGCATTCCTCTACACTCTTCTGCCTTCTCCATACTTGGGGGAGGGCGGTGGAGAGAGGAGATGGTGAGTGTGTGACTGGTGGAAATGCTCGGCTCCTATGCTAGTCTTGTCTCTAAGAGCCACACTCCAAGAAAAATAAGCACACCCCCCCCCCACCGAAGGTTACTGTAGTCTTTTTGTTAGAATCCTTATTGGAACCCTAGTAAATGAGAGGTAAAGGGAAGCTGTTTGCATTGAAACGAGGGGAAAGGGAGGCCTGAGAACTGCCCACTCAGCCTCTCCATTACTCTCGACTCCCTTCAGCAATCCTGTAGCCCTCTGTGGGCACTGGAGCTTATGCTTCTCCCTTTTTAAAAAGGTAAAGCACTCAGCCTTTTGATATCTCGACAGCTCCTAATGAAGTAGAGCACTTAATCTGTTAAGCAGTTGTTTTTGACCAGAGTGTGTTGATCATGGGCACAATCTTTCAGTAACCTCACCCTGCAGAAAGGACTTGAGCCATCTTAGCCCAGCATGCCAGAGCCCCTAAATCCACAGGTAAAGACTCATTCTCAAACTGCCTCCTTTCAGGAAGAGCTGTAACATCCAGAAAGTCGTATCAAATAAATGCTTAGAACAATTGGAGGATTTATCTTTGCAAAACCAGATAAAAATCAGGCTGAATCAAGGGACAGGAATGGAGGAAAAAACCCTGAGGGTTCTGGTTGACCCCAAGATAAAGATGCTTTCAGCAGAGAAGCAGCTGGGTGACAGTGGAGGGGATCACCCTTCCTCTATTGTGGTTCCTTTTTAGAGCCTCTAGTGAAAACTTTAGACTCCCACCCTGAGAAAAGTTTATGTGTGCAAACATGTTTATGAACAAGAGTCATTGTTCACCATCACCCTACTGAAACTTCTGTGGTCCTCAGTTGGACCCCTCTCCTAAAAAAGATCGCACTAATCAAACCCTTCTTGAATGCTGGGCTTTGAGTTGGACAGGCAAATGTTCTTGAACTTTAATGTGTGTTAGGCAATTTCCCCAGAGATTTGGATCCAGCAAGCATGTCTTGGTGAGACCTAGGAATCTGTTTTGAACACACCAATTCTGATGCAGGTGACTTGCAGACCCCACTAAAAAGAACCTTGCATTGCTTGGTTTTAGTTGGATATGGAAGCTGCTTAAGCAGAACTGTCAAGGGGACAGAACAGTGGTCCTCTAGTGACAACACGTTCTTGACGATATGAGGCCCAAGTATGACTGTACAGGGGAGACGATGTGGAGCAGTTGAGCACATTTATGAGGCTACAGGTGGATGCCTAGTTCAGCTCCAGAGGGCTCTCAGGTGTGGCATCTGTGGTTGTCACAGGCTGGCCTGGGTGACAAAGACCTTTTGGGTCTATATGGTTCTGACTGCACCCCCTACAGTCAGGGGGCTGGAACAAATGACCTTTCTCGGGGTACTATTCTGAACCTCCAGCCCAACATCCCACTGCCCCATCCCTACTGACTTGGCTTGAGAGTTGGAGAAGTACTTTTTTTCTCCCTTGCCAAAACGGTGCAGTACTAATACATTTTCTCTTTCGAAATGATCAAACCCTCTCCTACTCGTTCCCTTTCTCCTGTTCCCCTATCCCTCACTATTGAATTTGCAGAATCCCAGCACCTGTGTGCCAGGCATACGTTAGAGGATGGAACAGTGAAAAGAAGACCTGACGGCAGTGAGAAAACACAGTTATTGACACCATTTCAGATCTTCAGCAGTGGGGTCCTGGGGATCAGCCCGTGGTCTGGCCTGTGAAACGGTTGTTCCTGCCAAATGACTTAGTCAAGATGAGCACAAAAATTTGAGTGAATGAGAGACCTAATGTTCTGAAAAAGAAGTCAGGTGTGTATCTTGTACCACCAGACGACTTCAAAGTGAACTCTGTTTTTAAAGGGTCTTGTTAGTCCTCTGTGGATGGAAGTAGGGAGCTACTCACTCATTTCCTGCCTTTCTCATAGTTCTCATTTATTGAAGTCAGCATGCTGGAGATCTGTCCTAAGCACCTACGTCATCTCATTTAATTCTTACAACCCCACAGGCTACATATTGTCTCTGTGTTACAGATGTGCACACAAGCTCACATATTGAAGGTCACATATCTATAAAATGGCAGAACTGAGATTTAAATTCAGGAATTTGAATTCATTCTAAGTTCCAAGGCTTGTTTTTTTCTTTTTTCTTTTTTTTTTTTGGCTGCATTGGGTCTTCGTTGCTGTGTGCAGGCTTTCTCTAGTTGCGGAGAGCAGGGGCTACTCTTCGTTGTGGTGCGCGGGCTTCTCACTGTGGTGGCTTCTCTTGTTGCAGAGCACAGGCTCTAGAGCACAGGCTCAGTAGTTGTGGCACACAGGCTCAGTAGTTGTGGCTCACGGGCTCTAGAGCGGAGGCTCAGTAGTTGTGGCGCACGGGCTTAGTTGCTCTGCGGCATGTGGGATCTTCCCGGACCAGGGCTTGAACCCGTGTCCCCTGCATTGGCAGGTGGATTCTTAACCACTGTACCACCAGGGAAGCCCCGAGGCTTGTTTTTTTAATTGGTGAAAAAAAAATTGCTCAGGCCTTACTTCTGAACATTCCCTGAACAGAAGTAAAGCCCTCCCCTCCACAGCACACACACACCCACCCCATACCCTGATTTCCCCGCCACCTTTCCCAAGACAGAGAGGAGACCAAGGGAGAAGAGGCTGCATTTCTCTCTGTACAGTTTTTAATTTTTTATTTTTTGATGTTGTTCAGATGAATGACACACTCAAGTTACAAAAATGGGGCCTTAAAAGAAGCACATTGTACAATGAACAAGCAGATTGGAGTTAAGAACACTGAAACGCTAACCCGCTACCACGAGAAGAGACAGGGAGGGGGTACAGGATGGGAAGGGAGGGGCTACCAACACAGGGGTCAAACAGAACTGAAAGGGGGGCTAACTTGTTGAGAATGGAGGAGAGGCAGGTCTCCTCCAGGGCCTACTCAATTTCCAGATGCCACTTCTTGGTCTCCCTTGCTCACTACTTGCCACCTCTTCCCATCCCCATTCCAACCTGGTCTTTCAAATGAGTAGGTGAGAGACACCCACCCCAGAAAGGGCCAAGCCAATCGGATCTTTACAAGGTGGGATGGTCACCTTGCCCTAGTGCACCCTTGGATTTGGGAGGAGATGGTGGCAGCAGTGGGATAAGAAGCCAGAAAGGAGCTAGCAGAGAGGAACTGACCAAAGATCAGGCCCCTGCTTTTCCCCAAAGACTCCTTGCCCCTTCCCCACCCTACCATGATTCAAAGGACCTCTCTACAAGTTGTCGAGAGAGGACCGCAGTCACCCTGCAATTATATAAATAAATAAATACTGAGCCCCTGGGCTTGGGGGACAGGCTGGGGGAGGGGCAGCAGGGATAGAGGAAAGGGAAGAGGAGAGGAGGGTGAGGCAGAGGGGAGGGGTCACAGACATAGTAAATAGTTGTCTCCGTCCCAGCAACAATTCTCTCTGGATTTTTCTCTCCTTTTTGTGTTTGTTTAACAAGGAGTTAACATCTCAAGGACAAATACTTAAAAATATACATTATTTTTTCTTTTTTTTGTTCACCTTTCTCATCGTCATCTTGCTTTGGAGACTGCTGAGGTCAAAGTTCAAACCGCACGAAGGAACTACGGCTTGGAGTTTTTGTGTATTTTTTTTAATTTTTATTTTTTAATTTTTTTCACTTTTTTTTCCAACGTATAAAAAGGTAGCGGAGTTGTCTGTGGATTTTTTTTTTTTTTTAATGGTTAAATCTTTGGTTTGTTTCTTTTTTCTCTTGGAGGCCTTTATCTCTCGCACTTGCCTTTCCCACTCAGAGGCCAGTGGGGGCCCGCGTGTCTCAATCTTGCTCAGTCTGTCTCATTCTCTCTCTCACTCAGTTCCCCCTACCCTGGGCTAAAGGGAGAGAGAGGCACCCTGGGATTTGGGTAGGGGGGGGAAATCTAGCCAGTTCAAGAGGTCCCCCACTACGTGGCTAGTCCCTTACCCCATCTTCCCAGGGTGCAGGGCTTGGAGACGCTCTCTTGGCCTTCCCCAGGGAGGAGATGTGCGGGAAACTCACAGCCTCACCCCTTCTGATCTTAGCCCCAATCCATACAGAGGCTTGGGTTCTTCATCTCCATTGACCCCCACTTACCCTCCCCCAGCCCTCCCTCCCACTTCCACCCCCACCCTCCCAGAAGAGAACAGAGAGAGGTGTTTTAGTTACTGGCATTTTTTTTTTTTTTTTGGCACAATTAAAAGGCCCACCATTAGGTAGACCCAGTCTCTGTCCCTCCCTCCAGTAGGTCAGGGTTGGGGAGGAGAAATTCAGAGGGCTCCCACTTTCTCCAACCCATTCATCATCCTTTCTAGCCCAGACCCCTGGCCCCCCACCTCAGACATCTCACCTAACCCAGAACCCGGCCTGGGGTCTCCTTCCCCAACCCCACATAAAGTTCCCCAGCCCCCCAACTCTCTCGCTCGCACACAGACACACGGACACAGGCTCTGTACAGACCACAAAATAAAAACGATGAGATAGTATTGTTTCCCGGAGTCGAGACGGGGTGGGGGACTGGAGTGAAAGGGGCAGAGGGGGTTGGGGGGCATGAATTCCCCCATCACCTTCCCAACCCTGGCTCCCTCAGCCCCCCAGCCCCTTGCCCTGGCTGGCCCCCAGCCAACGATATTTGGTTTCCATTTTTTAACATTAAAGTTCTATGAGGTATTTGGTGCCTTATCTCGAGTCCTCGGGGGAGGGGGGCCCAGGGGGGAGACCTGGGGCACACTTGCCCCTCCCTCCCTCCCACCCCCTTCCCAATATTTGGTTTCACAGCTGTAGTTAAAGCTTGGGATTTGGTTATTTTTCCCCTTCCCAGGAATTTTCTTTTTTTCTTGTTTTTCTTTTCCCAGTTATGGGGGTTGGACGGGGAGGGTCCCCACCACCCCGGCTGCACAGGGGTCCCTCCACCAATGTCAGGGCATCAGCCCCATCCCTGCCCCCTGCTTCCTCCTCTCCCCTCTGCCCTGCTCCTCCCACACTGGGGTGGAGGAAGGTCCCAGGTGGCAGGACTTGCTGGGGAGGAAGCAGGATGAAGTGGGTGGTGGTGAGTCCTGGATTTTCTTTCCTTTTTTTTTTTTTTTTCCTTTTTTCTTTTTTTTTTCTTTCTTTTTTTTTTTTTTTTTTTTTTTTCTTTTTTCCTTTTTTTTGGTCTAGAATCATAGTTTTTGTTTGAGTCATCTCCACCATGCCTTCCATGCTGCCTGTCTTCTCGGAGGGGTTTTTGGTTGTAATTCCTTTCCTTGGCTCTGCTCAAATGTCCTTCCTATCTGTTCAGGAGCCCTTGGCCCCCTCTCCACCCTTGGGCTGGGGCCCAGGCCCTCTAGCCAGTCCCTTCTCTTCAGGATATAAAAATGGACAAACTCAGAGGTAGGGTGAGGGCAGGGAGTCGGTTCAGCGGAGATGCTTACATTCTGGCGAGGATGGGTCGACGGCAGGCCGCGCCCCGTCGGTGCCAGGGTGGGAGGGGCAACCACTCCACCACTGCCCAGACAAGGCACCCCGAGACCCCTGAAACAGCTGAGCCTCTGCTGCCTCCATGTCCCAGCCCAACAGTTTCATTTCCCGAGTGGGAGAAGGGAGACAAGAAAGAGAGAGAACGCTGAGGCCTCGGGGCCCGGGGTGGTGTCCGAGGCTCTGTCTGCCTCTCCTCGGAAGTGTCCAGCGGCACTGCCCGTCTCCCGGGGCTCTCCCCTCCCTCTGCTCCTGCCCGGCGACGGGCGGGGGCCACTCTGATTTCAATGGCTCGCGTCCTTCGCAGCAACACTTTGGTTTGAGGAGAGACACAGAAAGAAGGAGATTAAGAGAGGTGAGAGCGGAGGGAAGGAAGAGGGAGAGACAGACCAAGAGAAAGGAGGAGACAGAGGGGAGAGGACAGAAGAAGAACTCGAAGGAGGAATCAAACCACCCGAAAGTTTGTTACTTTTCCTTCGTCCATTCTTTTTTGCTTTCTTATTCCTTTTTTCCTGTTTTGTTTTTTTTTTTTAAAGCTTTTTCAGTTGATTGGGGGGGGCGGGGAGCTCGGGGCTCTTCACCCCTGTCCCTGACACCCTCTCTCAGCCCTGCCCACCCGCTTCCATCCGCCCTGGCTGAGGGACAGGCCCTGCCCCAGCCGCCCCCATCCGGCTTTCCCGAAGACGACGTCCATGAGGTATTTGTGAAGAGAAAGAAGCATCCGTCCTTCCATCCGCCTCGGGGACCAAGGGCCTGGACCACTGGTGCAGGGGCTTGGCTCCACCTCGCGGCTCCTTCTTAGCCTTTGAAGAGTCCTCGTCTTCTTTCCCTTAAATATATATATATCTATAAATTCTTTTTTTTTTTCTAGTTTTAATTTATTGTTTGTTTGGTTTTTTGTTTTTGTTTTTTTGGTTCAAAACTTTGTTGGCCTCCACAACAGCAGGAGGGCAACGTGGCTCCCAGCAGCGTCTCTCCTCTGTCCGTCGAGATGTGTCCAGGGCTGGGCAAACACAGGGTCCAGCCAAGACTTGAGGGAGGTCTCGTGGGAGTGGTGGCCGCCACAGCGCCCTCTTGGATGGGGACCACAGGTCATGGCACTGTCCCCGCCACACGGACCCTGATGGGGACGCCATCTCGAGGAACCCCACCACTGGGGTGCGTGCGTGTGTGCATGTGTGTGAGGGGAGAGGAAGAGGCATCTGCCAGTATCGGAGGGGCACAGGGTGGGAAGGGCGAGGTGAGTTATCTTTTTGGTTTCTGGTCAATGTCAAAGAACGTGAAGGATCCCACGGATAGGCACTGGAATATGAATTTTTTTTTTTTTCAGGGAAACTGACAGACGAGGATGGAAAAAAAAGACAACTTGAATGCCCTCACCTCATCCTCTCTTGCCTGAAGCTTCCACCTTCCCTCGGACTAGGGATGGGGGGAGATTCCAGAGCAGAGGAGGGTGACAGGGTTGAGGGGGGACATGTGAGAGCTAGAACTTGGCAAAACGGCCTAGCCCACCCTTCAAAGGGAAAAAGGGGGAGGTACAAGGGGTGAAAAGTCATCCCAGGCCTTCCCCTGAACTCTCCCTTGGCTGGGGGAGGAAGGAAGTTAAAGCGAGACCCCCCTGCCCGGGCAGGGAGAGCTGGGGGCCAGGGGAGAGGGGGGGGACACATGACAGGGACACATTCTGTTGAGCACAACGCTAAAAATTCTGTACATCCTTTGGATGAAGCTACTGAATATTTGGTGTAAAGTTGTTCAGGCCCTTTCTCTTTCACCTTCTGGAAAAGAATATTCGGCGGGTGGTTCTGAGCCCACCCCATCAGCCCCAGGCTGTGCCCTCCCTGTCTTGGCTGGCCCAGGACTGAGGGCTGGGGCTGGGAGGCTGGCACATTCTCTTGTTCCTTCTCTGCCCGCGCCGCACGCAGCGGGAGGCTTCGCCCCGCAGCCAGGGGCCCGCGTGTCCGCCCTGCCGAGGCTTCTCCGCCCCTGGCTGGGGCTCTTATTTGGTGTCGTAGCAGTGAGAGTGAGCACACTGAGGTCTGGCTCGAGACTGGTTTTTGGTTTGTTCGGTTTGGTGAGGGATTTTTTGTTTGTTTTTGGTTTTCTTTTTTTTTTTTTAATGTTTGTTTGTTTTTCACCTCTTGTTCCTTTGGGGCAGCTGGTTTCTTTGTGATTATTTTTGGTTTTCTTTTTTCTGTTGGTTGGTTTCTTTTCTTTCTTTCTTTCTTTCTTTTTGGTTGGTTGTTTTTTTGTTTTTTGTTTTTTGGTCTTTCCTCCCTTGTCACTCCTGCTCCGAGGACCCTCTGCATCCCCACCAATGGCCTCCGCGCCCTCTTCCCAGGTGGGGGACGGAGGCGGGGGTCAGAGGAGGAGGAGGGGAGGCGTGGCGGGCCCTCACTCAGGCTTGGACCCTACCTCGGGCCCCCCTGGGCCTCCAGGGGTCTGTGCTGCCGCCTCACTGCAAGTGGAGGAGGAGGAGGAGGACGAGGACGAGGACGAGGAGAGGCCAGGAGACTTGCTGGAGATGCAGGCCGCCACGGCCGCAGCGGCTGCCGAGACCAGGCCCACACCAGGCGGGGCGCTGAGCAGGGGCAGCCCGGCGTGGTTCAAGAAGAGTGACGAGGTCACCAGGCCCGGACTCCCTGGGGCCGCGCCAGCCGCCCCCAGCACCAGGTTCCCGCTGCTGTCAAGGCTGGTAAGGGGCAGGGTTCCACCAGAGGCCAGGGCTGGCGGGGAGAGAGAGAGGCTGGGCTGGGGGTGCCTTCCAGCATCCCACCCGCAGTGCCCCCTGTCTTCCCGTCTGACCCATGGATCCCCATCAGCACCCCTCACACCTTCCCCAAAGGTGAGATGGGTATGAAGAGGCGAGCGACGCAGTGAGCAGGGGCAGGATGGCATGGCTGGAGCAGGAATGGGATGGGGGCTCGAGGCCCTGGGGGACAGGGCTGGTGGTGATGGGAGTGACATGCGGCAGCACGCACCTTGGATAGTGGCCAAAGGGTTGTTGCTCATGAGGGCTGGACTCAGCCCGGAGCTCAACCCCACCATTGTGCTTCTGCAAGAGGCAAAGCAGAGGCATTAGCGGCGGCAGAGACCCTCCCACAGAACTGGGGGCGCAGCTCCCCACCCTGGAAGCAGCAGCGACCCTGCTTCTCCCCACAGCCTCCTACCTGCGGCTGCCCACTTACCCCGTGCTGGGGTTCAGGCCCGACAAGCCGATAGCCGAGTGGCTGCCTTGAGGGCTGGGATTTGTGCTGTTGGTGGTGGCCGGGGGTGGGGGAGTGACAGAGGGGATGGAATTGAGGGGGGGCGCGGCCCCGCCCCCGCCCCCACCCCCTCCAGCTGTCCGGCTGGGGTGGAGGGTCCCCACAGCTGAGGATAAGGTAGTAACTGCCAGAGAGAGACAGAGAGAGGGACACTTCAGCTTCCACTCGTCCTCCACTGAGGTCGACTCCTGCTCGTCTTCCCTGCCCCGTCCCGCAGCATCTCCTCAGCCGGAACACACTTAGGCCTCCTGCCCTTTCTTCCCACAGCCATTTCTCTGTGCCTCTGCCACGGTGACGGTAATCACAGTAAGAGCAGCTGCCACCCACCGAGCCTGTGCCCTATGCCAGGAGCGTGCTCACACCCTGCTTATCCAGCCCTTAATCTCACCTCTGGGCCCCTCTGTACAAAGAACCAAGGGTTCCCAGAAGACAGAGCCCTATGGCTCCCTCTAGAGGCCAGGCACGGGCGTGCGACTGTGCACCCTGAGGCTGAGAGGGCCCTGAGCCCAGCCTGAGACCAGACACCCAGGACAGCAATTCCCGGCTCTGTGACGTCCCAGCTGTGCCTTCAGGTGAGAACCTTCATCCCTCTGGCCTTCAGTTCCCTCATCAGGAAAATGGGGAAGATAATAGAACCTATCTTATAAAATGGGTGTGAAGATTAAATGGGTCAATATTCTTTATAAAGAGTTTAGGCCAGTGCCAGGCACACCCTTACTACTTTATAAACTTCCACTTACTATTTCTTAACCTGGGGAGGGGAAATATGGCGTTTGTTTTTATATTATTCTTACATATGGTGTTATACATGCCCTACCCCAGGAAGGGGCAAAGGAGGGCTTTGGGTACAAAAGTGTGTGTGAGTGTGTGTGTGTACACACACACACACATACACACTCTTCTGTGTATATATTCATGGATATAGCTTCTGTATGTATGTTACATTCACAATAATTTTATAACCGAGGCTCAGAGAAGTAAGGTCACTTCTGGAGTTCACACAGTTTCTAAATGCCAGAAAGAGAACCCAAGTACATCACCTTTATCAACCCCGTGCTTTTCTCACGTGAAATCATGGAGCAGATGAAGCCTGAGCTGCTCTGGCAGGGAAGGGGTGAGGCTGCCCTCTCCCCTTCCCTGCCCCGCCCCCTGACCTCCAGGCTCAGCCTTGAGGTCTAGGGATGCCCTGAACCGCTTGAGAACCTTGGGTTCGGGCCTGCACTGTGTTCTCCCAGTACCCCCTCGCCATCCTCTGCCCTCTCTGACCTGTTGTGCTCAGACTGCTGGAAGCTTGGGACAACGGCAGGGTCCCGGCGCCCCCCTGGGGCGTGACCTGGGGAGAGAGGAAAGAAGGCATGGTTAGGCCACTGTCGTCCAGCAGCTCCCATGGTGCTCCCTGTGGTTACAACCCCCGCACCTCTGCCTCCAAGACAGAGAAAGGGGGCTCTGGCTGCAAGGCTATGTTTGTATCATGCCAAGCGCTTTCCATCAGCTTTCGTCACGTTTACCCTAGGTGATCATGGGGCACAGACAGGACGTAGTCATTCCCTGCCTCTCCTCTGACACCGTCCAGTTGCAGGTCTGAAGTACGTGTGTGTGTATATGTGAGAGCGCGCAAGCACACGTGCTTGTGAGGCTAGGGGGTGGGGTGGGTTATGAGGATAAGGCGTGTCTGCATCACAGTGTTGAGATGTTATACTGCTTGATTTTCTGGGACCATCCACCAGCCTCCTTCTTAGCCTCCCTGCCTCCAGTCTCATCCTCCATCAACCCCAGAAGCCTCCCTCTAAATGTGACCCAGTCCCTCCCGGGCTCAAAACTCATCCTTAGCGCCTCACTGCCTACGGTTCAAGTTCAAGCTCCTTCAGCATTTGACTTGGTGTCTGGCCCCTGCCCATCCCCCACCCTACCCCCACACTCATTCATAAATAAGCATTCCAGCTCCAATCACACTAAATCGCACTGGAGTTCCTCAAATTGGGCTCAGCACTCTGGCTTCTAGGCTTCATGCACATAGATCCCTTTGCCTGTCCTTCACGAGGCTGACTAACTCTCTCTTGTCCTTATGACTCAGCTCAGATGATCCCTCCTTCCTTTACATCATTGGGGAGGGGGGCTCCTCTGGGCCCCTTGCTCCTCTCTGTAGTGTCACAACCCTTTCCACACTAGATGGAATAAAGGGATGTCCCAGTGTGTCTGATGTCGAGCAGGCTGTGGACCTGAGTGCACACCCAGGGGTATAATGACGTCCCTGCCAGCGTCTGTGTAGTTGTGAACCTGTGTGAGGGGGGATGCCTGCATCCTTTACCTAGTATCCATCCCCGTGTGGCTACATCCTGTGATAACTCTGTGTTTGGCTACGTCAGTGTGTGTCGGTGCGTGCTTGTATCCCCCACGTAAGACCACAGTTCCCTGGAAACGGTGTTTCTCTGTGTGACTGTGCCCCACCCCTGTGACAGCCTGTTCCCAAGGGTGACTCTCCCTGCCTCTGTTCTAGGAACTGTGGCCAACAGGGTAGGTTGTGCTTCACACGAGGTGCCTGCCAGGGGGCGAGGGTGTGCCAGAGCTTTGTGGCCCCACCCCTCGAGGGGCTCTTGGTACCAGATGGGGGCTGTAGCTGGCTGGCTTGCCCGGGCTGGGCAGCATGGGGGCCGCGCTGCAGGGGTTGATGCGTTTTTCCTTCTGGCGCCGGTTGCAGAACCAGACGCGGATCACTTCCTTCTCCATGTGCAGCTGCTCTGCGATCAGCAGGATCTCCTCTGAGGTAGGCTTCTGGTTCTGCGGGCAGAGGGCTCGTTAGCCCCGGGCCCATCCTCCCGCCAGCCCTCAGGGCCGTCCGGGAGGGTGGGGCCTCACCGCTAGAAAACTCTTCTCTAAGGCGAAGCGGACGTTTGTCTCGATGCTGGTCCTCTTCTTGCGTCTCCGGCCGGGGAGCCCGTCGAAACCCAGGCTGGGACTGCTCAGCTGGTTGGGACTGGGCAGGCTTGAGTCCACAGACATAGTCTCTGTGTCCGGGAGGAGACGGGGTCATGAGAGGGCGCTTCCCCCGGCCCGCCGCCCGCAGCCCGCCCGGGAGCCCCCAGCCCAAGTCCCACCTGCGTCGTTGAGCCACTTCTCCAGGAGAGGCTTGAGTTTGCACATGTTCTTGAAGCTCAGGTTGAGGGCCTCGAAGCGGGAGATGGTCGTCTGGCTGAAGTCGTTGCCGTAGAGCTTGCCCATGGCCAGACCCACGTCACCCTGGGCCAGTGGGGCGGGGATGGGGCTGCGTTCAGAGCCGGGCAAAGGGCTCAGCCCCGCCCACCATCTGGCCACACCCCACCCCGCCCACCAGGTGACTATGCCCCTCCTTCACCCCGCCCACTAGGCAGCTACGCTCCCTCCCTCTGCCCACCAGCCGGTCACGCCCCTCACCCCGCCTACCATACGGTTACGTCCTCTACTCCGCCCACTAGATGAGTAGGGCCCAACACCCCGGCCACCAGCTGGTCACACCGCCCTGTCACCCCACGCCCACCGCCTGTCCTGCCGGGTGGCCCCAGACCTGCGTGAAGCCCAGCTTGATGCGGCGTTGCTTGAAGGTGCGAGCGAACTGCTCCAGCTCCTCCAGGTCACTGGGCTCCTCGGGATGGGATGGTGGCTCCAAGCATTTGGGGGGCTGCGGGTGCGAGAGGTGCGGGTCGGGCAGCGTGGGGCGGGTCACGGCCTGGTGGGGTGGGCAGGTGGGTGGGATGCAGGACCGAGGACCAGGACGGGGCTCAGCATTGGCTGCGCAGTCCCCCCTCCCTCCCTCCCTGCCGTCCAGCCTCTTCCTGCAGACTACCCTCCACCCACCCCCAGGTGGCCCCTCCACACTCATTGCCAATCAAGGTGACACTCTGCTGCCCCACAAGGGCCCTCCCACTGCCTGAAACTCTCTGCACATTCCTCCCAGTCTGCAGATTTCATAAGGAGCAGCCATCTCCTTTCACCAAAGGCTCTTTCCCTGAAGCTGGGGGAGGGGTTGGTGGTTTTAGCCTCCTCTCAGGCAGGGAATCAAGGATCAGCTCTGCTACCAAATTGCTGGGTAACTCAGGCAAGTTTCTTAATCTCCCTGGGCCTCAGTTTCCCCCTCTGCAGAATGGGAACAATCATGGCTACTCTACCTACCCCATGGGGTTGTTGGGAGAATCGGGTTAAAAGTGAGTAGGCTGCAAATAAAGTAAAAGTATTTTTAAAAATAGACAAGGAGGGTGACTGGGGGAATTTACAAGGAAGCAACAGTTCTCTCTGGAATGCTTCATTTCCCTAAAAATAAAACATCTAAGTAGGTGGTGGGTACAGGGATGTTGGACGCACAAGTCCTTGATCCGTTATCCAAAACCCTGGGACCAGATGTGTTTTGGAATTCAGAATTTTTTCAGATTTTAGAAAGCCTACATGGGGCACATATCATAGATAATGTGAACCTCCACCATTAGGGTCAAGGCATCACCCCATATTCGGACATATCAACAGCTGTCAGCAAAGCACAAGTACCACACAAGAGGGATAAAGAAAAGTCACACACTGCCTCGCATCAGGCCAAGACAGGTTTTGCGGACTTCCCTGGTGGCGCAGTGGTTAAGAATCCGCCTGCCAATGCAGGGGACACGGGTTCGAGCCCTGGTCCGAGAAGATCCCACATGCCGCGGAGCAACTAAGCCCGTGAGTCACAACTACTGAGCCTGCGCTCTAGAGCCCACGAGCCACAACTACTGAGCCCGCGTGCCACAACTACTGAAGCCCGCGTGCCTAGAGCCCGTGCTCTGCAACAAGAGAAGCCACCACAATGAGAAGCCCGCGCACCGCAACTAAGAGTAGCCTTGCGCACAGCAGTGAAGACCCAATGCAGCCAAAAATAAATAAATTAATTAATTAATTAATTTAGTTAATCAACTTTTTGGGGTTTTTTGAAACAGTTCATATATTTTTTAAAAGGGCTGTTTTAAAAAATAGGTAGGAGGGAACTTTAAAATCCATAATCATGAAAAATTATTATTAAAGTTTAGGACCCAGTGGGAATTCCCTGGTGGTCCGGGGTTAGGACTCCACACTTCTACTGCAGGGGGTGTGAGTTTGATCCCTGGTTGGGGAACTAAGATCCCTCAAGCCCCAAGGCACAGCCAGGAAAAAAGAAAAAAAAAGTTTAGAACCCAGGCAGCAAACTTCAAGAAAGGCCATGGGGACCAGGCAGGAGGACACCAAGGCAGCCTGAAGAACTCACGCCTTCCAGGAGGGGCCTGAGCTCATGCCGTGTGTACGCAGATCCAGCCTTCCCAGAGCTTAGGGTTTGTCAAAAGAAGCTGGGAATCTGGTGTTTTCCGGGAACTTTGTTGACAACTAACTCAATTTTTAAATGAGTGTGGGCCCTTGTTTGCAGTCTCTGGTCTGGGAAGGGGACACGAACTAGTACCCAACAGACTCTCAGGGAACGCCCCCCATTTGGAGTGCTGGAAGAGATCTGAGGCATTCATGCCCTAAAGGCCTGTGAACCCCCTGAAATTTTGTGTTTGTGCACACGTGCATTTTGGGGCAGTGGGGGTCGGATTCAAATAATCCATCAGATTCTAAAAGGAGTCCATGTGCCTGCAAGGGTTAAGAGCCACTGGTCTGGCTGACTCCCCTCATTCTGTGGAGGAGGAAGCTGACTCAGACAGGGAA
Source organism: Balaenoptera borealis (assembly GCF_965194805.1). Classification (NCBI taxonomy): domain Eukaryota; kingdom Metazoa; phylum Chordata; class Mammalia; order Artiodactyla; family Balaenopteridae; genus Balaenoptera; species Balaenoptera borealis. The sequence goes on along the minus strand of NC_138878.1, from coordinate 57,661,716 downwards.
AGTGGCTTGCCTGGGGTCCCACAGCAAATTAGTAGCAGAGCAGCGCTGGGCCCCAGGGCTCCTGACTCCTATCTTGGCCCCTGTGGCTGTGTGTGTGGGGGGGCAAATGGAGAGGAGACCCTCACTCACCACCACTCTACGCCATTTGGCCACAGCCTGACGCATTCAGTGGACCACTCACCTGTGTGGGCAGCCCCGCCCGGGGCTGGGAGGTCAGAAGAGCTCCCTGGGTTTGCTGAGGTAGCTGGAATAGATTTGGCGTCGGTAGCAGGCCTGGGGGGACAAGAGGGATCGCACGGGGTGAGGGGGGCAGAGAGAGTTCTGTGGAGGCGCTGGGGAGGCCATCCAGGGTGAGGGCCTTACCTGGCTGACTCTGCTGGGCCTGCGGCAGCAGGAACTGAGCAGGTGGCTGGAGGTGGTGACCCGGCACGAGCACCAGCTGCTGAAGCTGGAGGAGCTGCTGGATGTCCTGGCAGGGAGGGGGGTGGACAGAACGACAGCCTGAGTCCTGGCCCGGCTCTTCCCTCTGCATCGCCTGAGCCCCGGCGGGTGCGCCACAGGGCAGGCTGGCATAAGGCGTGGAGGGATGGAGCATGGGTCACTGGGTGCAGCCCTGAGCTAAGGGCACCCAGGAGGCCGGAGCATCCTACATGGTCATCACAGGAGGGCTCGCTCTTTATTTACCTTTTCTTTCTTGATGAAATATTTGCCTTGTCCTATATTCCCACAGAACAAATAGAATGATTTAAAAATGTAAATCAGATCAAGTCTTCCTTCCTTTTAAAACCCTCCCAAGGCAAATTACATCATGTCTGGGATTAGCTTTAAAATACTCCAGCCCCTAGCAGCTGATTAAATTGGTACAGAGACTTTGGAAAACTCTCTGGCACTCTTATGAGTTGAATTGTGTTCCGCCCCACCCACCACCAAAAAAAAAGATATGTTGGAATCATAACCACCCCCTAGAACCCCAGAGTGTGACATCATTTGGAGATAGGGTCTTTGCAGATGATCACGTTAAAATGAGGTCATTAGGGGCTTCCCTGGTGGCGCAGTGGTTGAGAGTCTGCCTGCCAATGCAGGGGACACGGGTTCGAGCCCTGGTCTGGGAAGATCCCACATGCCGCGGAGCAACTAAGCCCGTGAGCCACAATTACTGAGCCTGCGTGTCTGGAGCCTGTGCTCCGCAACAAGAGAGGCCGCGACAGTGAGAGGCCCGCTCACCACGATGAGGAGTGGCCCCCGCTTGCCGCAACTGGAGAAAGCCCTCGCACAGAAACGAAGACCCAACACAGCCATAAATAAATAAATTAATTAATTAATTAAAAAAAAAAAAAAGAAATTGAAAATTGTATTAAAAAAAAGAAGAGAAAAAAAAAAATGAGGTCATTAGGGTGGGACCTAATCCAGTACGACTAGTGTCCATATAATATGGGGAAATTTGGAGACAGACGCACTACAGCTGCACTGAGATACTATTTTTACCTAATGACAGTGCATGACACACTATGTTGGGGCGTGAGGGGAAACAAAATTTCTTGCACATCGCTGGCGAGAGGGTAATCCGGCAATGTCTATCAAAATTACCAGCACACATATCCTTTGACTCAGCCACTCCACTTCTAGGAATTTATCTTAGGGATATACTTGCACTTGTGCAGAATGACCTCTCTAGAAGGATACTCCCCGTAGCAAGCAGTGTTTTAGCAAAAGAGTGGAAACAAGCTGAGTGTGTAGCAGCAGGGGATGGGTGAATGAATTAAGGTAGATCTTTATGACAGAATATTATGCGTTCATCAAAAAGATCGAGGACACTCTTTGTCCTGATATGGAACAACCTTCAAGATGTCCTGTTGAATGGAAAGCTCAATAGGCAAAACAGTGGGTATGATGTGCTACTGTTTGTGTTAAAAAAAAAATATTATACCCTGGTACCTGCTTGGGTATGCACAGATTATACTTAAAAAACGATACCAGAAACTGGCAACGCTATAAACCCTTCTGTACCTCTTGAATTTTGAACATTTATCTTGTCCAAATAAAGGAATAAATACCCAGGTGTCCCACCCCGACTCGCCCAGTTGAGCAGTCACTTATGCCCAGCATCCCTGCTTTTCCAACCACTCGTCTTGCCAGAGTTCTAGGCTGTTCCCTGTCTACCTGCAAAGGCCTCTGCTTTCTCCGTGTGCTTTAGAAAGTGGACAGAGTCCCCAGATGCTCCCTGACCTCTCAGCTTTCTCACTCTAGCTGCTAATCATCTAAGAATACAGTTTAAGGAGTTTGACATCCTACGCTATATCGTTTGAAACTGCATCCAGTCTGCCTTCCCTTTTGAGACCCTCCCCACCCACCCAATAAGGCCTGCCTGGCTATTTCTCTTCTGCACTTGGATTGACCCTGGGCAGTGGGTGAAGCCTGGGCTTCAAGGCCTGCCATTTACGGTGGACCCTTCCAAGACCCCCATACTTAATCTTGTTTTTATAATTTTGTCTTTTTCTTCTTCTTTTTCTGGCTGTGAGGTGGCTTGCAGGATCTCAGTTCCCCGACCAGGGATTGAACCTGGGCCCTGGCAGTGAAAGCGTGGAGTCCTAACCACTGTACCGCCAGGGAAGTCCCTTTTCATCAAATTTGTAATATCGATTGTACATCCAGCTCCTTGCCATGGCCCTGCATGACCTGGCCTTCCTCACCTCCCACGACTTTCTCGCTCCCTAACTCATCCAGCCACACTGGTCTCCCTCCTGCCACTGAACCCAGAAAGAAATCCCCACCTCAGGGCCTTTGCACGTGCTATTCCCCCCCCCCACCCCGCTTCTTGATCTGCACATGACTGGCCCCTCCTCATCATTTAAGCCTTTATCAAATGCCCCTTCCTCAGAGAGGCTTCCTCTGGCCACCTGCTCTGACACGGAGATTTTTTTTCCCCTCGTCACTCTCTTACATTTTACTCTTTTCCTTCCCTCATAGCAATATCAGCTTCCTGTCTGTCTCCTCAAAAGGGGTTGGTGCCAGCTCCATGAGGGCACAGGTTTGTTTGCCTTATTCCTCACTGTAACCCTCATGCAGAAAGGTGCCTGGGTGTGGTGGATGGTCCCCAAACGCTGGTTGACCAAAGGAATTCAAGAAGGGGAGAAAGAGAGAAGATTCTGGGTGAACAGTGAGCTGCCTCAAGACTGGGGTTAGGGACTTCCCTGGTGGCACAGTGGATAAGACTCCACCTGCCAATGAAGGAGAACGGGTTCGAACCCTGGTCGGGGAAGATCCCACATGCCACGGAACAACTAAGCCCATGAGTCAGAACTACTCAACCCGCATGCCACAACTACTGAAGCCCGCGCGCCTAGAGCCCGAGCTCCGCAACAAAAGGAGCCACCGCAATGAGAAGCCCGCGCATCGCAACAAAGAGTAGTCCCCTCTCGCCACAACTAGAGAAAGCCCGCGCGCAGCAACGAAGACCCAACGCAGCCAAAAAAAAAAAAAAAAAAAGACTGGGGTTAGCCGGTAGAAGGCGCCATTTCTCCATAACCTAGAGCCATCTGAATCGGCACGCCAGCTGAAGCCACTTGGAGGCGTGTTAGGACGGAGACAGAGGGTGGAGAAATTGGAGTAGGCGGAGGGATGCCAGCGCTCCGCAGGGCCCCCCGTAGCGGATCATCTGCTCTGTCCCTAACCCGTGAGAAAAACCAGCACAGAGAACTAGCACAGCCCATTAAAACCGAGAAGGGGGGAGACAAATTCTTGCTCATCGCTGTATTCTCTTCACTCCCCTGCCCCAGTGCAGGCATGGAACGGGCAATCCATGAATTTTCAGTGAATGAATAAGGTAACCCTTAGGACTGGTGGTGTTTGGGGGCAGACTGGCTGTGCTTTGCCACAGGTGGGATCTTGGCCACAGACTGGGGGCAGAAAGACTGAGACACACGGTTCATATGACACATATGGGTTCATATGGGTGAACTTGGTTCCACCTGGTGGGGAGGAGGCAGCCTTGAGCAGGAACTAGAGGCCGCCGGGCCCCAGAGCCGCGCAGGTGCGCTGCCTCACTCCAGCGCGCAGGGCCGACTCCCCTCTCCCCCGTGACTGGCCTCACACGCTACATCCCGCAGCCCCAGCGGGGACGGTGTCGACACGCACATCGACACTCACTTGCCGTCCCCGATAACGGCAAATTATGACCAGTTCTGGACACTGCGTGCTGCGAAGACGTGGACAGCCTAGAGTGAAGTCCAGAGTGGGGGAGGGATGGGGTCTGGGGACCATGTAAGTTACTGGCAATCGATTGTGGAAGGGGCCGCCTAGGGAGGCAGTGAGCACCATCCTGGGGGCCATCTGGGTGAAACTGCACCCTCAGAATGGTGCAGAGGGAGTTCCCACACTGGGTGGGAAGGTCACCTCGGGGCGCAAGGATCCCTTCCAGCTGAGAACCGTGAGGGTTCGAGTCTTGGCCATCGTGCCTGCTTTTTTTTTTTTTTTTTTCTTTTTTGTTTGTTTGTTTTTGTTTTGTGGGATCTTTGGGGATCTTAGTTCCCCGACCAGGGATTGAACCCAGGCCCTTGGCAGTGAAAGTGCGTGGTCTTAACCACCGGACCGCCAGGGAACTCCCGTGCCTGCTTCTTGCTGTGTGACTTGGAGGAAGCCAGCTGTCTCTCTGGGCCTTACTGTATAGGGTGACAATGCACGGTGTCCTGGAAAGACCTGGGCTCTGGAGATGGCCAGACACCTGACTCTGTCCCTTACACACCGTGAGACCACAGGCAGTTCCTTACCCTCTTTAAGCCTCAGTTTCCTCAGGTGACACCTCAATAATTCTTACCTCATGGAGCTGTTAAAGAATTAAATGAGACAACAGGTGTAGAACGTTTAGTCTGATCCCTGGTTCACTGAAGTGGTCCTCTGTAAATGGCAGTCCTTTTTAACTGAGTCATTTCTCTCAGGGCTCAGTTTTGTCATCTATAAAATGGGAGTAATACTGTCTAACTCTTCACTGGGTTGTTTTGAGGCCTGAGTAATATTATTATTCTCAAAGCATTTTGGAAATCACAACCTACTCCTCCAACACCAGCATTTGCTAGCACTGCACCCTCACATCAGCCGCCTCATGTCACCCCGTGAGCTCTCGAGGGCGGGAGCCCCACCAGTCCTTCCTCTTCCTGAAAACTTACAACTTCCAGCTCACGCCCAGACCCTCCACTGAGCTTCAGCCCCAAATATCCATCTGCCTATTTGATGTCTCCCACTTGGGTGATTAATAGACTCTTTGAACACTACCACGTCCAAAGTGAAACTCCTGGTTCCCCAGCCCCACCCTCCAAAACACCCTGTTCCTCCCCTGCCTTCCCCAGCTCAGGAAACCACCTCACCACCACCAATCTCTGAAGCCAAAATCCCAGGAGTCACCCTTGACCTATCGGATCCACACAAAATAGCATCCCGGACCCCACCTTCACCCTCATCGCCACCCCCCCCCCCACCCTCGATGCCTGCAAGGACTTCCCACTCCTTACTCCTAGTCCATTCTCCCCACAGCAGCTGGAGGGAGCTTTGTAAAGGGTCATTTGGGACCCTCACCAGCTTAGAACCCCCAACAACCTCCCATCATACCCAGCACACATTCCAAACTCCTTGATCTTGCCTACGAGGCCCTGCAAAAGCCAGTCCTGCCTGCCTCCCCACCTCACCAGTGATCTGTCTCCCGCTCACTCTGTTCCAGCCATTTCACTTTCCCCTGTACCCTGAACAAGTCAAGCGGGTTTCCACCTCAGGACCTTTGCACTTGCTGTTGCCCTTTCCTAATCTCTCCCACTGCCTTCTTCATGCCTGACTCATTCAGGTCTCGGTTCTCAAAGGCCACCTTCTCAGTGAAACTTCTCCTGACCACCCCATTAAAAGTGGCTTCCTCCCTTGGGACTTCCCTGGCGGTCCAGTGGTTAAGACACTGCGCTTCCACTGCAGGGGGCACAGGTTCCATCCCCTATCCTGCACGCTGCCGACGTGCAGCACGGCAAGAAAAAAAAAAAGTGGCTTCCTCCGCCTAGGACAGCGCCCTGTGTCATTTTTTTCATTACACTTATGCAAAAACCGTCTTGTTTTGCTGATATGTTTACTTGTTTACTGTCTCGCCACTAGAACATAATGTCCTCAAGGGCAGCCACCTCTGCCTTGTTCACAGCTGTCCCCTCAGGGCCATGAATGAGCACCTGGCATACACAAGGTGCTCGATAAGTATTAGTTGAATGAATAAACGACTATGATTATTCCAGTCCCTCCACTAGGGGAAGCTCTAAAGGTTGGAGGTGGGGGGTGGACACAGGTAGCCTGTCTCTAGCGTCGGATCTGCTACGTACCCCCGTCCCCCAGAGGTTGGCCCTGCCACATGGAGCCCACGAGGTCCTGGCGACTGGGGCAGAACACCGTGGAGCAGAGAACCATTCAACAGGGAGAAAAAAAACACCTACCTGCCAATTGCACATTACATTCCATGCTACCTCATGCTAAAATTCCAGGACAGACAAGCAACAGCAGATCCCAACCCAGGAGTCCTGGAGTGACTGGCATGCCTCTGGACCGGCCCAGCTCCTGGACTCTGGGGCCTGTGGTGCCAGGTGGGTGGCTGAGCTGACCTGGCATCCCCCACCCCTTCTCCAGCAGCAGGACCCACCTCCTCCTCTTGGGGACCTGCCCTCCTCCTCTCTCAGGTCACGCAGTCCAGGTGGGGCTGACCCCACCTTCCCGGGAGTTGGGGGCAACGACTCAAACCTGGCCACTGGGTGTGTTTTATCTCTCTGGGCGGGGTGGCTGCAAGTCTTGAAGTGCTGGTACCCATTATGCCCGACTCAGAATGAAAAGGGAGACAGATCCCTGGGGCCAGGCCTGATGTCAGGCTGGGCCTTTTCTGTGATCTGAGCCAAACAGTCCTTTTTCCCCTTCAGCTGCCTAGAGTGTGGCTGTGGCCCCACTGACACCCACTCCTGGCTCATCCTTTGCTGCCTCCCACCCCTCACCTCCCCAAGCCTGCCCTGCCCTCTCACTTTGCCTTTACCAGTCCCACGCCTGGAACCCTCTCCCCAGCTCATCCACCTGGTAAACTCCTACTTGTTCCCCCCTCGGTTCAGATACCACCTCCTCCAGGAAGCCTTCCCTGACTCCCTCAGACACAGCCCCCTTTCTTTTCCCGCATCCCCACCACATCCAGCAGGTTTCTCTGGGAAAGCCTTCTTCACTAGGTCCTACCCCCCTGAAAGATCTTCTCAAGCTTTATTTGCCGTGGCCATGTTACAAAAATAGGGACGTTCCTCCCCGCCCCCACCGCCGCTGCTCTCCAAATACAAAATGATGTTTTAACAGTTAATGTAAATTTTCAGTCAATGCCTACCCTACCCCAGGCATTCTGAATTACTCCCCTGGAGAGATGTCTTCCCTACCCTTGATTGAAAAGCTGCAGCAAAACATCCCTCATTGATTCAGTAAACGTCTGTGTGGCCCCCTCGGTAGAAAGCATCATGCTGAGTTGAGTGCTGGACACACAAATTGTAAACCTGTATTATAGGGAATTCTCTGGTGGTCCAGTGGTTAGGACTCTGTGCTTTCACTGCCGAGGGCCCGGGTTCAATCCCTGGTCAGGGAACTAAGATCCCACAAGCTGAGGGGCGCAGCCAAAAAAATAAAAAAAGTCAGTGGTAAAATTGTATTATAACTGTCCCTTCTGTACAGGCTAGGGAAATGCAGGGAAGGTTCCTGCCAAACTGACCGACATTCCTTTGGAAGTTGGCATTAGAGGCACAGAAGGGGGACTTTCCCTTCGTACTTTATATAATTTTAAAGTGATAGGGTTATGGATGCTTTTTGACTTTCTTATTATTTTTCAAGTAAAGCATTTCTTAGTGGCTCATTGGTGTATCTGTTTCCCTACAAGACAGGGAGCCCCTCTGGGGACAAGGCTGGGTCTGAGTCATGCCTGCTTCCCACCAGGGCCTGACGCAGGAGGCGGGAAGTGTCTGCGAAACGAGGGCAGGACAGAGCTGAGCAGGCACAGGCAGTTGCACGGGCAGGCAGACGACACAGGCTGGGGAGCGGGTCAAGCCCAGGGCCGAGGCCGGCTGTGGCTGCAGCGGGCAGCGAGGGCAGAAGGACGGTGGTCCCCACCACAGCCTGGGCGCAGTATGGTGACCGGCTCATGGGCTGTACGGGATAAACATTGGTCTGTTGGGGAAGTGAGGTCACAGGGTGACAGAACTCCCAGAAAACAACTTCAGCCCAGCTTTGCACTTGCAGGACACAGATGGAGATCAGAGCTGAGGGAAGCTGGGGCAGGAGGAGTGAGAGGAAAGGGCTGGGCGGGAGGGATTCGAGGGGACCTTGAGAATCAGGGCCTGGGCAGGTTACAGGTGGCAGAGGGTCGGCCTGCGGCTGCTGGTGTCAGTAGGGAGTCCGGAAGAGGTGGTTCTGGGGCGGGGATGAATAGAAGGAGTGCCTGCCGCTCACAGGGGCTGAGGGCCTGGCTGGGTCTGCGCTAGGCTGCCCCGTCCCTCCTCCCTCCCTGCAGCCTGTGCTCCTTCAACAGACATTTCCGAGGGCGTATGTGGACACAGCCCTGGGTGATCAGGGCTGTGGCAGAAGGAGAGGCAATGGGCTGGGGGCCCCCAGAGGAGGCAGGAGGCAGGAAATCAAACCAGCTGGAGGGAGGGAAGTCATGGAAGACTTCCTGGAGGTGCAGGCTCCCAAGCTGGGGCTTAAAGGATGGAGAGGAGCTCTCCGGGTAAAGGGAGGGGGCTGACTTCCAGGTAGAAAGGCAAACAGGAGCAGGAACACCAAGACTGGAGGAGCCCTGAGCCTCGACCTTGCTCAGCGAAGAGCCGTGTGTGCCACGAGGCAAACAGATCACCGGCTGCTGGGGTCTCTGGTGGCCGGGGTGGGAGGGGTGCCAGTTAGAGGCAGCAGCCCCAGATCACGTGGTTAGAGCCCTGGCTTCCAGGCTGACTCTGCCACTTGAGCTCACAGTGTGACCTGGGGTTAGGCAAGTCACTTTGCCTCCCCGGCACCCCCGCCCCTCCCCCCTGCCGGCGCCTTGGCCAGGATGAGGATTTGTGGATTCAAGGAGGTCACGTTAGCATAGTGCCTGGTACAAAGGCAGCACCCAACAGACTACCTATGGCAACGGTGGCAAGCCAGGCATTGGGAGGATCTGTTTGGAAGAGTCGCTACAAAGCAGCGAGGCCAGCTTGCTCTGCGTTTCTGCAGAGCCAGGCCCAGCGGCAGGAAGCTCTAAGGAGACAGAGACGCACTCAGTGTTAAGCACAGCCCCAAATGGGAGTGCTGGTCAGCAGTGGAACGGGCCCACCAAAGGCCGACCGCTGTCAAGGGGACAGCCTCGCGGGCGCTGGACAGCTCCCTGGTGTAGACAGCGTAGGCCAATCCCTCGCTGTAGGACTCCCCAGGCCCTTCACTGCCCTGGAACACGGGCCACAGACTCAAACGCTCTATGGCAACCAGGTTAACAGCACAAATGGGTGACATGGGCAGGGGTGGAAGGAAGGGGTGGGCTGGAAAGAGCAGCCTGTCGGAAGAGGAGGCCTGCCCAGCTTCTACTCTGCTCCCGCCAAGCATCCTTATGGGAAGTCTGTTGGCCAATATCATGGTTGAATTGTGTCCCCTAAAAAGATATGGTAGGGGACTTCCCTGGTGGTCCAGTGGCTAAGACTCCACGCTTCCACTGCAGGGGGCACGGGTTCGATCCCTTGTCGGGGAGCTAAGATCCCACATGCCGCGTGGTGCGGCCATTAAAAAAAAAAAAAAAGAAACGGTAGGAGTTCTAACCCCTGGTGCCTATAAATATGACCTTGTTTGGAAACGAGGTCTTTGCAGATGTAATCAAGTTAAAAGGAAGTCATTAGGGTGGACCCTAATCCAATGACTGGTGTCCTTATAAGAAGGGGCAATTTGGACACAGAGACAGACACACTCAGAGAAAAGATGGCCACATGATGACAGAGGCAGAGACTGGAGTCATCCATCTACGAGAAAGCCAACGATTTCCTGCACCACCAGAAGCGAGAAGAGGCAAAGAGGGATTCTCCCCTAGAGCCTCAAGAGACACCCCCGCTCTGCTGACACCTTGATTTTGGACTTCTGGTCTGAGATGATACATCTCTGTTGTTTTAAGCCACCCAGTTTGTGATACTTTGTTATGGCAGCCCTGGAAGCTAATACAGCCACTCATGCATGATTCCACGTAGACCAGAAGTCTCCAGAATGCGGAGAGAGAATGCAGAGTTTCCTAACTCACAGACCACAGGCCCCTTTCTGAAAGAGCGTCTCACTGGAGGAGCCAGGGCGCTCGGTGTGGGGCACCGATTCTGATTCTCAGCCTTTCTTTTGTACCCACACAGGTGCTGTGCATGGAGGTGACCCCTGGTTTCCTCTGCTGTAAACTGAGGATAACGTGTCAGCCTCCCAGGTGACTGTGAACCTCAGCGAGACGCACAGAAAGCAGAGAGTCGGGCACGCCCCTCGCGCGGAGGGTGTCCTCCCTCTGAGCCTCGCTTTACCCCTCTGAGAGATGGGTGGCAGCATCTCCCGAGGCTTCCTGGGGTTTCCGGGGGCTGCCTGGCCCAGCGCTGGTGGTCAGAACGGTCCGCGTGGACCAGCCAGCCCCCTGCACCGCCTCGGCTTCCTCGGGGCCTCCGCTGGAGGGCGTGTGCTCCCCGGGGCTGCCCTTACCTGTGCTGTGAGCTGGATGGGTTGGGACAGGGTGAGCTGTGGGGTCCCGGGGGGCTGGCTGGCAGGTTGTGGTGGCGGCAGGTCGCCTCCCCCGGAGGAGGCTGGGGGCTGCGAGGTCGAGGAGGAGGAGGAGGAGGAGGAAGAGGAGGCAGCGGCGGCCGCGGCGGCCAGGAGCTGGGCCTGCGCTTGCTGCAGGAGGAGCTGCTGCTGAGCTGGCATCAGCGCCGTGAGCTGTGGGCCGGGCGGGGGCAGCGGGGGCCAGAGGAGGGGCATGGGGGGAGCAGAGAAAGCAGACAGGGGTTAGCGCCTGAGCCAAGCGGGTTAGGGGGCGGGTCTTCCAGGAGGACAGAGGAGGGCAAGAGGCAGGCGTTGAGAGAGTGGCCGCGGCCGTGGCCCGGGCGGGACACCCCAGGCCACCAGTCCTGTAACAGACGGGAGGGGGCTGGCCTGTCCCTGCCCCCGTGCACCCCAAGTACTTACCCCGGCTAGCTGGCTGCCAGTCAACATGAGTTGGGCCTGGGGCAGATGCGGCTGAGCCGGCTGGGGGGGCAGGGGTGCCGCTGGGGCTGAGTCACTGCTGGGGTCTTCAGCCTTGATCTGGGGGGGAGAGAGGCAGGGTCCGGGACCCCAGAATGTTAAGTGGAGGCCAGAGAGAATGCCCACCTGTGAACCAAAGAGAGGGCACGTGTGTGGCAACGGCAGCCCCGCGCCGCCAAGGGAGAAGACTGGGGTGCGGAGGCCAGGCCCGCGGGGACCTCGGGCCACCTCTCTGGCCTCAGTTTCCGCACCAGTCAGAAAAGGCTAACACACCCTCTGCACCCGAACTCCCGACAGGAGAGGGTCACCTTTGGAGAGCGCTTTTACCCTCCTGGGGGTCAGTTCCCCATTTTTAAAATGGGAAAGGATGCCAGTGGGGGCCCCGGGACATCAAAGAAGGGGGTCCTGTGTGCCACACCCCTCATCTGCTTCAGCCAGAGGTGGACCTCTTATCTGTCCAGTGGAGTAAGACTTTATTGGATGAAAGAGGATTAGGGTATGAAATAAAAATCACCGCCTTAGAATATGGGTCATGAATTCAAAGCCTAAGGAAGCAGGCAGACAGCACAAATGGGTGATTTGGGCAAGTGTGGACAGAGTGGGCTGAAAAGAGCATGCCCGCCTGCCGGAAGGGGGAGGCCTGCCCAGCCCCACCCTGCTTCTGCCGGCAAAGAACCAAAGCAAAAATGCTGCAGGACCAGCCGCAAAAGACGTCTGCAGGCTACATGTGGCCCAGGTGCTGCCAGCTCTCAGCTTCCACCCCAGAGTCCGCTGAGCCCCTCCTCCTCTCTCTGTGGAGGATAAAGATGCATCTCGCATCCACCACGTAGGACAGACCAGCTTAGAGGGGTGCCAGCCTTCTCCCTCTCCTACCTGAAAATACCAGACAATGGTGGCCTTGCCTGAGAGGTCTGCTGGTGAAAGACACATGGGGTGGGAGGTGTGGCTTGATGAGTCGCCCACTCTCAGGCCCAGAGGGGACCTTAGGGATCATCCTTCAGCCCAGTGTCCCAACAGTGTTTTGCAAAAGGAGATCCAGAGAGGGAAAGCATCTTGTGCAAGGCAACACAGTGACTTGGCAGGAGCGAGCGTGGCATTTGCAATACGGACTGAGACAGACAGACAGACAGAGGCCTGGGAAAGGGCCAAATAACAGAGGGTGAGTGGCATGCCCCAAGGGACGGGATACAAGTGTCAGAAAGTCTAAGGGGTACGGGGATGCAGCGTGAAACAACAGTAAATACTAGAAGTCAGGGCAGTGGCTGTCCTGGAGGGGAAATGAAGGGCCTTCTGGAAGTCTGGTCATGTTCTGTTTCTTGATCTGGTGCTGGTGATACAGGTGGCCAGTTTGTGAAAATCCACAGAGCTGTACACTGAGGATCTAAGTGTGTGTCATATTTTAATTAAAAGTTTTTAAAAAACCAACACTGCGTGCCATGGTGAGAACACTGTCCCTCTCGGGGCTCTTTCCTTCTCTCTCTTTTAAGTCTCCAATAGGTGCTAGGATGTCTCTAACACCTTCCAACCCTGGCTAATTGCCCCTTTTAACAAACAGAGAACCGGTCTCAGGCTTATATCCGACAGTAGGCAAGAGTCTCTGGGTACATTTTAATAATCATTGTATTTATTTCCATGGCAAGTGATTCTGGTTTTCCATTCATGAAATTTCCATTTAAAAAAACGTTTTATTTCAGCTGTTGAAAAAGCAAGACAGCTCATGAGTTGATAATTGTTGAGGCCGATTGACAGGTACCTGGATGTTTGTTTTCGCTATGGTCTTCCTTCTACTTTTGTATCTGCTTCACACTTTCCATAATAAAATGTTTTTTTTAATTGAGCCAATTCAACAAAATTGTGATGTAAATAATTGAACACAGTGGTGTGTGCATTTGTCTGAAATCATGATGGAAGCACATGAATCACTGCAATTAGGGAAAGACTGACACAGAAGAGATGCAGTGAGGTGGGGCAGCAAAGGCCAGGAGCGGAGACCAGGTGTGGATGGAGACCCAGAGCCAGAGGCCGCTGCTGCGCTCTCTGCCTCAGGCTTTCCCCGGGAAGCAGGCCCAGGCTGGGGAAGGGGAGCGAGAACCCTTTCTTCCTTGGGCCCCACTAGTCTCCTAGGGGAGAAGCAGGGCTGCCGCAGAGCAAGGAGAGGCTGCAGAGATTCAGCTGAGGGAGGGCTGGAGCTGGGGGTGGGGGTGACGGACGCTCTCGGCTCCCAGGGCTATGGCCAGAGCCCAGCCTGAGATCAGAGGGAAGACTGTCAGAGTCCGAGCCCTTCTCCCTGGGTCCCGTCCAGCGCCCTCAGAACAAGACACCTGCCCACCAAGCAGATCAAGGCACACCAGCCATGGAAGGGACCTCAGAGATCCCCCTCTCCACCCCCCACCCCCATTTCCCATGTTAGAGAAGAGGAAACTGAAAGGCCAGAGTGGGGGAGTGATTCTCCCATGGTCACAGAGCAGTTCCTGGTGCCCACGTCCCATCCTTCTGCCACCTTTGGTCAGGGTCAGGAGTCCTGCCTGTGCCTCCTCCTCTGTCCCTGCCCTCTGTGCCATCTTCGGGCCTCTGGACCTGCCGGCTGCCCCCGCCACACTGGAGGGTGGAGACCTGGGCCCCAGACACCCCAGGAAGCCCAGCAGTGCCCAGGAGCAGGGCCCCATCTGGATCTGGCATTTGCTCTACGTGGTCACTTCCGGCCTCCCCACCGTCCTCTCCTCCAGCATCCTCACTGGGCCTGCCCTCCCCTCCCCGCTCCCCAGTCCTCCGCTGGCCCCTGAGTGTGTGCTTGGGGGGATGGGGGGGCAGGGCCGGCCCCTGTTCGGTCAGGGACGTTGGGATGGGGGCGGGGCCCTCAGCTTCCTGTTGTTCATCGCCCTGGGGCTCTGGGGGGGATTTCCCTGGCCACCCCCACTCCCCCAGGGAAGGGGAAGGAGCCCTGGTGAGTCACAGGCCTGGGGCGGGAGCCCGAGGGTGAGAAGGGGCGGCGGGAGGAGTCCCGTCACCGAGGTACCAGGCCCTGGGCCCTCTCCCAAATGCCAAACCCGGCCCATCGCAGGACACCTCTCCCCCTGCCCTGGCTGCCCTGACAGGTGCTTACCTTGGTGCTGGGGCCAGTCGGGGACACAGAGAACGGGGAGGTCTTATTCTGGGGGTTCTGCAAAGAGCGAGTTGGGGTGGGAGATGGGAACAGTGAGATGAAGCAGCTTCTGACACCCTGCCCCTCCCCCACACAGCTCCCCTCTGCTCCCTTCTCCCCCTCCCCCTCCCCACCCCTCCTGCTCATCCACTCCCTCCTGACCTGATGGTTAGTGTCTGGTCCATTTCTTTCCGTGTCTGCAAGGAGAGGGGCAGGGTGAGTTGTCACGAGCCACCCCCAAAACTCCCCCGGCGCACCTGCCCTCCGCCCGTGGTGACCTCTGCCCTCCCTGCTCCCTTCCCCACTCACCTGTGTGCTCAGATGGGGAGTCCAGACCTTGCTTCTCGGCCTCCAGGGGCTTAGACATTCTTATTTCTGGGGACAGAGGAGGGATGCAAGTGGGGTGAGGGTGCAGAAGCCTGAAGAGCTCTGGGGCCCCTCCTCCGGCACCACCCCAGCCTCTCCCCAAATACTCCCACACCCCCTGCCGCCTTGCAAGTGTCTCTTTCCGGGAGACATGCCCTCTGCTCTGAGCCTCTGCTCTCCTCCGGCAGGACAGGAGCGGGCCCTTCGGGCCCTGGGGATCCCCTTCACCCCTCCAGGAGGTGGCACAGGGAGGGTCAGCCCCCGACCCCCCGTGAGACCCTGGGGCAGGGTGGGAGGGTCGAGGTTGGCCGTGGGTCCTGACAAGGCTCTGGCCGCCCAGGGGGAGACTGCTCCAGAGCAGCGAGTCAGCCTTAGGCTTCCTCTCAGGCTGCCGCCCCGGCGCCCGTCCTGCCTCACCAGGTTTCGGTGAGGCATGTTTTCCACTCTGAGTAGGGCCTGGGAGGTGTGAGGGGACTGCAGCATCCCCAAAGGAACGAGTCGTCAGATCTACCGGCGGTGATTCAGCCGCCCTCCGGCCCCCTCCCTGGCCCACCACTTTCCTGTCCATACCCCACTCCCACCGGCCTCCCTTTCAGGGACTCAGCACACAGATGGCCCCACTCTGATCTCTGTGACCCCGACCCCATCCGCATCTGCCCCGACCTTGTCCTCAAACCTAATCTTAGACCTTACCTGGGACTTCAGCCTTGATTTGCAGCTGCACACCCCAATCCAACCTACGGTCCCTGCCCCTACAGACGCGATCCCACTCTATAGTTCCGCAGGGCCGAGGAAATGAAAGGAGGTGGCCGAGGGGAGTGGCGAGCAGGGGACACAAAGCAATGGAGACAAACCCCCGTCCTCACAGCTCTCTGATGCTGGTCACGGGAAGGTGAGTGTTACCAGGGCCAAGCACAGCGCCAAGTATGATTCAGAGCTCACACCGGCAGTTGGTGCTAATATTACCCCCATTTTACAGAGGAGGAAACTGAGGCTCCAGGGGGGGATGGCACCTCCCCAAGAACACAGTGAGGCAGCAAAGGCACCCTGATCGGACCTGGGTCTTCGTGACTACAGGGCTCCCACTTCCGATCAGTATCTCTACGGTCTCTGATGGGCCCGTCGTGACTTTCACCACCGTCATCCCAACCCAAGCTCACCCTGACTCCGACTTGAACTCAGTCCTTCCTGGTTCTAGACCCCCGCACAAATCTGGGTTTCTGCCCGACCCGTTCTGAATCCCCTTTGCCCACCCTGATTCCCAACTCCTGTCCAGACAACCCGAGTCCTTCATCTGAGCTCGACTCCCAACTCGGCCTCAGACCTTACTCCTGACCCTGACTCTGACCCTAAAGTCTCCCCTACAGCTCACTCCAAATCCCCACCAAGACCCCACCCTATCAAAGGAGCTATCCAACTCTAGTGTGCTCTACATCCAAGATACTTAAAGAAGGCCAGCTAGAGAGAGAGCTGGGACAGCGTCACCAACTGAAAAAAAAAAAAAAAGTCCAGAAATTTTGCAATTACTCGACACGACACGCCACTCGGATTTAAAATTCCTGATTAAAAAGCCAGGTCACACACTGCTGGTGGGGGTGTAAATCAATACAAGCACGATTCAGGAAAGCCGAGCGGTGCCCCTTCCCTGTGTCCCAGCACATCCACTCCCAGGCGTCCATCCAAGAGGAAGGAGCGTCCTGCCCACCATCACCACCGCCGGCACGCGTGTTCCCAGCGGCGCTTTCATAACCACTCCCCGCCACTGGAAAGAGCTCCAGGGCCCATTAACGGGACTGGGTCAACAACACCGGTACATCCATACAACGAAATACTCCACAGCCGGGGAAAAGAACCAACTCCTGCATCACACACGCTGAATCTCGCAAACATGATGCCGGGGTAAAGACGTGAGACACAAAAGTGGACAGACAGGAGGACTCCAATTATGTGAAACTCAGCAACAGGCAGGATGACATCAGATGATTAAGGTCCGATTAGTGGGCACCTTTTGGGGGGTGCTAACCGGGAGAGGGTGTGAGGAAGCCTGCAAGGGGTTGGAAATGTTCTGTTTGGTGTTTATGTGGGTCTACACATATGTAAAAATTCATCAAGCTGTACGCTTAAAATTTGAGCACTTTATGTATGGTATGTTTTCACAAAAAAAGAAAAAAATTTTGAGTTGGGACTTCCCTGGTGGCGCAGTGGTTGAGACTCCATGTTCCCAATGCAGGGGGCCCGGGTTCGATCCCTGCCAGGGTACTAGATCCCACACGCGTGCCGCAACTAAGGAGCCTGCGAACCGCAACTAAGGAGCCCGCGAGCCACAACTAAGGAGCCCTTGAGCTGCAACTAAAGGAACCCATGTGCTGCAACTAAGGAGCCGGCCAGCCTCAACTAAGACCCGGCACAACCAAATAAATAAATAAAATTTTAAGCTAATAACAATAAAAATAATAAGCCAGCATATAGTCCTATTAAGGCATAAGCTTATGAGTGTTAGGGTGCAGGTGCCCAGATGCTACAGGAGCTCAGGCCCTGTTTCTGGGCACTGGGAAGGGGGCAGCAAGTGGTTAAGGATGCTGAGAGACACAGGAGGTCACAAACGGAGCCAGGGGATGAGGCCCCCCCCGCCCCGACTCTGGTGCATCAGACGCGGGAGTCCTGACTGATCCTGGCTCTAAATCTCCCAGACCTTGGCCCTGCTCCAGACAACCACAAATCCTAACGTGGCCCTAAATCCCACCCCTCCCAGCATCCCTGAAAGCCGTGCCCCAGCCCCCTCCCCGGCTCCTCCCTCCAGCCAGTGTCCGCATTGCCACGGGAGCTCCTCGCCTGGCCCTGAACCCTTCCATGGCTCCCCGTCTCCTAAGAAAAGCCCAGGTTCCTCATCCTGGCCTTTAGGGTGTGACCCTTGTCACCCGCTGCTGCCCATCTCTTGCCACTTATGCAACTTTCTCTTCAGCCACGCCAGGTATCTCCCTCTGCTTGACGGGAAGTCCAGACCTTCAGGTTCTTTACTCCCCACCTAGCTAGCGAACGCCCCTCCTGCTCACAGACCAGGGTGGCCTCTGACCTCACCTCCACCCCAGAAAGTCCATGCTCATTCTCGGCCTCTCGTATGTGCCGAGCTGTGTCCCCCAACATTCCTATGTTGAAGTCCTAACCCCCAGTACCTCAGAATGTGACTGTCTTTGGAGATAGGATCTTTAAAGAGGTAATGAAGTTAAAATGAGACCCTTAGAGCCCTTAGGGTGGGCTCTGATCCAATATGACTGGGGTCCTTATAAGAAGAGGAGATTGAGACAGAGACATGCCCAGAGGGAAGACCATGTGAAGACACAGGGAGCAGACGGCCATCTCAAGCCAAGGAGAGAGGCCTCAGAAGAAACCAATCCTGCTGACACCTTGACCTTGGACTTCTAGCTTCCAGAATTTTGAGAAAATAAATTTCTGTTGTTTAAGCCATCCAGTATGGGGTACTTTGTTATGGCAGCCCTAGCAAACTAATGCAGCCTCCCTTGGTCGTGCCTTCTCGCCGTCCTAGCCCCGAGCCCGCAGGGCTGTGGTCCCCTGTGTCCCAGTCCTTTCCCACTAGACCAGAGGGCAGGCTTGGTCTGACTCATTGCTCGGTCCCCAGCATCACCTAGCTCAGAAGAACAAGTTATGTTTGCTGAGCGTCCGTCCTTCCCTGCAGCTCTCTCTGTCTCTTACTTGTTCCTGCCTCTGTCCTGCTGTCTGTCTGCCATTTAACAAATGTTTCCTGAGGCCTTGGCATGGGCTGGTCCCTCTGCCTGGAATGCTGTTCCCCACTCTATCTGCCTGGCGATCTCCTACTCATCCTTCAGGACCCAGCACAGGCTCTGTCCTCCATGAAGTCACCACCCCCGATGACTTCAGGCAGAGGGTCTCTCCCCTGTTCCCTCCACCCTGGCTCCATTTCCCCTGTCACTGTCCTAAAGGCTGTAGCCATCTGGGCCCCAGAATATCTCCTCCTTCAGGCTAGGAACCCCTCAAGGGCAGCTCTGACTCATCTGGGGTCCCCAACGGGAGGTGTGGGTTGAATGAACAAGGGTGGCCCTGTTCTCCCTCCTCCAGGCCTTCGCCTCTGCTCTTCTCCCACCTGGGGCGACCCTCTCCTTCTCGACTAGCAAACTCCTGCTCCTCTTTAAGTCGCCAGCTCCACGTCACCTCCTCTGTGAGGTCCTCCCTGACTGCCCAGGCGGTCAGTGCCTCTCTCATCTGGGGTCCCCCTGTCCCCTAACACACACTGACAGCCTGGAGAGTGACCCCTGCCCCAGACTGTGGGCTCCTTAGGGCCCAGGCTGCACAGTCTGGGACTGTGTCTTTGGAATGAACGAGAGCATGAAAGAGTCTCCTCTCCCTGCTGTCACATGACACTTCGACCCTCAGCCCCGGTCCCCAAGCAGCTCCAACCTAAACATTTAAGGTAACATCCCCTCTGCAGGGATACTGGCTGCAGAGGAAAAAGTGGTTTGAGGGGAAATTTCCACCACTCTATTTCCCTTATTCTCACTAATCCTGCCCCCCACTACCCCCAGCTCCCACACAGCCCGTGCACCCCTGCAGCGCTCAGCTGGGCCAACGGCAAAGTGGCCAGAGCTGTCCTTCGCCCAGGCCTCTTTTGCTGCCCTCTCCTTCTCCTCCATCAGAGCCCAACCCAAGAAAAGGGTCTCATCAAATCATCCCCACCAGCAATGAATAGGGAACTCCATTTCCACCACGACCCACAGCTAAGTGATGTCTTAATGGGGACTCTCGAGGGCATGGCGAGCCTGGCAAGGGGCCTGCGGAGGCTGATCATCCTGGAGGCTGTCTCAGCCTTGGCCCAGGCAGGGTTCTCTCTCTCTCTCTCTCAATCTCTCTCTCTCTTTTGACTCTAGAGATATACTGATGCCTAATCCCTCCCCTGACACTCTGATTTCATTGGGACAGAGACCTAGGCATCAGAAACTTTTAAGCCCACCTCCAGGTGATGCTAATTTGCTCCAGCCCCCCTGGCGCCTTCAGAAGGCCCCCCTCAAAGCGTCGTTCAGTTCATTCGCAAGGAAAGTTTGGTTGGTTGCTTAGGGTCACCCCTCCCTTCTCCCATCGCAGGCAGCGTGCCACTTTTTAGAGGAACAGGCAGGCAAAAGCAATGCAGAGCCCGACCGGGCCCCTCAAACCCCACCATCCTTGGATCAGACCCACCAGGGGCGGCCACGCCCCTGGGCTCACACTCACTTGCCCGACTGCCCCAGGCCTGGGACACTGGGTCCCCTCCGCCCTTCCTCGCCCCTCCCTCCCCGGACTTTCACTTCTCCTCTGCATTTCCCCCAGCCGGTTTTAGCAGACTTGGGCCAGCTTCTCGTTAGCACTTACCGAAAATGGGGCTAAATATAGAGGGCCCAAGGGCTGCCCCTCACCCCTCCTGGCCCCGCTTGGCCTGTCCCCTGGGTCCCCTGTCTACAAAGCCTGCTTCAATCAAGGCTGTGGCCTGGGAGCCCCTGTGGGCAGGGTCTGCCCTGCCGGGAACCTCTGCTCGCCCACTGGCCCAGCCCAGCCTCCCCAGGAGTCGCATTTCACACCCCCATACCCCGCAGCTGTCCCTGGGCGGCCTCCAGGGATTGAACACTTCTGAGTGTCAGGAGGGACGGATGGAGATACAGGCAGCAGACACAACAAGAGAGGTGGCCCTACAGCTGCGCTGACAAAAGCTGCCACAGACGCTGCAGCCACAGGCAGGCAGGGCCCCGGACACGGATGGAGACCACTCAAACGCACACAGGGACAGGTGTGCACAGATCCCAGACAGGAGTGTTTGCAGATGAAGACACAAGCCCAGACACAATGACACAGGCAGATATGCAAAACACACACCCAGACGTGTGTGGGCACACCTGCGCTTACACACACTCACACACCGAGTCACCCCCAGACACGTACACACTCACGCCCCAGAGTCACTCACAGACACACAGATAGACACAGATGTGCATACACACACAGACACCCAGGTCACTCAGATAGACACACACAAGATGTACACGCACACTCACACACACACACACACACACACACCCAGAGTCACTCAGACATACAGACAGACACAGATGTGTATGCACATGCACACACACACACACACACACACAGTCACTCAGACATAGAGACAGACAGAGATGTGCATACACACACACACACACAGACACACACAGGTAACTCAGATAGACACACACACAGACATGCATGTACTCACACTCCCAGAGTCACCTCCTCCTGGGAGATGGCCAAGGTGGACCCCTGAACTCAGGTCACAGATGTAGAGCCCAAGACCAAGCAGTGATCTGCCCAAGGTCACACATGTATTAATTCATGTCCACGCCAGGGAACCCAGGGCGGGCCTCACAGGCAGGGCAATTCTGTGAGAAATCCCAAGTAAAGGGTTTAACCCAGCGCCCAACACGTACAAAGCCCCCAATCAACCCCAGACAGGGAAGAGACAGCACGCGTGTACAGATGCCCTGGGTCCCTGTGTCTACACTGTACATGCACACGCGCGCACACACACACACACACACACATCCACAGCTGCGTACATGGTCACCTCAGTAAATAATCACACAGCATCTGGCAAGTGGCCTTCCTTCCATCTCATCCCCCTCCTTGCCTCCCTTGCCTTACTCATACCTACTCATCCTTCACATCTCAGACCAGACATGCCCTCTTCCAGGAAGCCCTCCCTGACACCTCATCAGCTGAACTGGGCAAGTCTCCTGGGCTCCCCCAGTCCCCTGTGCCTCCCCTGTCCCAGCCGTGACCCCTCAGCCTGTGCCTCCTTCCCTGTCTGGTGACAGGTCTGTCTCCCTCCCTGGACTGGGGACTCCAGGAAGACACACCTGAAGAGCTGCCTTTTTCAGCTCTATTTCCAACATCCAGCACAGAACTGCTCAATAAATACATGTCGATGACAGATCACAGGGATGCCCGCATACACGGATGCACACGGACACGCACCAAACCAATCATCCCCGCAGACACCCACAAATGGGACACATTCCCACACAACCCCATAGTCAGACCTAGAGGGCCACAAACAAAACAACCTTGAAGTATGGACGCTTGCCGAGTTCCAGGCCCCGTGTTAAGCATTTACCGTATTACCTCACTTAACTCTCCCATCAGCACTGCGGAGAGATAACTATCATTACACAGAGATGGACACATTATGTCAAATGAGCCAACAAATACAAATC
Organism: Balaenoptera borealis; assembly: GCF_965194805.1. Taxonomy (NCBI): domain Eukaryota; kingdom Metazoa; phylum Chordata; class Mammalia; order Artiodactyla; family Balaenopteridae; genus Balaenoptera; species Balaenoptera borealis. Next base: position 57,639,705 of record NC_138878.1, on the reverse strand, counting down.
GCTTTGTACGGTGCCTGGCGCATGATGTTCACGCAGTCGACTGACATTTGGTGGATGAGGCAGTTCATGAGCACACAAACATGTAATAAATTTTCAGGCAGTGATAAGTGTCATGAAGAAAAGATAAAGCAGGGCGAAGGGACTCAGAATGGCGGGATTGGTTGCCAGTTTAGATGGGGCAGGCAGGGAAGGCCACCCCGAGGAGGGGACATCTCAGGCGAACGAAGTGAGGAAGTGAACCAAGAGAGCATTGCCAAGGCTACCCACACAATGTCACGCACAAGAGCCCCTCACACACGGGACACCTGACAGTCGCACACAGAAGACTCGGAACTACCGCGCACACGCACAGACACAGACGCACACACTCAAAGGTCCAGCAACTCAGCCTTCCAGCCCCTGTGCAGTCCCCTCCCCAGGATCACTCATGTCGCCCACCCACCGGCCCTCTGTGTAGGAGCTTGCTACCAACACCTGGCTCCATCCTCCTCCCCCAGACCCCTCAGAACAGGGCAGCAGAGAAGGGGAGAAGAGGTCGGAAGCCCCCCGGCGCCCCCCCCACCCCGTGCTGATGTGAAAGGGGAGGGGAAAGAGGAGCTGGAGGTGGGAACCCAGGATGGGAAGAGGGGGCAGCTGCTGCGGTACAGAGTCAAAGGGCAAAGGAGCCAGCTGAAGAGGAAGGGCAGGGCGGGCCGGCAACCAGCCGGCAGGACGAGCCCCACGGTGCTGCCAGTGTGCTCGGGCCCCTTACCTGGAGCCCCCATGCTGGAGTGAACCATGCTGCCTGCCCCGCAGGGCTGGGGGGACGACTGTGTCATCTCCCCGCCCTCTCTGGGGGCCAAGCCCTCTCCGCCGGAAGTCACTCAGGGAGGAAACCACAGGGCCCGCCCCCTTCGGAAGGGAAAATACCCATGCCCGAAGGCCCACCCCAGCAGGCAGCGGACCCCAAATCATGTGTGTGTGTTGGGGAAGTGCGGGTAGTGGCGTAGAGTGCAAGCAGGCTGGAAGAGCTGACTCCTACGGCTGTGCCCCCAGAAGATGCCCCTAGCCCTTGTGCCGCCTCCACCTTGCCAACACATCTGGAACAGGGCATGTGGGTCTGGGAGAGAAGGTGGATCCATAACAACACCACTGAAACACTGGCTAGGAGTTTTGGGTGGGGGGAGGGGGGCTTTCCCAATGCTAGGCCCCCTGCACCTCGCATTTAACAGGCATCATCTCTGGAGGCGCTCACTCTTTGCCCCATTTTACAGACAAAAACACTGAGGACCAGAGAAGTGAGGTGGCCTCCCCAAGGGCCCAGAGCCAAGAAACGCTGAAGCCAAGAAGCAGGGCAGCAGGAGGTGTTCGCCATTGGTTTCCGCAGGCTGTGGGGAGTCGGGAACCCAGCCGTGCATCTGCCCGCAGGTGAGACGTCCGGGGCCACCACTGGGAGAATCGGTACCCGTGGACAGTGGTAGGACCGGCGGCAGGTCCGGGCCTTGCCCTGGAGCAGCAAGAAGTTTGCCAGGGGAGAAACGCGGGCGCCGTAGGTGGCTGGGGCGGAGGGAAGTACGCGGTCCCGGGGCTGCTGGCTGGCGCTTCGCGCGGCGGCGCTCCCGGACCAGCTGTTCCCTCCGCGCCCGCCAGAGGGCGGCAGCGCCCAGCCAATGGGCCAGAGGGCGGGGCCGGCTGCGGAGGAGGGAGCCCCTCCCGCTTCTCCCAGTCCCCTTCCCCGCCCCCGCGTGCACACCTGCGAGGGTCACACAAAGGCGCCGGACTCCCGGCCCACGGCGGCGCAGACAAAGGCGCGGCCGAGCCCGCTGCCCTCTTCCTCCTCCCCGCGCCCGGTCCGAGGCCGCAGGGCCGCCTGGAGCCTCCAAACAACCCACCTGCCCGCTGCGGGCCCTTCAGGACTCGCTGCGCCCCACGCTGAGGGACCCCCAAACCACGCTCGCGCACACGGACGCCTGGACTCTCATACACACGCTCAAGTATTTCTACACATGGACCCCAGCACTTGACACACACGTGTGCACATCCAGACACACGGGAACACTCCTCTGCGCACAGGCCTCGACACCAAGGCTCCTTACCAACACTCCCGCGTACAGATCCCCCTCCTGTGCTCCGTCACGCGGACACACGGGCACAAGGACACATCTACCCAAGTGTACCCAGGCATACCTCCTGGCCATGTGTGCCCACATTCACACCCACGCACACTCACGCACGATATAACACACAGGCAGACCTTCGTGAGTGCCTTTCTGCCTGTACCCGGGCCCTGTGCACCCAGACACGCCCAGGCAGGCAGACCCACTCCACGGGAATGACCGCGGTCCTCACATCTGCACACAGAGGGGGCAGTTCCCCCTATAGCTACACTCCACAGGATTCCATATTGTAAAGGCCATTTCACTGAGGAGATCCAGGCCATACAGCATCAGCTGGGCTCCAACTCAGACCTCCTGCCTCCTGGTCCACCTCTTTCCCACTCTCTCTCTCGCTCTCAGATGCATGGTTTTTATACAGGAGGGTCTCCTTGGAAGCAGTCTGGTGGTAGTGGTACTAGGGCCTTGTCTTGAAGTTGCATTGTAAGCTCTGTTTTGATTTAGGATTTATGTTTTGGGGGACTTGGAAATGAGGGTAATAAGGACATTATAGCGGGGTGTGGGGGGAGCAAAACCCCACCAAAACACCCCCATGCTCCACCCTAGACATAGCCAACATTATCCATGTCAGGAGCGAGCTTTGGGACAAAACCCAAAGCAGGGAGAGAAGCACCACCCATTTCCGGTGCTGTCCTCCCAGGTCTGCAGCTGAGTGGCAGAGCTGGCGAAAGCCTTACACGCTTCCCCGTGGGGTGAAATCACCCCACCCCTCTTGCCTCCCAGGCTGGCTCCACTATTATCGCCTCTGGCAGACCAGAACTGAGTCCCTGAGCTGGAGTCAGGGCATCTTGAAGAAGAATGGGCCTGAGACTTCCACCTGCCCAAGAGAGGACAGAGGGGCAGAGTTTGGGGCACACCGGGTGGGTAGGGCCTGGCAGCCAGGAACGGGGAGGCCTGGGCAGGAGAGATGGCGGCCTCTCACCTGGAGAAGAAGCCTCAGGCCATGCTGAGCAAGGCAGGTAGGGCCTGGGAGCTGGGGAGCAGCGGGGGCCACTGGGGGTGCAGGGAACCTGGGAGGGAGGCGGCACAGGGGAGGCCAGGCTGGGCTCAGGGCTGAGCGGTAATTAAAGGAGACGTAGGGGGCTCCCCAGGGCCAGCGGGGCTGGTAACTGACACACGGGCCCCATTGCTCCGCTCATATTTCTCACCGGATCGATACGTTTGACTCCCGACAAGACAATAATCGCTTGTACGCGGCCAGCGAGTCGATCAAATACATTATTAGAGCGAGGTCCCCTGGGGGCCCGGCGGGGAGTTGTGGGGGGGGGGAAGCAGCCAGCCCACCGGGGACAGCAGAGTGGGATTCTTCACCCCTCAGGGCCCCCAGCCATGGCCTCTTCCTCTCGGCCGCCCCTGGGGACCCTCTCTGTGGCTTGGTTCCCCAGCCTCTTTCTGCATCCGGCGGTGTCTGGCGACCTCTCCACTCAGCCCCCAGCTGCATCCCCACTCTGCGTGGGGACACGAGCAGTGTTTCCCCAAAGTGCTACCTCATCCGTAGGGCTGTAGCATGTGGGAGCTCAGACAGGCCCCTCAGACCCCCAGCTTGGCAGGAGGTAAGGAGACTGGGTTGCCTGTGAGTCGACAACTGGGCCAGAAGATGAACTTGAGCCTAAAATTCATGGACATCAACCTCCCTTTGCATCTCAGCATTCGGCCTTCAGCAGAGCTCAGGCGAGGGCAGTCTCTGGGGAGCAGGAGGGTTGGGGAAGGCTGGCTTAGGGACCCAAACACATAGGAAAGCAGGATGAGGGGTGGCAGACAGACACACAGACGAAAATATATCTGGTTGGTCCTACAGCAGGGCCATGCAATCCTCCAACAGGCCTCCGATACTATGGAATCAAACCCAGCCTGGCCTGCCCTGGCACTGCTTTTCTACCTCTTCCTGACTTCTGGGCTCGAGCCTTCATTTCCTGTTTACACCCCTGCTTCGTCCTCAGCCCTGCCCTCGGAACTGCTTCTCCAGTGGCCCTAAGTCAAGACCAAGCTATGACCACCCCATGTTCTGCTTAGGAGCACCCAGCATCCAGGGACTTAAAATGTTTCTTCTTCTCCATCGTCACCATCATCATCAAAAGCAGCAGCGTCGCTATCTAGTCTGTGCTAGTTGGGCCAATACGTTATATCTAATCCTCACGACAATCTGAGGAAGTACGGTCTGTTATTATTCCCCTTCTACTGACAAATTAGAGCTCAAGGAGGTGAAGTCACTTGCCCCACGTGAGTGGTGCAGTCAGGATTCAAACCCCGCCCTGTCCTCCCCACAGCTTGCTCTTTCTGCACTCTGCCACGGGTCTCCTTAGATCTTTGAACGCTCCGCATCCTCCAGTGGACAGCCGGCAGCCACTCCCTGCTCACCCGGGAACACCGGGATCTCCTCGCAGCCCACAGCCCAACTCCCACAGCCCTTAGAGCCTGTTCTTGGTATTCAGCCATGTGTTGGACCCCCGATCCATCAGTTCCTGGCTGAAGGTGGGCCAACCCTTCCCTATTTCTTTCAATTCAAACATTTCCTACGTGTCCCTTATTGCCAAGCCGTGGGCTGGGGGCTGAGGACCTAGAGATGAGCTCGATCTGACACACACCTGCCCTCAAAGAGCTCACGGTCCAAGGGGAAGACTGGAGTTGATGAAAATTTTCTGAGGTTCCATCACTGGCTCAGTAAACATCCGAAAAACTCTAGTCAAGGGTGAAGCCCAAGACATAGAAGGGCCCTTCCTGCCATAGGAAGATTGGGAGGGCTCAAGCTTGGATGAGAAAGATCCAGGCAGGGTGCCATACATCCGACTTGAGGCTGGATTTGATGTTGTAGGGGGAAGGATTTTGAGCAGAAAAAGTCTGTGTAAGGGAGATCCACCGGGGACTGGTGTGACTGCAGGTTGTCGGAGAACAGGGTCCTCGGCCTCATCACCACAAGCCCGCCAGGGCATCCGAAGAAGCCAAAGAAGAAGGTGGCTGGCCCTGGGCCTTCCCTGATGAGGCTCTGACCCTCAGCGCACGAGCCGCCACCCACCCCCAGACTCCAGCCCAGATCTCCCACTCACCCAGCACCGCCTCTGCAGGCTCACGGCCACTTCTGTCCTCCCAGCGCAAGGAGCTGTCCAAAGGCTGAAATTCAAGAGCCCTCACCGTGGTCCAGAAGCCCTCCAGTAACTTCCCTGCAGCCTCCAGGAAAGCCCAGCCCCCTCACCATGGCCTCCAGGCCCCTGCAGGACGTCACCTCTCCCTACGAGAGCACAATGCGCCAGCCACACTGGAGAAGGCCAAGTCTGTCCCCATCTTGGGGCCCTTGACCTTGCTGACTCCTCCCCTAGAACACTGTTCCCTATCTCATCCCTTTCCTCTGATCCTTCAGGACTTAGTTCAAAGGCTGCGTCCTCTGAGAGGCCCTCCCTTAGCCACTCTCCACGCCAACAGCCGGTTTTACTTTCTTCGTAGCTCTCTCTGGAACTCAGCTACCGTCGACTTGCTTTACTGTCTGTCTCCCCCTCTGAACTGTAAGCCCTCTGAAAGCAGTCCTTTTTTGTCTTGTTTCCTGTGGTATTCCCTTCTGAAATAATGCCTGGCACAGACTAGGTGCTTGAATACTATTTGTGTGTGGTTTTTTTTTTTAATTTGTATTTATTTATTTATTTTTGGCTGCGCAGCGTGCAGGATCTCAGTTCCCCGACCAGGGATTGAACCCAGGCCCCCTGCAGTGGAAGCGCAAAGCCCTAACCACTGGACAGCCAGGGAATTTCCAAATCCTATTTGTTGAATGAACAGATCCTTCCAGGCTCCCAGAGCCCACAGAATGAAATCCAAGGCTGGCTTTCCAAGCTCAAGTAGATGTGGGCCTCTGCCGACCTCCACAGGCATATTGCCCCCAGAGCTCACCTTCTTCCTCTGTTCAACAACTTGGGTTCCCCTACGTGCCCATCCTCCATGCTTCTTGTGTTTGTCACCTCTACTGTACTCACCGCTACTGCCTCTGCTCAAATCTCCCCTCTCTGGAAGCCTTTTCTGGCTCCACCGGAGGCCCAATTAACAGGAATGGCCTCAGTCTTCCCACAGCTCAGGCAGCATTCTGGGCTTAGCACTAATCATACTGCATTGAAATTCCTTCCCAGTGAGGCTGCCCCCACAGGGCAGGGCTGGAGGGCAAGGTGGTGTTTGATTCATTTTTGTGGAGTGGAGCCCAGCACTGGTCTGCATATAGGCCCAGTTGAATGAGGACATCTGCCCCACAGACAGCGATATCTGTATAGGTGTATATAAGCACTGATCTGGGAGTCAAACATCTGAGAGTTTGGAAACTGGTTCCTCCATTCACTTGCTGTGTGACCCTGGGCAAGTGACTTCACCTCTCTGAGCCTCATGCTCCTCATCTGTGAAATGGGGGCAGTAACATGGGCTGATAGGAACTTCATTAATCTTTTTAAAAAAATAGTTCCCTGTGCTATACTGTAGAACCTTACTGTCATTAATCTTAAATATAGTACTGACCACCATGCACAAGGAGTTCAAGAAGTTCACAAAGTGTTTATCACATCAAGGTTTGAGGTAGAGAAAATCAGATGCCACCAATAGGACGGTGGCTAAATAAATTGTAGCATAGTCATACTCAGGAATAGGATGTGATCATGAAAGATAATGGAACTGATTTATGGATAAAGGACATGGAAAGTTCTCCAAGACACTGCTGAATGAAAAGGCAAGTTGTAGAATGATTTATACAACTTAATATCATTTATGTAAAACACATACCAAAACCACTATGTATTTTCTATGGGTGGGCAGGTATTGACAAATGCAGAGGAAAAGGTCCGGAGGGTAACTAATTAATGACAGCTACCTTTGGTGAGGGGACCAGGACTGGGAAAGCAGAAGGGACTCCAATGGGATTTTAACATTTTCTGTTATGCTTTTGGTTTTCAGAATGAGATTGTATTCAGTTTTGTTTGTTTGTTTGTTTGTTTTGTCTGCGTTGGGTCTTCGTTGCTGCACACGGGCTTTCTCTAGTTGTGGACAGCGGGGGCTACCCTTCGTTGCAGTGCGCGGGCTTCTCATTGCAGTGGCTTCTCTTGTCACGGAGCATGGGCTCTAGGCACGCAGGCTTCAGTAGTTGCAGCACGCAGGCCCTAGAGCGCGTGACCTTCAGTAGTTGTGGCTGGCGGGCTCTAGAACACAGGCTCAGTAGTTGTGATGCATGGGCTTAGTTGCTCCGCGTCATGTGGGATCTTCCCAGACCAGGGATCGAACCCGTGTCCCCTGCATTGGCAGGCGGATTCTTCACCACTGCGCCACCAGGGAAGTTCCCTGTATTCAGTTTTTAATTAAAATTAGAATATATTAAGTGAGTTACAGGTAGCTAACTGCAAAGAAAAGGAATGATTATCCCCCAAAGCGAGGACAGAGGTTACCTCCAGCAGGGAGGGAGGGATGGGGCAGGTTTGAAAAGGGTCACAGGGGTGGGGGGGGTTCCTGGGCTCTGGCTGCCTTCTTTATACAGACGTAGGTTGTGATCGCACAGATGTTCACTTGATAAAGACTGATTAAAATGTACATTTATGACTCTTTCCTTTACAACTGTGCTTCCTGCAGGCAGAGGCCAATTCGCACGTGTTGCAGTATCATCTGCTCCCCACCCCCCCATTCACGCCCAGAAGCCGATGTTAGGAAAAGGCCTTGTTCGGTAGGGTGCGCCCCGGTTGCAAGAGCTCTGAGGGGCCGAGGCCGCTGTCCAGGGTACTAACGGCCAAAGCCTGGGAAGCCTCAGGGAGACCAGCCAAATAGGACAGCTTCAAATGCCGCGGAGCAACGAAGCCCGTGCGCCATAACTACTAAGCCCGTGAGCCACAACTACTGAGCCCACGTGCCACAACTACTGAAGCCCGCGCGCCTAGAGCCCGTGCTCTGCAACAAGAGAAGCCACCGCAAGGAGAAGCCCGTGCACCGCGACGAAGAGTAGCCCCCGCTCGCCGCAACTAGAGAAAGTCCGCGTGCAGCAACAAAGACCCAACACAGCCATAAATAAATAAATAATAAATAAATAAATATTTTTTAAAAAAGACAGCTTCAAGACGCCTTATCCTAATCGGCCACTGCCCGCCTCTAATATGTCACCTCCCAACACTCGTCACCACCCCCTCGCTTCCTCCAGGCTGGCTTTCTGCTCCTGCAGCCCAAGCCCTAGCTCTGCTGTGACTCAGGACCTTCACTCTTGCTCTCCCCGCTGGCCTGGTGCCATCTTTCCCCAGATATGCCCGTGGTGCGTGCCCTCACTTATTCCAGGAGCCCATTGACACGTCCTCTCCACACAGAAGTCTTTTGTGATCATCCCACCTCACATAGTGTTTCCCCTCCTCATCACTCTTCATCCTTTACCAGGTAGAAGTTTCTTCCAGCACTTGTCACTAACATTCGAGTTTCCATGTGTTAATGTGCTTGTTTATCATCCGTCTTCTCCCACTGGAATGTTCATGCTGGGAGGACAGGGAGCATGTCTGTCCTGTTCGGTTTTATCCTCCTTTTTAAAAGGGCCACAGGTGCACAAAATTGCATTCATCATAATCCCTGGTTCCCGGCATACTCCCATCACTGGCCTGGGCAGAGCCCTCTTCCATTATTTATTTGCTTATTTATTTTATTTATTTTTAATAATGTGTTCATGTGAAGCCACCACTCGACATTCAGATTAGAACTGTGACAATAGTCACACTGATTCGTGTCTGACGTGTGCACCGCTGTGTCCCCCGTACCCGACACCTAGGAGGATCCGTTTGCTAAAGGAGAAGTTAAGGGGCACCATGCAAAAGGAAGATCACGGGAGCGCCCGCCTGGCCTCACAAGCAGGTGGAGAAGAAATCAAAGGCCAGGCCCTCCGCTAAGCTCCCCTGTCCTCCCCGGTGCTCCCACCCCCTGCTCAGCCTGGCCAAAGCCTCTTCAAGACGATTCGATCCTACACCTGCACAGATGGCCCGCTGTGCCAGACCCTGTGCCAAGACATGGGGACACCAGGCAAATCAGCCTTGGCCACGCCCTTGAGGATTCTCAAACCTCTATGCACTCCTCCTCCCCCACTCCCCGGCTCCTTGATGGTCCCACGATTATCATAAGTTATCAGAGCAGCTAGCAGGCACCTGCTCTGTGTAGCCACGTGTTCCGTGCATCATGTCTTGGCATCTTCCCAACGATCCAATTAAGCAGGTGCTGTTATCATCTCCCCGCTTTTCAGAGGAGTGCCCTGAGGTGGGTCAGAGCCAGCAGGTCGATTCCAGAGCCCAGCTCTCCTTACTACCAGGCACACTGCCTGTGTTACACCGATCGTATGCATCCCCTCGAAAATTCGAGCGGTCCTGGGCCGCCTGCCTCTCTGCAAAAGCAACTGAGGATGATGGAAAAGGTGTCAACTTTGAAGTCACATAACAGGTGGTTAGGTCCCAGCCGCAGGGCTCAGTGAGGCATGCGGGGGTGGCGGTGGCAGGGGTGTCATGTGGCCCAGGTATTATATTCGTGAAGGGCCTCATTAAATGAGATGTGCATTTTTGATTTTACAGTTGGGTGCCACTGCCAGACCATATCACCTGTAGGACGCTCTGAATTTTGTTTTAATAAATCCTGCAATGACTTTGTAAATATCAGTCAATGTGGCATTTTGTTGTCGTCGTTGCTTAGAGCCCAGCCTGTAACTCCATTTCAGCCTTCTTTCATTCTTAGCATACTGGGCTCACAAATGAGAAGTGGCCTGGCCTCCCTCAGCCTCTGTGGAGCCTGCTGAGTCCTTGCTATGTGACTTCAAGCAAGCCACTCAACCTCTCTGTGCCTCTTCCGGAATTGTGCGGTCTCTGGGCAACATCCGCAAAGGGCCCTGTTCCACAAACATTTATTCAGAGGAATTTAACTTGACGGAATCAGGTTGACTCAGACCATATGAGACATAGTCCCTGCCATCATGGAAGCAAACTCTGAGCTCTGGACACTTTAAGGAAAGTGAGGGCTCTCGGCAGAAGGGTAGGTTTTTGGTGTGATAACCATTTACTGAGACGGCGACAAGCTCCTGGAAGAGCTCAGGGACAGGGAATCTAGAATTCTGCTTTAGACAGTTAAAGGAGAAACCCTGAACTACGGTTAGAAACACTTTGCATGCATCTTTTCACTGAATGTCCTCCACACTCGACAAGAGAACGATTGTCACCATGCCCATTTTACAGATGAAAGAACTGATGCTCTGCAAGGTTGAATCATTTGCCTGGGACCCCACAGACGGAACCAGGATTAGCATCCAGGCAAGTGGACTCCATTTCAACCCCAGACCCCTGTGGGCCTCTTCCCTTTGGCTCAGCAGGAAACACTGGACTTGGACCTGGGCTTGCAGCCTGAGACATTCATGTGCCTCCCACCCCTGACCCATGATGGCCTCCTGCCAATATGCCCTAAAAGCTTTCACATTGCTGGCCCACCTTGAGTCACAGCAAGTCTGGGCTGCACACTCAACGGTGTTCCCTGGGGCCCTGGTCCCTTCTCCAAGCTCACATACCTTCAGACCCGCTCACTCCCTGCTTACCTCCTTCGTGGAGCCTCTCCAGGAAAGGCCTCTCCCTTACCTTCACGCAGGACCTCTTTCTGACAATGGACTTCTCCTCAGCGCCAAGAGCACCAGGCACTTTGAGGTTTGTGTGGAGAACACCAAATAGATAGAACCCAGGGCTCTGCCTCCCAGAGGCAAAGCAGCACCTGTCCGGTGAGGGGAAATCCCAGGTGTGTGCAGGGTCAGACCCTCGCTCTGCCTGACCAGCTGCGTGACCTTGGATTGGCAACCCCACTTCTCTGGGCCTTGATATTGGCACAATTCCAAAGGTTCTCCCCGATTCCTCCACTCCCCAGGCCACCACCGTCTCTGGCCCCAGGGACATCAGCGGCCTTCTCCCTGCAGGTCTCTGTGCTTCCACGCCTGACCCTGATAGTCTCGTCTGCTCCCCACACCCAGAGAGGGTCTTTCTGAAACTTAATCAGGCTGTGTCGCTCCCTTGCTTCAGACTTTTCAGGGGCCTCCCTGCTTTGGGGAATAAAACCCAAACCCCTTAGTCCAGGAACTCCCTGGCAGTCCAGTGGTTAGGACTCTGCGCTTTCACTGCCGAGGGCTCGGGTTCAATCCCTGGTCAAGGAACTAGGATCCCGCAAGCCACGCGGTGGCCAAAGAAACAAAAAACAAAAACAAACCGCTTAATCCAGCCTACAGAGTCCTGTGTGATCTGGCCTCTGCTGACAGCTCTCCTCTCTTCCCCCCACCACTCTCCCCTTCACCTACCTTGCTCTAAGCTTCGCCGCCTCCTCAAACCAAGTTCTTTCCTACCCCAGGCCCTTTGCATGTGCCGGTCCCTCTGCCTCGAATGCTCCCTGCCTGGTTAAATCCTACTCATCTTTCAAGGCTCAGCTTAAATGTCTTTCCCTCTCTGTGTTGGCTCCCTATTCTTGTCTCTCCTTTAGGGGACTTGATCGCAATTTCTGATTTTGCATTTAATCGATATTTACACTTAAAGATCTGCATCCCCTCTTAGTTTGTCGGCTCCGTGGACATCAGCTGTGCCAGTTTTGTTCACTTCTTTATCTCCAGTGCCCAATACAGGGCCTGGCACACAGCAAGTGCTCAGACAAATGGATGGGGACAAGGACCCGAGGCAGAGGACTTGAGTCTTCTGAGCCTCAGTTTCCATTTCTGTCAAATCAAGATAATAATGCCTCAGGACTTCCCTGGTGGTGCAGTAGATAAGACTCTGCGCTCCCAGTGCAGGGGGCCTGGGTTCGATCCCTGGTCAGGGACCTAGATCCCACATGCATGCTGCAACTAAGAGTTCGCATGCCACAACTAAGGAGCCCATGTGCCACAACTAAGGAGCCCGCCTGCTGCAACTAACACCCAGTGCAACCAAATAAGTAAATAAATAAATATTAAAGAAAAAAAAGATAATAATGCCTTCCTTACAGGTAGTGGTGAGGATCCCAAGAGACGATGAATATTGACGGTGCTTTGGGGAAAATGCTCTTCAAATATAAAAGCTCGCAAGAGCTGGAACCTCGAGGATGGGCCAGAATCAGAGAAGAACAAGAGAGGAGGGCATGGCCATTTGTCAAGTAACTTTATCTGCCAGACATTTTACATCTCCTTGTTCACTGTCTCCTATGAGATGGTGGCACTGACCCAGAGGAGGAAATCAAAGTTCAGAGAGGAGAAACCACCTTCCCACAGTGTCACAGCAAGTCCGTGGCAGAGCTGGGATTTGAACCCCTCACAGCGAGGCAGTCACGTTTCCCATGCACCTCCAACAAAACTTGACCCCTTGCAGTGTTTTTTTTTTTTTTTTTCATGCTGAGTGGCATGCGGGATCTTAGTTCCCCAACCAGGGATCGAACCCGTGCCCCCGTAGTGGAAGCACGGAGTCCTAACCACTGGACCACCAGGGAAGTTCTCTCAGTGGGTTCTTGACAAACATTTGTGGGTTGGACCAATGAAGAGGGCCTGAATGGCAGTCCTGGCTCTGCCAGTCACTGGCTGGTGATCTTGGGTGAGCCACTCCCCTTCCCCGAGCCTCAGTGTCCCCATCTGCAAAATGGGAATAATGATCATGCCTACCACCTAGGGTGGCCAGGGGATTCGGCAAGAGCCCAAAGGTCGAGTGCTTAGCATGCAGTGAGCGGTCCATGAGCAGCTGTTACCTTGTTAATCTTCCATGTGAGGGAACAGCATGAGCAAAGGTTTGGGGCAGATCAGGGAGAAGATGAGAAGTCAGTGGAGAGAGAGTCATCAGAAAGGACCTCTCAAAGGAGGGGCATCTGGAACCAGACAGAAAGGGACTCCCAAGTCTGCGCCTGGCTGTTGAGGAGGGAAGAGGGAAGCTGTGGAGGGGTCTCCTGATCTCCTTCCCCTCTCGACTCTACCAGACCCCTTACTTCCTTCCAGGTTTCCTAGGCCTTGGTCGGAATCCCTTACACCTCAGTCACCTGCTAACCTCGTCTCCATCCCAGGGCCCAGGCCGGATCCAGCTCAGCAGGGCCCGGCCTTCCCTACACAGCCCACAGGGACCCTTCTCTCTTCTGTTAGTTGGAAAACTATAATCTGAAGATAATACCAAATAATTCATAAAGGTGAAAAGTGAGAACTGTTTTAGGCGTAAGCAAGCACGTGACATGTGAGTAGGTACATGTGTACATACATCACCTTTTAAACCAAACTGCCTCTTCCTATGTGCCAGAGGGATCCAACACAGAGCTCTTTAACCCCCTTGGCAAAGGGGTCGCTGCGAGGCCCGAGGGGTGGGGGGATGCGGGTGCAGCGCGAATGCAGGGATTCGTTGACGGGTGGGTCACTGAGTCCTCGGTGAAGGGTGGCAGCTTGGCAAGGAGACCTGGGGTCATCTCAGAACCCTCCTCCTCCGCAGTGTCCCCCAACTTCCCATGGATTCAACCCACAGGTGTCTGACTCCCTCTGCTCTTTCCCCCGCCACCCGCTCTGCCCCATCGCTGCACCCCTGTCCCCAGCTCTGCCCCATCTCCCAGCCTTCTCCCTCCCTCTCTCTCTCTCTCTCTCTCTCTCTGTCTCCTCTCCAGCCTGTATATTGCCCGGGTCCTTCCTCACTTCTTCACTGGTTCCACATGTATCTCCTGAACCCCATCCACGTGGCAGACACTGAGTTGGGGACAAGTGAAGAAGCCCCTGCCTTCCAGAGCTGACAGTGGAGGTGGCCCTGGGGTCTTGAGTCCATGCCCTGCGCTGCTCCCTAAAGCACCACTCTGGTGGGGCCACTCCCCTACCCAGACAGAGAGGGAAAAGCTTGGCATCCTAGGCTCTCTCCAGCTTCACCTTCCCCAGCCGCCAGGAGAAGGGGAGAGGGTAGGCTTGCAGCCTTGAGATGCCTTCGTAGGGGCACCCGGCTGGAGGGGTGACCACGCTCCCCGGCGGAAGGATCCTGTCTCCCACTCCCTCCCCAGAGAACTCTGGGCCTTCAAGGCACAGGTTTTCCACAGGAGGGGCCAAAAATGCCCTCTGAGCAGCGCACTTTTCAGGGGCAAACCGAGGTTCAGAGCAGGCACGTGACTGGAGCAGAGACACAAAGCAAGTCTGCGGCAGACAGACAGGACCCAGCCCCAGTTCTCCAGTTGCACCTCTGCAGGTGTAGACCCGGCCGCGCTCCTCCTGACACTGGCGCTCCCAAGAGAAAGAGAGAAGAGTCGCTGAGCTCTGTTCTCTGTGTCTTCTGCTGCCCCTCCCAGGACCTGGGCCTCTGTTTATTTCCCCAGCTGTGGGAGGGGAGGTAACCCAAAAGAGACTGAAATGAGAGGGGCACGTGGGGGAACAGTCAGGACAAGAAAGTTCGAGGGAAAAGCATGCAGCCGAGTAGAGAAAGAGGGGTGCAGGGGAGGAATGACCAGGACTATGCAGGTAGAACAGAGACGGATGTGGAGATGCTTAAATCCCTGGAGGGAGAGGCAGCAATACAGGAGAGTCACACAGGGAGAGACAGAGACAGAAAGATGCAAAGAAAGAGAAACAGAGACGGGTAAAGTGGAAAGAGAGACAAAGAGAAAAAGAGAGAACAGAAAGTGGGAGGAGGAAGGGCAGGCGGGGTGGGGCCGCCAGGACCTTCTGTAAATTGCTTCCCTGACACCCTCTCATCTGGCCCTCACACCCGCACTCCTGCGGGGTGTGTGGCGCGGTCCCCAGACCTGAAGGGGCTGAGGCGGGTATGTGGGAGGGGTGTCCAGCCCCAGCCTATCTCTTTCCCCGGCCCCCAGCTGCCTCACCGAGGCAGGGGCCCAAGTTCCGTGTGCAAGGGGTGGGGCAGACCCTGGAGAACCACGACGGGGCGCCCCGGGTCCTCCCCCACCTGTTCTCGCCCCCTGCCTTCTGCCCCCCTGCCTTCTGCCCACGCCTCCCTCAACCTGTGGTCGTCCTCTCCCTGCCTGCCCACCCTGATACCCTGCTGTCCATCCCTGCGCCCCCCAGACCACTCATCCAGAGACCACCTCTCTGCTCCCCTGGGGGTTTGGGGTTAGGGAAGGGTGCCCAGCGGCCTAGCTAGGGAGGGGGCTTGGTGGATTATCGAGGATGTACAGGACTGTGGCTGACGTGGGCCAGGAGGAAGAGGAGGGGGTCGTGGTGATGGACGATGCTGATTCTGTGGTGGGGGGGGGCCCGGCAGGAGAGGGGGTGGAGGAGGGCTGGGGGAGGGGTGGTGAAGACGCGGGTTGAGGGGGGGAGCAGGACCAGGCTCACATTTGGCATTCAGGGCAGCTGACAATAAAAATGCTTTATTGCCAAGAAACTGGATCGATCGGGGCTGGAGGGGGCCGGCAGGGGGGACGCGGAGGGCTCAGCGCAGAGGCCGGCGGCCGGGCCTCCGCAGCGACCAGGGCCCAAGCCGCCCTCCCCCCTGCGCCCCCCTCCTTGCCTCCTGCCCTTTCTCTCTCCTGCAGCCACCGCTTAGTTCTTATTATATTTTTTCTTATATATTTTTTCCCCCAGCTTCTCCTGCTCCTGTTATATTTTTTTTTTCTTTTAATTTTTTAAAAAACTCGCTGCACTCCCAACGCCGCAGGCCGGGTGTGGGTAGGGTGGAGGCCTCTGCCGAGGCCGGGCCCCTACCCATAGGGCGTCCAGAGCTGCTGGCTCCGGGCTAAGCCTCACTTTGCTTCCACATCCCCCCCCCCCGCCCCCGTCCAATCAGGCTCCCCCCAAGATATGGGTACCTATCTTCCCCTGCCCCTCATCCTAAGGGCCTTCGCCCACCCATGAAATGACATCCCCCTCTGGTGGGCTCAGGGCCCTGGCTAGGCCTTCCTCCCCTCCCCCCTACCTGGTCCCCCGCGCACTCCCAGAGCCATTTGGCTGATGGTCAGAACTGTCCGTCAAGGGGGCTCTGAGCCCCTGGGGACCCAGATGGGAGGAGGGAAGGGGAGAGGTCGAGGGTCAGGCCACAGTCCCCTCAGCTCAGCTCTTTCCCCTCCCCCTTCCTAACAAAGGGAGCAGCGGCCTGACACTGGGGGGTGGGGGGCGGCCTGGTACTGGGGGAAGCAGGGAGGAAAGAGGTTGTGGGGCTGGCCGTGGGCAGGAGGCGGGGCTGGGGCCTGCCTGCCCCTCCTCTGCCCTCCCCCTCGGGTCAAGGCTAAGGTGATTCCTCAACCTCTCTCGGAGGCTGGGCTGGGAGGGGAGGAGGATCTGGACAGACAAAGAGCCCGAGCCCTGGGGAGTTGGATGCTGGGGGGGACGCACCTGGGACCCAGGCAGTCCTGGCCGAGGGAGGGGCAGCAGACACCCCTCTGGCCTTGGTCTCACCCTCCGGATGGCCCTGCCTCCCCTCCGTACCAATCCCCGTGGATCCCAGAGCCATACGGAACCTCAGAGCTTGGGGAGGGTTGGAGCTTGGGGGTGGGGGGAAACTGAGGCCCAGAGAGGAGACAGAGGCAGGGCTGGATCCAGGATGGAGGCACAGCCCCAGGGTTCTCAGCACTGTCCCGGAGCCTCGCCTTCGTTTCCCCTTCCTGCCTAGGGAGACACCCCTCCCTTCCTGCCCAGTCAGGGGAGCCCTAGATGGCTGCGGTGGGGTGGGGGGTAGGCAGGCGGTAGAATGTTCTTCAGAGAGGGCAGAGGAGGCTGAGGAGAGGGAGAGGCCCCAGGCCGCTGGGGTGGGCGGATCAGGAGAAAGAAATTCTAAATGTGGTCTGTCTCTAGCATTGGCCTGGTGCAGTTTCGAGGTGGAACGTCAAGTCAAAAAGGGCAGAACAACCCAACGTGGACAGAGCCCTCCAGCGCTAGCGATGGCTTTGGAAGAGGGCGTTCAGAGAGGTTCTCTGGCTTGCCCAAGGTCACACAGCAAAGAAGGGAGATGTGCACTCCCGTCCGTCCTTGACCTAACCGGACACTGCCTCTGGGCCTCCCACCTGCCCAGCCCGACTGAGGGCCAAGGGGAGCTGAGGCAGTGAACAGCTGGGAGCCCCCCACTCCCCGTGCCCACGGGAGAGATGAAGAGCCTCTAGAGAGAGAAAGAAACGTGCACATCTTCTGTACTTAAATTCTTCTGCCAAGGTGGCTCTCAGGGAGAGGGCCACAGCCAAGAGGAAGAGGAGGAGGATACAACGGGCCTCTTCTTGGGGGGGGGGCCGGCTGGAACAGGCCCCCATAGCCTGCCAAGGGGGCCCCAGATGGGCCAAGGACTATAGGGGGTCCCACTGCCCTCCCCCAAACCTCCCCTCCCTTCTCCCCCTCTCTTTCTGGGCTGGCTATCGACCGGGTCTGTGACATGGTAGATCAATACGGCAGGGATATAAAGCCGGCTGGCTGCCTGCCTGCCTCTGTCTCTCTCTCTCTCTCCCCCGCTTGCCTCGCTTCCCTTTCCCGGAGCCGCACCCAGGCCCCACCCCCCACCCCCGTGTACCCCTTACCCATGCCTCTGAGGGGCCAGGGCCCCCCAGCACCACCCCCCTACAGCAGGAGAGCTTAGGGAGGCTGAGAGGTTGAACAGCCAGGAGAGGGGGTGAGTATGAGAGTGGGGAGGGAAGCAGATGGGGACGGGGGTCACGCTGGCAGGTAAAAGGGCTGGGAGAAACTGAGGGACAGACGCCCTGGGAGGAAGCAGGCATCCCCTCAGTTGGAAGCAGCTCAGGGAGATGGGGCCCTTTGAAGGTATGAGAAGGATGGACCTCTGGGAGGTGGGCAGGGGGTACCTGGGGGCTGGGGAGACATTGTCCTGAGCCCATGGGGTTGGGGGAAGGCCTGGGGGGTGCTGGATTAAGCTTGGGTGAGTGGATGCCAAAAACAGTGGGGCAACCCCCAGGCAGCCTGTTGCCCACCCACAGAGCCCTGGCTTCCCCCTCCTTCGGTCTCTGTGGGCAGCTCCACGTTGGCCTCGCCCCAGGGCCTGGACTGCACTGTGTGTGTGTGTGTGTGTGTGTGTGTGTGTGTGTGTGTGTGTGTGTGTGTGGCGGGGAGGGCTTGTGAGGCATCGGACAGGAGATTCCAGGGGAGGGCTGTGGTGTCTGAGTTGCCATATGTGTAGGGTGTGTGTGTGTCCCCGGTGTGCCTGGGTGGCCGTGTCTTTGAGTCCTTCAGCTCTGCGTGGGACTCCGGGACTGTGTGTCCCCGAGTGTCTCAGCTACTGAGTCACCTCTGTGTGACCAGGAGTCTGTGGGTGTGTCCCAGGGGACTCGGGGGCTCTGTGTGTGTGTGTCCTTCCATGAGTGTCTCCTGTACCTGGGTGTCCCCAAATGTCTAAATGTGTGTGTGCGGATCTGCCTGTCCCTCGAGGAGGTGTGGGTGTGTCCCCGGGGGCATCTCAGTGACCCCCAGTGCCCAGGCAGTGTGGCGGCTGCGTGTTCCTGTGTTCCAGGAAATCTGTCGTGTGTGTGCGCGAGCCCCCATCCACGTGTACTGAGCATGGATGGTTCTGTGAGTGTCTGGGAACCATGACACAAGTCCCCATGCGTCCATGTGTATGGATGCTGTGCCTGTGTCGGTGGGTGGCTGTAGGTGTGTTTGTCTCTGGTGTATTGGAGGCTCTTTCTTTTCGAGAGTGTCAGAGATCCCGTGTGCGCTCCACGCATCTGTGTGACTTCAGGCGTCCCTGTGTGCCGATGCCCGAGTGTGTTTCCATGAGTGGGTCGGAGGCTCTGGCTGTGTCCCCGTGTGTGTCATGGTGACTTGGTGCATATGATGGTGTTTCGGGGTTTGGGAGTGTATCTGAATGGGGGAGGGTTCAAGGCCGAGACTGCCACTGCGATGCTGGCTAGCCCGTTTTATCACTACCTCGTCTCCAAATCCGAACGTGAGGGCCTGTCTGCCTTTCTTCCTTCCCTGCCAGAGGCCCCAGACCCCTGCCAGGTTGGGCCCAGGGCCCCCTTCCCCAACCACCTTGGGCGGCCGGACCTCTGCTCCTCAGCACCCCTGCTCTGGAGGAGGCCACCTCAACTCCACCAAGCGACCTCCGTCCCTCCCAACCCCCCCAGCACCACCAGCTCCCCCCACCCTCCCCCCACCACAAGTCCAGTCCAACCCAGACAAAAGCAATTACTCCTGAGGTAGGCTGTGAGTGTGGGTGTTAGAAACAGAAAAAAAAAAAGGGGGGAAGGGAGGGGGGAGCGAGAGACACACACACACACAGGCAGGGATGGACAGCCAGAGACCCGCAGAGACAAGGGACAAGAGAGACACACAGAGAATGTGAGAGAACAGACGGGGAGAGACAGAAGATGAAAGAGACTAGAAGAGACATAGACACAGACACAGGAGGCAAAGGCAGAGAAAAAGAGCAGAGGAAGGGCAAACGGGAGGACCCGATGGAGAGACACACAGAAACAGAGACCGGAGAGAGAGAAACAGAGAGTGCCAGAACGCAGCAGAACCGAAAACCCAGGGCTGGAGCTGCACGGAGAAGAGGTGCAGATAAAGAGAGGACGGGGCCAGAGACAGGGAGAGCTAGAAAACAGAGGGGGAGAGAGAGAGAGAGAGAGAGAGAGAAAGAGAATGGGAGCGATACACAGAGGAACAGAAAGACAGTGAGAGAACGAGATGAGGTTGAGAGACAGAGAGATAAAAGACAGAGAGGGACAGGCAGAGGAGACAGAGAAAGTGAGAGACAGCTGGTGAGAGGGGCCCAGAGAGACGGGCAGCTAGAGGTGGAGGGAAGTTGATAATGCAGGAGAGACAGACAGCAAAGCTGGAGCGGGGCTGAAGGGAGACCAAGTCCAGAGTGACCTCGAGCGCGCCTTCTCTCTCTCTCTCTCTCTCACACACACACACACACACATACACACGCACATGCACACGCACACACACACGGCTTCCCCCCTCCCCCAGGCCAGAAGTCAGGGGTGCCCAAGCGCTCCCCACGGCCCTCTGGGCTCCCGTGAGCCAGAGCAAAACAGAACCGAACACCCAGGGATGGAACCGCGCAGGAGCGGACAGAGCAGAGTGGGCTCAGGATCGCAAGGGCGGGCGGGAGCAGTACATCCCTCCTGCCCACTCCCTGTCACCGCCTCCCCCCGCCACATGCAGGGACACACACACCAAGGGCCTCGGCCGTTCCTTACACTCTGCCAGGCACAGCAGGCTGGTCGGGGGGTGGGGACCCCAGAGAGCAGGCATGGAGCGAGTCCCTCCTGGCCCACAGCCTTGCACACCTTCCCCGGCTGCCCTCAGCCCCATCTTTCTTATTGCCCCCTCCCCCAAGCCTGGTGGCCTCAGCAGCACACTGGCCCTCACGCTCTCACGCTCACACGCTCTCTGCTTTCTTTCTATCTCTGACTCTGCTTCCCGGCAGACTTTTTTGCTGTCTCCGTTGCTCCTTCCCTCCAGGCATTTCGATGTCGTGGGATGCACTCTGGGTCTCCCCGAGTCTCTCTCTCCCACTCTACTCCTCTCTGGCGTATTCCTGGACCCCCCCTTTCTCAGATGACCCCTCTGGCCCTCCTGTCCCCTCGCGCCCCAAGAGGAGGAGGGCCGATGGCCGTGCAGGGGCCTCAGAAGCTGTCCTGGAGTTGGACAGGACAAAGGAGGTGGGGCACCTCCTTTCTTGCTTTTCCTTCAAGTGCCTTTTTTCCTTCTCTCTTCCTCGCCCCCTCTCCCCACCCGCGGCAGGTCCACATCTCCCCATGGCTCTCTCTGGAGACAGAAAGCTAGACGTGGACCCATATACATCCTGCACGCAAGACTGCAAACAGATCCAGGCTCAGAGGAAAAGGAGGCAATCAGGGTGGGAGGAAGAGGCCAGACATGGATGAAGACCAAGGCAAGGAAAAAAGAAGAGGGCGATGGAGGTGGAGCGCCAGGGCGAGGAAGAGGAGAAGAGGGAAACCAGAGACCTGCAGAGACCGGCGGGCAACGTGAGCTGGACAGTGTCAGGGGTGGGGGTCGGGCGCTCACTGCTGAATATCTAGGGTCAGACTCTGTGACCTGTCCGCTGCCACCAAGCCCTCACCAGTGCCCTCTGTGTGGAATCAGGGTCAAGTGCCTGCCCTCAGCCCCTGGGGCTCCATGCTTGCCGGGACTCGGCCTTCGTTTGCTCTAGGACTGTCTGGGGTGCCAGGGACTCATCGGTCCCAGAAGGTGTAAGAGATGCCAGCCACTTTCACCCCCTCCGCATCTGTGACGCCCCACCCCGTGGCTGACAGCCACTCCCAGTCCTGGGTGGGTGGCAGCTGTCTCCACCCACCCAGGGACAGCAAAGGCAACCAAAGGGATCTCTAGCGGCTTCCCCGCACCCCACGGACGACAAACAGCCCCTCCCATCCCAACTCCACACCCAGCGAGAAGCGCCACCGCCTGCCTGCGGCCCGGCCAACCTGCTACAGCAGCACAGCCCGGCCCTCAGCCTCACCCAGCCGTGGCCCGTGGACCAACCCCTGGGGCCTGCCCAGAAGCAGCATCCAAGGAGCCGCCCCGCACCGCACCGAAGCTCCAGCCTGCCCCCCACCCCAAGGCCACATCTGTAACAGCACACACCCTATTCCTGGAGCCAAAGCCCTCACCCCGGGCACAACAGAGAGGTGGCTAAATGGGCCTGGAGGATCAGAGCAAATCCCAGGACCCTAGAGGGACCTACTGGCTTCTTGGTTCTTGTCTGCAGAACACCTGCGCTGCCACGCAGGCCTGCACTTCCCGGAGCATCCCAGGGCCACACCTGCACCCTCCAGAGAGGACGTGCCCACCTTGCAGCTCAACGTCTTCTTCCTTATACAGCCCTGGGTGCTGTACAAGTCACCTCACCAGACCTGGCAATGGAAGCCGGGTCTCACCCACCACTAAGCTCCTGCTTCCGAGGTATTCCAGGCCCCCTCGGGGTGGGCGGGCACTCTAGGCAGGCCCCGGCACTCGTGCCGGAGTCACCTCTGGGACCCCAGGGCCTGGTCCACACCGAAGGCCACTGTGTCTTTTTGTGGAAGGGTGAAAGGACAGAAGGGAGGGAGACAAGGTGGGGACACAGCCCTGCTCCTGCCTCAGATGGCCATGGGGACTCAGACCAGGCCAGCATCCATGGCCCCCAGGAGTGACCCCCCCAACCCAAGCCATAACTTCCTCCTTGGCTTCTCCTAACCCTCAGGAGACGCTGTCCCACTCCTCCTCCCAAAGACTCCCTGAGGCCCCCCAGGCAGGTGAATTACATCCTTCTCTTGGGATCTAGCGGCACAAGGCTCGGCACAAAAGAACCCCCAGGAAATGGTGGCTGAAGGAATAAATGGATAGATGTGGGTTTATTTGCCTATGTGTTCACTTATTTATTTATTCAACAAATACTTTTTTTTTTTTTTGGCCATGCCATGTGGCATGCGGGATCTTAGCTCCCCAACTGGGATCGAACCCATGACCCTTGCAGTGGAAGCTCGGAGTCCTAACCACTGGATCGCCAGGGAAGTCCCCATTCAACAAATACTTAATTGAGCATTTACACTGTGCCAGAGACTGGGTGTTGATGTGTTGGACAAATAGAGACGTCTCTCCCTGCCTCAGCCATGAAGCTTAGGGCAGGGAAACACTACCCGGAGAATATACGATCAGATACCGTGACAATGGGCAAGAGGGAAGAACAGGGTAGGGGGGCCGGCCAGTCCAGGCCAGGGTGGGGTCGGGGAGCCCTAGATGGAGATCTGAGAGAGGTGGAAGGGTGAGCCCAACCAAGAGTGGAGAGAAGGCCCTGGCAGGGGTGGGAAGAAAGCCAGAGGAAGGGCCAGAGGGAGTGAAGGAGGGGTAGCCGCGTGGGCGCCAGAGGCAGACCAGCACCTCCAGGGCTGGAGGGGGTCTCGCTCACCCTGGGCTCCACGCTCCAGCTCCCTCCAGGGCATTGAGGAGGCCTCTGGACACGTTTGGGGAACCACTCACCTTCCAAGTATGGTTATAAAGCAAAGACAATGGGGGGTGGGGGCAATGTTCGTTGTAATTGTTTTGCAACAAAATTAAATACCTAAAAGGGTGTGGCTCCCTTCAAACATGTGTCCCTGGGAGGCTGAACTTTTCCTGGAACCACTCAGATGTTTTGGCAACAGCTTTCAAGGCCAGTTTAGTTTACGGACTCCATCAACAAAACATCTCTATTGTATAATTGTCTCTAGTTTCTATCAAAACACCAACAAGTAGCCCCAGTATGATCCGTGATTAATATTAGCACTGCTAAATTTATCAGAGTTGGCTCCAAATAAGATTTCAGGTGTTCCCTTCTCCACCCCACCCCACAAATCAAAATCATTCCCAAAGCACAAAGATTGGCCACACAGAGGAGATTCCAAACCTGGAGTGGATTTTGGTGAAATGGAAGAATGAGAGCTTGAAGTTCAGACAGACCTGAGTCCAAATTCTGACTCTATCATTAAGGTTACCATGGTAACCTTAGGTAACCTTAGGCCAGCTGCGCCTTCCTTCTCTGTGGCTCAGTTTCCTTCTCTTGCAACAGCGACTCACAGCTACTTCACAGGGTGGGAGGGAGTGCCCAGAACAGGCCCTGGCATAGAGGAGGCCCCTAATAAACATCAGTTTCCTTATTAGGATATAACAGCTCTCTGGCACGTGTTACCCAATCTGTCGTGCGTATGTCCGTGAAACCTTGGATACTTAACAAACATCTATCTGAACACAAAGAACTAAAATCACAGCCCTGACTGCAACCTCCATCAACTCTGACACAATTCTTTTTAAACACCTCTGTTACTTTAGCCCAACTTTCAGGCATTTCTCAAGGGCCAGCCTCTAGCCCCCAAATGAATTCTGCAGCCTGGAAGCTCCTTGACCTTCTTTTCAACGTCAAGAGCATCGGCGGACATGATGGTTCCTGGGAAAGCTACACTTCTGGTTCCCTGGAGAAAGCACACGTCGTGTAGTTCAGACTCCTACGTTCCTTACCGGCTAGAATAGGGCCCATGGATGAGCTTCGGGGGGGTCTGTGAACATCCTGAGGTTGGAGCACAATTGGGTAGACATAGGGATGCGTTTTCTTGGGAGAAAGTCTACACTAAATATTGCAAAACTGGAAATCCATGGGCCAAAGTTTGCCTGAAACATGTGGTTTGGACCACAAGGGGATTTTTGAAATTTGGGGGTAGTTGCCAATGTTGAAAAATCGAGAGATTTCACATGAAAGTCTGGACTTCCGGCTTCTCTTGAAAAATCGGAAAATCTGGCAAGTGGCGGGTACGTCCGTCTCTGCTTGGGGACAGTCAGTGGAGCTGAAGAGCAGCTCCCCCAGCCCTGCCAATGCATTTTCCAGTCCACCACGGTCCCTACCACACCAGATCGCAAACCCTAGGCTACAGCTTTCATCTGCTTCTTAAAGTAAGGCTGCGACCCCCTCCACCCCCAGAGCAACGAGGCTATGAGGGCACGCAGAGGCCTCCCTGGGGTCCTGAGGCCTGTGGGTTAAACTGTTCTGGTTGGGGCAGCACGAGTCAGGGTCCCACCCCAGAGGCCCTGTCCGTAACCCTCCCCAGATGCTCACAGCCAGGGCCTCACCAAGCTGAGTGTAGCAAACCCCAGAGCAGATGCCCAGAGCCTCTGTCTCCTGCAGAGCTGAGCGGCTAGAGGACTCCTGCTTCTGTCTGTGAGTCTCAGTGGGCTCCAAGGAGGGGCCTCACAAATCCTCACTTGTTCAGGGGAGCTTCCAGCTGCATTTCAGGCTCCTGATTCCTGAGGCTACATGCTTTCATGGAGTAACTTCTTTCATCCTCACATCCTGTGTGTGTGTGTGTGTGTGTGTGTGCAGGGGTGCTGTTATTACCCTCCTTTGACAGATGGGGAAACTGAGGCTCTCACAGCTGGCAGCGGGCAGAGCTGGGGCTGTCTGGCTCCCGAGCTGGAACCTGAAGAGCCTCACTAGGCTTCCATCCTCAGGACAGCGAGCAAAGTGGGTTCTGTTATTATGCCCTTTTATAGACGAGGAAATGGAGGCTCTGACCGTCCCAAGTCACTCGCAGTTAGGAAGGGACAGAAAAGAGATTCTGACGCGGGAGGACCTGACCCCAAGCTGTGATCTGAGCCACCAAGTTACCCCCATCTCTCTCCTACTGAGTCTACCTACCACTCATTGGCAGAAAGCCCCACGGTCACCAACGTCCAGAACCATGGGTTTGGCCAGAAAGCCGCAGGACACACAGAGGATGAAAACACAGATCAGTCAGAGTAACCTCGCAGAGGACAGAGGCAGAACGGGGAAGGGCAGCACCCCCGGGGTGGGGCCGGGGATGAGGATGGGAAAGCAGGGGCTTCCGAGAGGAGACAGGAGCCGGAGCACAGCAATAAGCAAAGCTCTGGGACCGTGGTCCTTACCTCTTGGGTAGAAGCAGCGAAGCTAATACATTCAAGCCACCAACCCGGTCCAGTAGAGAACCTGGAGAGAGAGGAGAAGGGAGTGAGCATCCTGGGGAAATCATGAAACGTCTCCCCCTCGGGCAGAATGAGGCCCTCCTGGGGCCAAGGGACCCTGCTCCTGTCACACCATGAGGATCCACAAGTTGGTGAATGGAAACTCAGGTCCCGACAGCCACTGGTTACCTTCATTTCTGGGCTCTAAGCCTCAGTTGTCCCCATCTTATGAATGGGGATAACTGATGCCTTCTCTTGTTGAACATCTGTTTTTCCCAGCAGACTGGAAGCTCCTTAAAGGGTAGGGACTGTGTCTTACACCTTTAGCCTTTGACAGAGGGCCTGGCAAACGTGGGATGCTCATTAAGTACATGATGGATGATTGAGTGAATGGATGGATGGATGGAGGGATTAATTAATTGACAAACTATGTACCTCAAAGGACTGCAGGGAGGGTCAAATGAGAAAGAAATGTGAAAGGGTTATTCATTATTAGGTGCCTGTGTGCTGTGGGGAGATGAACATAAAAGTCACGATGATGTTTCTAACTGGTATATTTGTTCACTCATTTATTCATTTGGTTAATCAGCAAATACTGAGGCTCATCTGAGCTGGTCTCCGGACCAAGTGTGGGAGGTATGGAGATGGATTAGACAAGGTCTCTGCCCCGTCTACCGGGAGCTCGAAGGCAAGCTGGGGAGACTGAATAAAGAACCGATGCCCACACACTGGGGTAAGCAGAGGATGCAGTGGGAATCCCAGGGGAGGTCAGGGAAGACCCAGGGAGGATGCAACCCCGGAGCCAAGCCTGGCGGACGAATCCACTTTAGTCAGGTGGAGGGGCCGCGTGGGAGGAAAGAGAATGTCAGGCCTTTGGTCTCGCAGGGCTCAGCGAGAGACATGGGAAAGATGAGGCTGCAGAGATGGCAAGGGCTGCACCCAGCAGGGCCTGGTCCGAGCAGCTGGCGGGGAGGGAGATGATGCAGCTTGTCTTCAGAAAGGTCCCACTGCATGCTATGTAGAAGATGGGGAGGACGGAGAGGTCTACAGGAAATGGGGAGACCCTCTCCAAAGAGTGTTTGCTGAGCCTCTCTGCAGCCCTGCAGGAAGGCAGAGTGACGGCTGGTGTCATCCCCACTTTACAGCTGCAGCAGGCGAGGCTATGAGGAGACTGACTTCCCCAGAATCCTGTACAGCTCGGTGAGGGGCGGAGCTGGTTAGAAAGCTCAGGCCTGCGTGCCTCCTACTGAAACCCTGTTTCCTGCCTTCTGGGAACGTGGTCTTCTTGGAAAAGCTGCTTGAACCCACACAAAGACCACCCTTGTTGTGGGCATTCAGAGAAGGAGCAGGGACTGGAGGATAGGGAGAGACTTCCCAGAGGAGACAGGGTTTCAAGGAGACCTTCCCACCAGGCGGGTCCTGATGAGTGGGCGGTGGGCAACGTCAGAAGCAGTGGCTCAGAGAGGGAGAGCCCTGTGGGTGGGGTCACACAGCCAGGAAGCTCACACCTGCCTGACATCTGTGTGTCCCTGTGGGTGCACTCTCCAGAGGGGAGACCTCAGGGGGATGTGCAGGATGGCCATGGACCTTAACGTTTGGCAGGCTACTTTTCTATCTCACGGCAAATCTGCTGGCACAGATGGGGAAACTGAGGCCCAGGACCAGCCAAGGACACAAGGAATTGGTGGAGGCGGGACTGGAGTTCAGGAGGAGGAAAGAGAAAGAGAAGAAGATGAACTGAGACAGTGGGGAGAGTGATGATAGATAGATAAATAGATAGATAGATAGATAGGAAGAAAGGAAAGAGAAGAGAGATGGGGAGACACAGACAGACAGAGGAGGAATGGAGGGAGCCCAAGCAGAGAGGCCAGAGAGAAGCCCAAATGGGAAAGTAAAGAAGGGGTGTAAAAGTAACAGGGGGTCCACCCAACTCCTCCCCCCTCCCCCCTCTCCCTCTCTCTACCTGGGCCTCCATCTTCAGGGGTCAAGGGGACCCGGACCCCTGGTCCCTGTGGGGAGGGAGGAGCTGGGGTTCCTTCCCCACTCAAAGGCTGCCCACCACCCGCACCCCCGCCCCCGGAGCTAATCAGCGGCTGTCATCTCCACGGTGAGGTCTTGGTTAAGGAGATTTAGGGCTGGGATCAATAGGAAATTTAAAAATCGATGCAGCGCGCAGGGCAAAATCGATGGCGTTTAATCGCCTTGCCGATTCCCAGTCAAAACAATTAGCCGCGCTGAGTGTTGAACACGGTGGCGACACGGCATTAACCGTCAATATTGGTGTAAGTGATGGCGGGGCGGGCAGGGGAATCCCCAGGCCTCTTAGGGGCCCGGAGTCAGGCAGTGCCTTCAGGCTGGGGTCCTCCCTGGAGGCGGCGCCCCCCCTCCTGCCCTGGTCTCTGCCCTCTGCCCTCTGCCACCCTCATCTGCGATGCCCACAGGCAGGACCACCCCTGGCCCGTCTGCCTCCAATTCTCCTCCTCGTGCCATCTCCCAGGTCCCCGAACCCCCATATTCCCCTGACAAATCCCTCTCCCAAGTAGCTAACATCTCCCCACGGAAGAGGCAAGCCCTGTGGGAGCTGGGAGCCGTATTCCCAGCAGGACCTTGAGACTGGAAGATGGGAATGGGAGCTACTTAGAAGGTGCCTTCTCCCCATTTCACAGATGGGAACTCTGGGGAACAGAGGGAAAAAGCAGGTGGCCCATGGTGACCTGGCACGGGAATGAGGACCGGAACCCTGACTTCTCTGACTCCGGAGTCTCTGGTCCTCGCAGCCACGCCACAGAGGAGGGGAAGATTCCAACGTTTCCTGGGGAAGGAGAGAAGGTCCTGGCCCCTCAGCTCTCCTTGAAGCCACTAGAACTGCTTCTGGAGGGTAGGCTGGAGTCTGGCTCCACTGGGGGTCCCTACACCACCCAGTACAGGGTATGGCCCTGAGCTGGAGCTTGGGACAGGCCTGAGGATGACAGTGCCCATCGGCCCCCCACACACACTGCCCACATACACTTTCACTGAGGAGCAGACAGACAGAGCAACCGTCTCCCACAAACACACTAGCTCAGCTAAATTCAGCAGAGTAGCTCGTAGTGAGAGCAGCCGGGGTTTCCTGGGTGCTAGCTGCGTGCCAGGTGTGGTGCGTTGCTCTGCGGGTGTGATCTTGAAGAATCCTCACAACCCTTTGGTGAGTATCATTCTCACGATACAGATGAGGAAATGGAGGCTCAGAGAGGTGAAGTCACTTGCCCAAGGTCACACAGCCAAGAGGGGGCAGCTCAGTCTGACCGGACTCTGAGGGGAACAGGACACAGAGCGAACAAGATCTAATGACTGCAAGCAAGAGAGTGGATGCAAGGAGGGGGTGCAGGAACCCAGCGCCTAGGCAGAGGTCCAGGAGGGGCCCACAGAGGCCCCTGAGGCAGGAGTGGGGCAAGCAAGGGGCGGAGCAAAACTGGAGACAGCCCTCGAAGCTCCTGACCTGGCAGGACGAGGATGGGAGATGGTGAGGCCGAGGCTGGCTCTCACCTTCTCTGAACTTGCCGGAGGGCTCCGAAGAGCCCCGAAGGGTTCTGGGGTGCTGCGTGGGGAGGGTGGAGGCTTCCCCAGCCACCTGCTCCCTGGCGCGGAGGCAGGGCGCGTGTGCGGGCAGGGGAGGAGGTCCGTGAGATGAGCCAGGGATTGATCTGACAAGGTCCTAATCAAATGGTCAATATCACTGACCTGACCACTTAACCTATTGATAAGCTGGCAAAGATGGAGCAGGCGGAGAGGGCTCAGGAAGGACGGCAGCGAGAGGGCTGGGGGGCAGCCCGATGGGCAGTGCACAGGCCCACGGTGTGCCTGGGTCTGGGGGCCTGGGAGAGGGTGGGCGGTTTCCTCCTCAAGTGCCCCCACCCATCTCCCCTCTGATAGGTCATGTGTCTTCTTCTTCTTCCTCTTTTTTTTTTTTTTTTGGCCGTGCGCACAGCATGTGGGATCTTAGTTCCCTGACCAGGGATCGAACCCGCGTCCCCTGCATTGAGACTGGACCACCAGGGAAACCCCACGGCCATGTGTCTTCTGCGTGTGGCTTCTACTCAAGCCTCTCCCTCCGGTCAGGGCCCCTCAGCCCCACCCTGAGTGAGGCTGGGAACCGTCCCCAGCACCCAAGCCATTCCCAGGTCCCCTTGGATCGTGCCTTAGCTTCTCACACATATGAGGGACTTCTCTGTGCCTCAATGTCCTTTTCTGTAAACTGGGGATAATTGCAATAGGAAATGCCAGGAAACAACCTAGATGTCCTGTGACTGGGGACTGGTACAACTCATGATGGTGCGGCAGCCACATAATGGAGGGCTGCGGAGTTGCAGAAAATATGCTTGAAATAAATTCATTGACAAGGAAGCGACATTCCTAATCCATTGTTAGGAAGGAAGAAAAGGCAGGTTATAAACTGGTATGTAGTTTATGGTTCCATTTTTATGAAACGCGCGCACATACACACACACTTTTTTTAATTTTCCTAAAGAAAAAGGTTTAGAGCAGAAATCAGAATTCTTTTTTATTTTTTAATTTTTTTTTTTTGGCTGCACCGCGCAGCTTGGAAGATCTTAGTTCCCCGACCAGAAATTGAACCCGTGCCCAATCCCTGGACCCCAGCAGTGAAAGCAGAGTTCTAACCACTGGACCGCCAGGGAAGTCCCAGAAGTCAGAATTCAGAGTTTGGTCCCAGGCATCTAACTTTTAATACATTCTTTGGGTAAACTCGTAGGCATACTCCCATTGGAGGAAAAGCTATCTAGAAAGATAGGCATCAAGAAGTTAATTTTGTTTTTCATTTAACTAGATGATCACGGTGGGATTTTTTATCCCTTTGCATATCTGCATTTTCTACTTTTCCTACAATGAACATGTGTCACATGAGTTGACACCTGTTTGTAATTGCAAAAGGCGGGGCTAATGAGTCCTGCATCAGCAGGACTGTGGCGAGGCGCTGGGCAGACACGCGATGAGCAGTGTTTCTCCGACCCCTTTCCCTTTCCCGGACAGGCTTGTCTTATGTTCCCCCTGAGTCCAAGCCCAGCCGAGCCTAGAGCCCCCAAGTATGTGAATGAATCTGAAATCTGCTGAGTGGAGAAGCTCCTCTGGCTTCTCCTCTATTAGAGAGGACAGGGTAGGACCGAGCGGAATTCTGTGCCCTGTCCCCGCTTCAGGAAACTGGCTGAGGGCTTATGGGCAGGAGGGACAGCTGGAGGGGAAGCCGAGGCCCAGAGGGAAGGAAAGGATTTTCCCAGCATCACATAGCTGGTTGTAACAGAGCTGGGACCAAAGCCGGCTCCTGGGTTGTGCCATCCCACTGCCGAGAGGAGAAAAACCTGCAAGATCAAGTGTGCACGTGGGCCAGAGGACTAGTGAGAGGGCGTGCGATTCTACGGAGCAGAAGAGCATGGTGGTCAAAAAGCTGTGTGACCCTGGGCAAGTCACTTCATCTCTCTGAGCCTCAGTTTGCTCAAACATAAAACGGGGATAACACCTGCCTCACAGTGGTGGTGTGAGAAGTCAACAAGACCATGCTTACAACCAACTTAGGAGAGGGACTGACACAGAAAGGGGCAAGTGAGTGGTGGAAATGATATTAGGATTATCAGCCCACAAATGATGTATGTGAGTAGGATGTGCAGGGTGCGGAAGGGAATGCAGTGCGGGGGGCAGGAGGGAGGCGTGTCTTGGTGCTCTGTCTTGGGGTGAACAAATGCAATGAAGACACCTGGCTCAATATGTTCCTTTAGAGACTTCCCTGGCGGCCCAGCGGTTAAGACTCCGAGCTTCCACTGCAGGGGACACAGGTTCCATCCCTGGTCAGGAAACTAAAGATCCCACATGCCGCGTGGCACAGCCAAAAATATATATTTATATGTTCCTTTGTTCACTTGTTCATTCATTCATCCATTCATTCATCCAATAAGCACTTCCTGAGGCCAATTCTAGGTCAGACCCTGTGTCAAGCCCTGCAATCCACATATGAACAATGGGAGTTCCCGCTGAGTTAGTAAAGAGGAATTGGGGATGGCTGGGCTGCTCTCTCATCTGTGAGAGTTGCTTGCCTCAGTGGCCTCCAAACCACCCTTTGAGGCTTCTGCTGAAAGGGGCCGAGCAGGAGCGCGAGCCCCCACCGCCTGCCCGGTGCGGTACCTCAGGTGGGTGTGCGAGCACACGTAGGAATAGTAAGGTCTGTGCAGACGGGCTGTGTTCACCTTTGTGATTCACAGCCCCGCACACCAGGCCTGACACTCTGGGGACACACCGTGCTCGATTTTTTTTTTTTTCCTCTGTTTTTTTTTTAATGAAAAAAAAAAAAATGTTCAAAGCACCTAGCACAATACCTAACACCTGGCAGGTCCTCGATAAATAGCAGCTATTATTAGCATCATCATCACACACCAGATCACTCTTGATCCCTACAAAAACCTTATTTTGCCGACGAGAAAAATTGAGGTTTAAAAGGAGAGATGTGATTTGCCCACAGCCGTGGCTGGGACTCAAAGCAGGGTGTGTGCGACCCTACAGTCTGGGGTCTGCCTTTTCCTGTCATGGGGTGGGTTGTCAGGGTCAGGGAGTGGGGGAAGGGCAACAGTTGGGGGGTAAGCAGACGTGATGATGGGGGGGGGGCAAGGATGCGTTGGCTGGGGTGAGGGGAGCATTGTCAGGAAGATGGAGTGGAGTGTACAGGCCCAGGATGATGGGTGTAGAGTCTGGCTGCTTCAGCCAGCTGGCTTCCTTCCTCAGGCAGGAGGTGGCCTGACTTGCCGATGCCCCTACCACACTAGTAGGTGCAGGCCCCCATCTCCCCCAGAAGGTGAGCTCCCTCCACTCCTGTTCAGCACCGCCGACGTCCAGCTCTACTATTGTACTGGGCAGCTTGGGTGACAAGGGACTAGCTCCTGTTCACCTGACAAACATCCGCTGTGCACTTACTGTGTGCTGAGCATAGTCTAGGCAGTGGGGATACAGCCGTGGACAAGACAAAGTCCCTGCCCTCACAGTGCTGACTTTCTAGTGGAGGAGGAGATACAATAGATAAGAATATATACCTCAGAGCTAAGAAGGAAAATAAAGCAGGTGAAGGGGTAGGTTACAAGATGATGTTACTTTAGACTGAGAGGTCAGGAAAGGCCTGTGGGGGAAGGTGGGCTTTGAGTAGTGTTGGGGGTAAGAGCTTTCCTGGCAAAAGGAACAGCAGGTGCAAAGGCCCTGAAGCAGGAACAAGGTTGATGTGTTTGAAGAAGAGCAAGAAGGCCAGGGTGGCCTGAGCTTCTGGAGGCAGGAGGAAAGGTGTGCAAGTTGAACGGGCAAGCGGGTACCAGTTCATGCAGGGCTTCCAGGCTAAAGAAGATGTTCTAAGTGTGTTGGGGGACTCAATATGGCAGATGAAAGTTGGTCTCACCTTCAAAAACCAAGCTCCATCCTCACTGCTTCCCCATATACCACGTGGGGCCTTCTGACCCATTCATTCTCTAAGAACAAGCTCCAGATGCCTTCAATAAACCCTTGGAGTCCCAGACAAGGCTCCTTCAGGGTCGACCCTCCCATCCTGGGGACTCCTCTGGGGCAGGGAAGGGACTGGCTCATCCGTGCACCTTGGCACCCAGCTAAGGCCTGGCCACAGGAGGCCTCAGAAAACAGCAGAGTGTCAATGGTCACTAAAAAGGACTGTCACCCTTGACCTCCACCTCCCAGCAAATCTCCCTGTGGGAGCGAGTTGTAGCTTGTTCAACTCTGCCCAGCGGCAGAGAGAAGGGGCTGGAGCAGGGGGAAGGCAGCTGTGGCACTGCCCTGGCCAGGCCTTGTCCAGGGTTCCCAGAGTGGATGGGCAGGACCCCTCCCTCTGGGGGTCTCCCTGTCCTCCTCCCGTCCCTCCTCCTCACCAGACTCTGAGATCCCTGACTTAGTACGTGGCTCACATCCTGTCAAGCCCCTCCTCAAAACCCTTCTGTCTACGCGGTGCGCCTGAAATAAATCCGAGCCTCACAGCCCTTCCCAGTGATGTCAAGCTTCATTTCTCGCCCCTACCTGAACACACCTGCAAGTCCAGTGATGTGCACATTTGCTCACACCTCCGTGCCTGTGCACAGGGAGCGCCTCTATTTCTTTATTTTTTATTATTTTTTATTTTTGGCTGCACGGCGAGGCTTGCGGGATCGTAGTTCCCGACCAGGGATCGAACCCACAACCCCTGCAGTGGAATTGCGATGTCCTAACCACTGGACTGCCAGGGAATTCCCAGGAGTGCCT
Source organism: Balaenoptera borealis (assembly GCF_965194805.1). NCBI lineage: Eukaryota > Metazoa > Chordata > Mammalia > Artiodactyla > Balaenopteridae > Balaenoptera > Balaenoptera borealis. The sequence goes on along the minus strand of NC_138878.1, from coordinate 57,605,967 downwards.
CTATTTGGACAGCCCTCTGCCTCCCCTTTTCCTCTGGACCCTGCCCACAATTCTCCATGTCACCTCCTCAGTGAAGCCCCCTGGACCCTCTCAGGCAGCACAGCCCTGGCACACTCTGTGCACCTCTGTCAGAGCCCAGACATCTGGACCCCAGCCAGGGGGACCCCACTTTCCACCAGAGGAGTTTTCTAAAGGGTCACTGAGGTACAGAGGACTGGGGGTGGGGGCATCTGTGTCCTGCATTATTTATGCCTGTGCGGCCTCAGTAAGTTTTGGGAGGGTTGTGTGTGCACATTTAGAATCAGTATGTCGTGTCTAACACTCAGCTTAAATGTCATGTCCACAGAGGTGTTACACCTGACCCACCCATCTCAACCAAGTTCTCCCACGATCCCTTCCCCCGGTCCCTTGTTCCTTTCCTTCCCAGATGTTATCACCGTTCATAACTAACTACACACTGAGGTCCAATCAGTACCCATCCTGTTGGCTCCAAGCTCTTGGAGAGCAAGGCCCAGGTCTGTCTTGTGAATCACTGTTTCCCAGCTTCTAAGATAGGGCCTGGCTCACGTAGGGCCCAGTTCCTGTGTGATGAATGAATTCATTCCGTGAATGTGTGATGAATGAATTCATTCCGTGAACGTTTTTAGAACTGAGCATCTACCCATTTTCATTTTGCTCTAAGGAAACAAGTCTAAAGTGGGGGATGTCTGGGTGCTATAACTCAGAACACGTCCCTTCAGGTCACTGTGAGTGGCTTCCCTGTGGGACCTCTGAACAAACATGGCCTGTGTGCACCCATGGGCATGTGGGCTGAGATGCCGCCATATTTAGTATCTGTGTTTGTACCTTTCCTGCTGAAAAGACTCTCCACGTGAGGAGCACCCTGGGGTTTTAGTGTTTGTCTTGCCGTGTGATGTCTCGGTACCTACGAGCACGCATGGATGTCTGGGCTTTCATACCTGTGTGTGAGTGCGTGCTTATCCTTGTTTTTATATCTGGTATGTCCATTTCAACATCTCTGGAGACGTGTGCACAAGCATCTGTGTGGATTTGTATGCTTTTATATCTACGTGCTTTCTAAAGAGAATCTCTGACCAAGGGGACGGGTACCTGAGTCTCAGGACCCACGGGTGCACAGATCTGTCATGTATTTGAGAATGTGTGTGTGTGTGTGTCTATTTTAGAACCACTGCATGTGTCTGCATGTATATCTATTTCAAAATTTCAAAGTCTCTGACTATACTTTGTAGTTTGGAGGGTGTGTGTGCGTGTGTCTCTGTGTGTGTGTATGTGCGTGTGTCAAGAATGACATGGACATGGGTACACCTGTGTGTCCCTCTTCCCCTTTCCAGCCTGGATGAGTACCGCTTCTCTGCCTCTCTCTCACGCGCACCCACCCATGCTCATATGTGCCGCGCGGATGGGGAGGGGGCCAGGGTGTCAGCGAGCTCCTGTGTCACAAGGTTAATTTCTCCGCAGCCAGGCAGGCTGGGCCCTGAGGGGAGTGGTGGGGAGGGGCTGGTCCCCACAGCCCCTCTGATAAATATGTATTTGGGGCTGCTGTGCTCAAAGGTCACGCGGGGAGAAGGAGGAGGAGGGGTGGTCTGTACTGTGCGGCGTTGCTGGGTCCCCGCCAGGCCCAGCCTGGGTTGTGTGACCCCCTCCAGAGGGACGATGTATAGATTCAGGGAGATGTCCCCCTCATCTGGTCTGGCCCACCCCACCCACAGCTATGCTCAGAGGGAGATGCTGTGTGGACACACAGATATTCAGACTCTGGAGCAGGCAAGCACACAAGCCCACACCCGCTGATGCCCAGACAGAGGCTCTGACGGATGCACAAAGGCGGCCTTGTGGGCCACCAGGTGCATGGACAGCTGGAGTCCAGGCCATTCCTTCTCCCTCGCCCCAACTTTCACCCAACACCGAAAAAAAATACAAGCACACAAGAGTGCACGGCATCTCGTGAAAAGAAAGGTCCTTGCACACTCAATACACACATGCACGTATGAGCACAGAGGTACACGAGGTGCATCAAGAAGGGTCCCTGAGCACTTTGTGGGTGGGTAGGTACACACACACACACACAAATGCACATACGAAGATGCACACAGATGCACCACAAGAGTGCCCAGGACACAAAGTTCTACGGAGGCAGGTGCACGCTGATGTATGCACACGCACATACGCACGCGTGCACACTCACCCATACAAAGACCCCAAGACACGCACACCAGGCAGGATGCCGGCAGGACCAGGCTGGGAAACCCACCCTGTCGCAACACAGCCGGCTATGGCCCTCTCCCCACTGAGGCGAGAAGGGCCACCCGGTCTCTGGTCTGTGGCCCCCCAGCCGGCTCCAGCCAAACGCGCCATCATTTGTCCAGCCCCGAGTCACATCAATTGTCGAGCCTCCCTCCTCGCTGACCGGCCATCTCGGCCATCAGCGGCCTCGGCCATTAGTCGGCTCCCGCCTCTGGCCTGTGTTTGTTGAGTCTCCCTTACCTGGCAGAACCGTCCAGACCAACGGAGCCCTTTCAGGGTCTGCCTGACCCCTTCCCCAAGGGATTCTGAGGTCCCCTGTCGTGTGACCCTCAGCCCAGGCCTCAGGGTGACCCCCTCCCCTCGGCGCACCGCTCAGGCGGTCATTCTTCAATGACCGCTGCCCACGGTGGTTCTGGTGGATCTCGAGGCTGTGTGTTTGAGTGTGTGTGTGTGTGTGTGTGTGTGTGTGTGTGTGTGTGTGAGTCCTCTTGTAGGCATGTGTGTATGGCTGGTGGGGTGGCTACAGCTGTGCTTTAAGTCAAAAGGAGTGTGTGCATGTGCGTGCGTGAGTGTGTCTGTGTGTGTGTGTGAATAGGGCTTAGGATACCAGCAGCTGTGCTTAAAGTCAAGGAGTATCTGAGCATGTGGTTGTGCGTATGGGGAGTTAGGATGTCAGGGGCGTGCTTCACACGTGTGTGCGTGCATGTGCACATGTGTGCGTGCTGGAATGCAGGGAGTGACTGGGTGTACGGGTCTGGCCTTGGTGCAGGGGCTGTGAGGGACTGTTTCTGTCTCGGGCATGGGGATCAGCGCGGTACAGGCTTCTGCTTTGCAAGCGGTTGTGAGCAAGCGGAGTGTGTCTCCCCCAGAGTCTGCTGCCTGTGTTTGTGAAAGTGACAGATGCTGCCTCCCCGGCCTCACTGCGGGGGATTAAGTCTGTGAATGCCACATGAGTCCGCACCCCGGTGGGGGAGGGTCCCCAGCCTGCTCTTACACTCACGTGTGCGGGCCACAGCCCTGAACGGTATAGGGTCTTGGGGATGACGGCTAAAGTACCCCCTTGCCAGTTTCTCTGAAGGAGAGCGCGTGCGAATGGACGCCGGGGTGAAGGGCTGTGTGTGTGTGTGCACAGGCGCTCACGTGCACACTCTAGTCCGTGTTGTCCAAGGCACACTGCCGTAAGATGCACATGTGCGCTCAAGATCACACACGTGATAGCTCCCCAGGGCCAGAGCGATCAAGTCCAAACTTCTCAGAACCTCCAGAGATAGGCCCTGCGACACCTTGCCAACCTCAGCTCTTAGGGCCGTGCCCCCAACATGGGCCGCTTCCTCCCTGCTCCCCGCTTCCCTCGGTCATCTTTCCGCCATCCCCCCGTGCCCCCTTCCTCAGTGTCTGCGCATCCTCAAAGACCCACTTCCCTGTTTAAACACACACCTCCCTCCTCCGGGTTCCCGATGACCGAGAAGCTCCCTTTGTGCTCCAGGCACCCAGAATCTTGTCTAAGGCTGGGTCCACTTCAGAGCCCGTGGTTGGTCCCTAACAATCGTTTTCAGGTAAGGAGCGATCATGCTGCCATGGCCTGACTACCTCAGGGAACTAACTGTACTTCATTAGCTGGGTGACTCACACCACTCAGTAAATACCTATTGAATTCGGGGACCTAGGAGGTGAGGTCACCCCCTCCAGCCTCCTTCCGAGTGTGTCAGAGCTGGGAAAGCTGCCTGCCCCGAGGATCTAAAGAAGGTGGGGCTGTGGATGAGTGAGGGAAGGGGCACCTGCCTCCCAAGGCCACCACCTGCATCTGGGAAGGTGGCTGTGCAGCACGGGGCCCACCAGCAGGGGCGGGGGGGGGCGGGGGGGGACATAAGCTCATTGGTAACCCTGTCATTGAAGAGGGCCAGCCCCAAACTGTCACCCACAGAGTGGGCGCTCAACCTCACTCCTTTGCTGGCTTTCCCTGCAAGATACAAAACGAAACCCAGGTCCTCAAAGCCCTTGCTGAGCCACGTAAGGCACCCATCCACCTGACAGGTCCTGGGAGAGGGCCTGTGGATGGACGTCTCAGGGGGCGGGGAGGAAGTGGGGGAAGGCGCCGAGCCAGGGAAAGGAAATGGTGCTGGGACAGATAAGAGGAGAGGGGCAGGCCTCCAAAGACAGGCCAGGCTTGATACCAGGAGTCCAAGACCTCAGTCCTAGCACCGCTTGGGTGCTCATAGGCTGAGAGAATCAAGCCCTCATCTGTGAAAGGGGCACCATCAGGGCTGCCGTAAGAGGTAGGCGGTGGTAAGGGGCGTCATCATCGTTATTATTATTATTATTATTATTATTATTATTATTATTAGATTAGAAGTTGTTAGGCCCAAGGGAAAAACAATGAGTGATATATATTTAGAAGAAAGAACAGACCCCGGTCTGAGGAGACCCCCACGTCCACTCTCTCCTCCAACAATTCCCCAAGAGTTTCTCAACCATTTCAATCCTGAAAAAAATACTGGAAATTAACCAGCACATGCCAGACAGGGAAACTGCTTCCTTGCCCCCATCTAAGTCCAAGTACCCACTGGCATAGCCATCTGTCCCCCGATCCAGGGTCATGCCCCAACACACTACGAATATGCACCAGAGCTCTGACAAGCTCTACCCAGCGGGGTGCTGAGGCTGAGGCCCCTAGCTTGGCTGTCACATCGGTGGGGGAAAGGCTTCTGGCCTATGGCCGCTGCATGCAAGGAGCGAATGTGTATGAACCAGAATGCAGGGGGCCTGGGGTGACCACTGATGGGTCTGCTGGAAAAAAATCTGGCTAGCATGCTGTTTAGGATGTATGGGCTAACCTCCATCACACACACACAGCATGGGTGTGGGCGCACACACACACACAAACACACACACTGTGGCTGACTTCTTTCCATACCACGGTCCGTGAAACAGACACCCTCCATTTTCCCTGCAAAGACTGACAGAGGGAAGTGAGGGCAACCAAGGTCCCCAAGGATGGCATTGCAACCGACCGGAGGGTTGGCCAGCAGCCTAAGGGAAATGGGGATCTGGACCTTTCCAATGGACGTGGATGGGCCTCTGTCCAGCCTTATCCAGAAATCAGGAAGTAGATGCGGAATCCCATTACCAGCAACTGGAGATGCTGCCGGTGGCCTTGATGCGATTCCCTCCTGGCCCGCCTGCCACCCCCTGCCACGGGACGCTTTGTTACTACAGAAGAGCCAGGGAAGGTTTCTGTGGGCTGGCAGACTTCGGGGAGGCGGGATCTTTTCTTGTTTTGTTTTCTTGAACCCAGCTTCAAGGTTGCTGTGCAAGCATGCTGTCAAGCCCACCCCTACGCCCACGACCTCTGTGCACATTTCTCATCACTAAACCGGGACCCTACTTCACAAACCCACCCTCCTTCTGACCCAGGACACACAGAGACCCAGAGACACCTAACAAGAATAACAACAACAACAACAGTAATAATAGCTCTATGTCAAAACGGTATTACACTTTCACACAGGTGACTTTATTCCATGTGTACTCTTGGGGCACACACCACAGTCAGACCTAGTACTTGCATGCAGAGCCTGTAGGCCAACCACGCTACACGTACAGACTGACGCACCCACCGCCGATGCCAGACTTGGCACACAGATCTGCACACGCGCCAACGGCCGCCACGCACAGAGCCAGAGTGCCTCCCGAGTGCACACGCAGTGAGGGCTCCATGGACATCGAGACAAGGGAAGGACCTTCCAGGATAAATACTCGCGCCAACTCCCTCCTGCACACGCATCACCCACAATGGGAACCCCCAGTACCCGGTCTCCCCCCGCTGGACACACATGTCATGATTCTACACCTTTGGCTCTTCACTCTGCCAAGGCTCCCAAGCTCTGCACACAGTCAGTCCGTCCTGCACGCCTCTCTCAATGCCCGTAGGCCGTGTACACATGCACATGGCCGCCATGGTCTGACTGTACACTCCAGCCCCTCACTGCGCACTGACACCACACTCTCCCTTCCTGCCCTGGGGGAGGGGGCAAATTCACCTGGCAGGATGGTAAGAGGCTAAAAGCTACTGAGTTAAGCGTCTCATTGGGTCTTTCCCTAAATCCAGGACCAGCTCCCTAACTCTGCAGGCCTCAGGAGGGAGGGAAAGAGCGGGGAGTGGTCAGCAGGCCAGAGGCTTTCTCTTTGGATCTCTTACCTGGGGCGCAAAAGCTCTGAGGACCCTCTCAGATGGACCCCCGCACAAACTGCCTCCCCTTTTCACTTCCCACTAGCCATCTGTGTCATTTTCTTCTCCGTCCACACCCTTCTCTCTCAGCGGGGCTGAGTCCAGAACCATGAGCCCTCACTTAAAGTCTTCCCCTCCCCCTGCCATGGCCCCAGTGAGCACCCAGCAGGACTTCTCCAGGAGGCCAGAGGAAATAGGGGGATGGCGCTAGAGCCCCCCCACCCGGGGCAGACCCAAGCCCCCAGCAGGGATAAAAGAGGGTAGAAATACATGGGTCTGCGGAATAAGGCTTAGACTCTGGTGGGAACTTGGGGGAGTCCTGTCTTTGCACAGAGCCCCTCTCCCTGGCACGCTGTTCAAGCCGAATGCTACAAAAGTGATGAATAAATGAAACTGAGGGAGGGGGTAGAAAGGACGGGGCGACAGGGAAAATGAGTGGCAGGGAGGGAGACAGGGGGAAGGGGGAAAAGAGAGAAAAAGAAAGGGAGGGTGGAGAAAAGGAAGATGGCAAAAAAAGAAAACCTGAGGGGGTGGGGGGTAGTTTTTCTGGAGAGGAGGAAGAGACAGAGAAACTGGAAAACAGGGAGAAAGAGACACCAGCAAATGAGATGGAGAAAAAGGAGCCCGAGGTAGGACATGAGAGGAAGAAAAGAGAAGGGAGCAAAGAGGCAGGAGGAGGCGGCCGAGGGGGTTCCCCAAGTTACAGACTTTGCCCAGAGAACTGAGGGGCGCACCCTGGCTCCCCAACATCGCTCCGCGGCCCTGGAGCTCCGCTGACCACCTCTCCGGCCAGAGATGCCGAGGCCTCTTCGAGCCCCGATCCCGCCTTCCGCCCTTCTGGCAGTCCGAGGCACCCCGCTTCTTTCTCTTGCCCCTCGTTCCCACCCCCAGCCCTTTCTCGTTCCCCGTGCCCTCTTACCTCTCCCCCCCACGCACCCTGCTTGCTTCCGAGCTTCAGACAGCATCACCAACCAATATCCTCACCATCATCACACTACACCGGCCCCCACACCCCCAGGAAAGGGAGGGAAAAAAAATAAAAAAAACAGGCGGCACCGCCACCAGCCCTGACCCCCTCTCGCCTCATTTTCTCCACAGTCGCCCGTTCCCCAAACGCAGGGTCCAAAATGGGGATCCCGCCCAGCCCGGGGAGCCTCTCCAAAGCGCCGAACGAAGCCAGTCGGGCGCAGATGCCACCTTGTCTCTCCTCTCGCTCCTTTTTGTATATGATGGCCCCAGCCGCGATGTGGTTTATTTTCGTCTTTTTATTGGTGTTATTTTTTTCCTCTTTTTCTTTATTTTTTTGGCCTGGGGGCGGCAGCGATGAAAGCGCCCACCGCCCGTCTCCTCCGCCAGCTCCCGGCCGGCCGTTCTTTCTCTAGTCTGCGCTCCTGGGCCTCCCTCCTTTCTCTTCTCTGTCTCCGCTCTGCTCCTCCGTCCTTTCAGCTCCGTCCCCAGTCGACTGCTCTCTCCTCTCTCTACTGCCTCCTCCTCCACGCCTCTCCGTTCCCCTTCCTTCTTGCCCCTTCTCCCCTTTTTCTCTCCCTCTTCACCTCCTCTGCGTCCCCATTTCTTCCCATCCCTCCCCCCCCAACCACGCACATCTCTCCTTTGGTTCCCTCGCTGCCACCAACAGTAAGCCGACCCCACACACACACCTTGCCCCCAAATAATAAAAATACCCAGCCAGGGGGCAAAGCCCCGACGCCGGGCGCCGGGAGGGAGGCGAGAGGGCCGGGGCCGCAGCGGCGGCGGGCAGCCCGAGCGCGGTGCGGAGCGAGCGGCGCCCGCCCGGCTCCCGCCCGGAGAGCTCTCTGCAATAGGCCGAGCCGGCTGCATTAAGCTTCTTGCAATCAATAAAGCGCGGGTCAGATTATGCAAAGCGCAGATATTAATATGCAAAGTTTTAAAGATTTTTAAATGGAAGGGCGAGCGCGGCGCGGGCGGGCAGGCAGGGGCTGCGAGGGGAGAGGGAGGAAGGGAGGGCGGGCGGGCGGCGCGCAGGCGAGCTGGGGAGAGGAGGAGGCTGCCCGCCGCCCGCCCGCCCGCCCGGCTGCGCCGCGCCGCCTTGCCTTACCGCTGCTCCCATCGGTAGGCGCCGCTGTCTTCGCCATGCGCGTCAGCTGCACGGCTCCGAGGGGATGGCCGAGGAGGAGCCGCCGCCGCCAACGCTACCCCCGCTCCCGCTCCCGCTCCCGCGCCCGCTCGCTGCCTGCTGCTGGCGCTGCTCTGGCCGCTGCTCCTCGCCTGAGCTGCCGGCGCGAGCCCAGGCGCGCGCCATCCCCGGCTCCCACCTTGTCCCCATGGCAACCCCGGGCCCAAGGATGCTCAGAGAGAGAGCGCGAGCGAGAGAGCGAGGGGGGAGAGAGGGAGAGGGAGAGGGCGGGGAGCGCAGGGGACACGGAGGCAGGGAGAGGCCCCAGACTCACAGAGACACAGAGATTCACAGAGACAGAGACACGCAGAGACACGCAGAGATAGGCTGAAACAGATAGAGATGCAGTAACAGAGAGAGGGGAGAGGGGTAGGGAATAGAGGGGGACACAGAGACAAGGAAAAGCACAGAGACCTACAGAGACACACAGAGATACACAGAGACATACAGAAAGAGACAGAGGGGAAAGGGAGGGGCAGGGAGCAGAGGGGGACTCAAAAGCAGGGAGGTGCCCTGAGGCCTGGAGACTCACAGAAACACCCAGAGACACAGAGACATCCAGAGACAGAGACAAGGGGAAAAAGGGAGAGGGAATAGGCAGGGAGCACAGAGGACTCAGAGGCAGGGAAAGACTCATAGAGACAAAGAGATGCCCAGAGACAGAGACATAGAGTCAGAGAGACACAGAGACACACAGAAACATATAAACACAGAGACAGAGCGAGAGGGGTGGGGAACAGAGGGGGACTCAAAGGCAGGGAGATGTCCTAAGACCCAGAGACTCAAAGAGACACCAGAGACACAGAATACAGGAAGGAAAGGGAGAGGGGAGAGGCTGGGAGTACAGGGGATACGGAGGCAGGGAGAGACTAACAGAGGCAGAGAGATGCCAGAGACACACAGAAACATGTAGACACAGGCATGGGCGGGTGGTGAGGAGAGAGGTGGGGAGAGCAGATGGGGACATGAAAGCAAAGAGAGGCACTTAGAACCAGAGACACTCAGAGACAAAGAGATAAGGAGAAGAGATCCATGCAGAGAGAGAGATGAAGAGTCAGAAAAACAGCCACAAAGAAGCAGACAGACAGCAGATGTGAATAGTCATAGAGAGAGACAGAGACAGAGACACAGATAAGAGAGAGAGACATGCAAGAATCAGAGATAGGAGAAAGAGCCACACTCAGAGAAAGAGGGAGGAAGAGGCAAGACAGAGCCGGAGAGATAGAGAGATAGGAAGACACAGAGACAGAGACAGGCACAGAGAGATAGACACAGAGATAAGAGAGACATGCAGAGTCAGAGAGATATGAAGAAAGAGCCAGAGAGAGGCAAAGCCAGAAAGACACTGACAGAGACCAAAAGATACAGAGACTGAGATAGAGAAAGAGAAAGAGGCACAGAGAGAGAAGGGCAGAGGCAGACAAGGAGATAGATGACTAGTGAGATGTAGACAGAAACATAGAGAAACATAGGGATTCTGAGAGGAAACCTAAGAGACAGAGAGAAAGAAATGTGCAAAGAGAGACACAGAGGCCAAGAGGGAAAAAGAGACAAGAAGAAATACGGACAGTGAGAGACAGAAAGCAAAGACAGAGATTTACAGAGGCAAAGTGATGACGCAGAGAAACACAGAGATACAGAGACCTGGACAGAGACTGCAAGAGACAGAGGAGACATCTAAAGAGACAGAGAGAGATATGGTCGATGGAGACAGACAGACACTGGAAGAGGTGCCCTGGTGGACAGAAATCCATAGGGAGGTACAAGACAGAGACACTAAGAGATAAATGGAGAGTCCAAAATACAGAATGAGACTGGAAAAGATGTGTGTGGTAGGGTGGGGGACAAAGAGGCAGAGCCTAGGGAAAGCAGAAAGGTGCAGGCTGGGGTGAGAGCAGAGACCAGGAGAGGGACAAGGGGGTCTAGGAGAGCGGAGGGGGAGAGAACAGGAGAGCAGGTTGGGGGAGACAAAAATAGCAGGGAGGGGAGGGAGGCAAGGAGGGCAGGACAGGGTCACTGAACACCTCCCCTGTGCCCGACACAGTAAGGCTGGGGAGGGAGAGGAAGGAAAGGGAGGCTGAAGGGGAAGGGACCCTGGGCCCCGGGCAAAGTCCGCTCCGAGTCTGAGGAGGACACGTGGCCGCCAGCCCCGGCCGGCGGGGGCGCTGCGGTGCGGGGAGGAGGATGGGGCTGCGAGTGGTACCCAGACCGGGAAGGGGTTTGGGGGAGGAGGGCGCGGGCGCGCCGCGCGGTCTGGGCTCGGCAACAGCCTGTCGCTTTGTTACCCGTCATCCGGCTGCCCCGTGCCGACTGAATGGGCACACAGGATCGTCGCGTTGGGTGCGTGAGAGAAACATGAGAATCGCCAACTGCCCACGTGTACCGAGAGGGCTCCCGGGACCTACAATGCAAGTGCGTAACAGAAATAAATACAGGAAACACCTACCCCGCGGGCGTACAAAGTAAGTACACGGGCCCGTGCAGCGTGCTTAACAGACACGGAAGTACCTACTACCCCGTGTGCGCAGCAGCCTCTTGGGACCCACATTGTGTGCACAAAACAAACAAATGCAAGAAATACTCACCCCGTGTGCATACAAAGTAGGTACAGGGACTTTCGCAGCCCGTGCATAAGAGACACGGAACCACTTAATGCATCCTACACAACGCAGGCCCTCAGGCCCTCAGGCCCTCAGGCCCCACCCACACTGACTGTGCAGGACACAAATAAATACAGGAAATGCCTGCCCCATCTGCACAAGACTAGGCACACAGGACCTACAGGGAGGGCATGGACGTAGGAACCACATACCAAGCAGCTTGCCAGAATCTACACTGTGTATGCACAGCGCAAATGAACGCAGGGAGTACTGTATGGCCTGTGCCTATAACGCAGGCGCATGACCTAATGGGCCTCCCTAGTGTCACCGTGAAGAGAGGCCCACGAGCAGGTTCTGGAGACCCACAACGTGAGTATAACACAAGTTACTATAAGAAACTCCCACTCCGTTTGCAGACAAAGGCACATGGGTCCCGCTAGGAAGAAGGAAACCCAAAAAAAAGTGTGTGTGTAATGACAACTCAGGAATGGCCCACTCTGGAAAGAGCAAGAAGGAACACGGACCCTGCAATGAACGTACCCAACAGACCCCGGTGTGTGTGTGCACAACAGACAGAGGGTGACTGCCAGAAGGGAGGTTCCAGGCCAGGGCTGGGGCCAAGGACAAGGATGGGCTGTGCTCTGCCTCGCCCCCCAGCACCTAAAAGGACGGCATGTGGTGAGGGCTCATCCCTTCTAAGAATGACCAAGTATGCGATAATTATATGTATGATGAATACGCACTAAGGACACGAGTACCAGTGTTAAGGATGCAAAAACATTGATTTGCTACATGCGAAGTCCATTTCAGATGCTCACTAGACAGGATGTTGAGTGGCCCACGTAGGATAGGTATCCCCTAATTATCCAGAATATCCATATCAATGTCAGAAGCTGACATTCCTCATGTACGTACCGGAAGCAGATGCAGGAGGACAGCCCTGGGTGCAGGTTGTCCTAAATGCTCTCGAGGGCTCCACCCAGCCCTGAGTCATAACCCTGGGAGGGTTGAGGCAACCACCAGGCACGTTCGAAGATGTATGGGGGACATGGCACACAACGCTGGGAATATGTGCGTGCTCTCCCTGCTTCTGAAAGAGCCCTGATTCCAGAAGTGTGGATTCCTCTGAAGAGTGTGTGTGTGGGGGGGGGGGGGGCGTCTGAGTGAGGGCCGTGTCTGGGTACAGATATGCATGCACGCAGCTCTTCCCCTGCGAGTGAACTTGTGTGCTTAGCTCTCACCCTTCCTCGTTCGGCCCATTCACATTTCAGAAACTTGTGTAAAAATAACGGTACCTGGTGTTATAAATGCAATATGTTGTAAGCTATGGATACTTATAATTGTGTCTGCATATCTGAACGCACCTCTGGATAGAGGCACATGCTCGCTAATGCAACGTGTCTGTTCACGCATCTGTGGCCACGTGTGTGTGTGTGTGTGTGTGTGTGTGTGTGTGTGTATCTTTGTGTCTGGCTCCCAAGTCTTGGGTCTCCCTTACACCCCTGAGGGTAAAGGGGGTAAGATATGGGAAATGGAGGCACATGGGGTGGAGGAAGGAAACTGGGAGAAGGAGGAGAGAAGTGGTACAAGAAGAAGGGGGGGAAAAGAGAAGTAGAAGTGGAATGGGACCTCGGGAAGGAAGGAAGGAAGGAGGCTGTGGGGACAGAGGCAGACGGGAGACAGTGGATGAGAAAGGGCGGAGCACAGGGACAGCAGGTAAATGGATGGAGAGAATGGAGGGGAGACTGGAGGAGAAAGGAGGTAAGTGGGGCGGACAGGAGACCAGCAAGAAGAGAGTGGGCTAAAGGTGTCAAGAAGAGGGACCCAGACTGGGGAGAGGAGAAACGAGATGAGAGATGGAGGGAAGGAGGAGAGGGAAAGAAATCAGAGAGATAGAGGTTTTTCTGGCCAGTACAAAATTCAGAGATTCCCCCAAGGTCCTCCCATGGGAAGGTGTTTGAGTGGGGCATGAAGGGGGATGGCAGGAAGCAGAAGAGAGGAGGGAAGAGAAATCGTAACTCAGCCTCTCGGGATGGGGCAGAGAGCTGCCTCCAGCATCCCAAAAGGAGCTCAGAGAGAAGGGCTCCTGGGGCACAGAGAATGGTACCCAGAGCCAGCCCGAGGTGTGGAGGCAGCTGCAGGGGGAGGGTCCAGGAGGCAGTGGGAGGAGGAGCTGGCAGACTCAAGGAGGTGAGGGCTCCGTGGTACAGAGGTTTCCAAAGGCCAGAAGGGCGGGCAGGAGTGGAGAACCAAGGACCAGGTAGAGGGAAGAAGCTTAGAAAGGAGCAGAGGAGCGAGAGCCTGCTGGCTAGAAATAGCCAGGGCAAATGGAGGAGCGGCTGGAGGGCGACGTGAAGGCCACTGGGCATCTTGCAGATGGGCCTAGCATTATGCACTTCCAAGGATCAAGAAGCTCTTCTAGGTTGTCTCTCCCAGAGCATATGATTCAGTCCCATTTAAGAAACATTCAATGAGTGCTAGTATGTGCTAGGACCGTGCTATGAGCTGAAAACACAAAGGTGACCCTCACAGAGACCCTGTTGTGGGGTGGAAAAAGACAATAAATATGCAGTTACTGATACACTCAGCAACGCAGATGAACCCGAAAAGCAAAGTGAACAAGGCTTGTCACAGGAGACTACATACGGTAGGATTCCATTTACACGAAATTCTAGACAGAGCGAAACTCTAGTGACAGAAAAGTAGCTCAGTGGTGGAAAGGAGCTGGGATTGGGAGGAGGGACTGTAGAAAAGGGACAGGAGGGAACTTTGGGGGGTAACGGAAATGTTTTGCATCATGACTGTGGTGGTAGTTACATGACCCTGTGTGTGTGAAGAACCATCACACTGTACACTTACAGGTGGTGAATGATTGTATTTAAATTATACTGCAATAAAGCTGACTAAAAATACATAAATAAACAAAAAATTATGCGCCAGAAGGCTCAAGATAGGGAAAACTGTTAAGTTTAACTTTAACAACTGTTAACTGTTGTTAAGGCTCAAGATAGGGAAAACTGTGCTCTGTAGGAACCAAAAGGAGGTGGAGGGGGTAGTGAGGGAGGGCTTCCAGGAGGAGGTGATGCCTGAGATAAGACCTTAAGGATGGGGGTGGGGGTAAGGCATTTCCATGGAAGAAGGACTTTCACATGGTAGCAGGTGAGGACTGAAAAAAGTTCAGTATGCCTCAAACACAGAATGCAAAGTAGGGCTATCAAGTAATGAGAGTAGAGAAAATCAAGGTCCAAAATACAAACCTCATGACCATTGGGAGTACTGGGTTGAATAAACCCCACCTGCACCCCCAAAGGCCCAAAAGAGGGAAACTGAAAGCAAGACAGGACTGGGAATTGCTAATCTGCCCTCGGCTGCCCCACAGATAGGAGTTCCTTCCCCTGTCCTTCCAGAACTTCTTCCCTGCTCCCTTCACGTGGGAACGTCCCTCCCCACCAGGCAACAGCCTCTGAAGTGGGCCATGCCCCTGCCCCCCCAGTCCCTGCCCACAGCCCACATCTATCTGCAAGCTTGCTGGCCCCAGTGGATCCCTCCGGCCTGGATTCCATGTGGCCACTGCCCCCTGGTGGCTGGAGCCATGCATTACTGAGGATGAAGGGACAGGGTCAAGGCCAGGGCCTAGTCTCTGCCCCACCAGAGCCCAGTCCGGGCCACTCCCATCAAGGTTCCCCCTCGCAGATGGCCTCCTCCTTGCTAAATCCAACAGGCGCTTTTCAGTCCTACGGGACTTGCCTTCTCTGCAGCACACGGTCACAACCATCTTTTAAAAATCCTCTTTACATCTAAGAAAGTTCACTCCTTTGGTTCTCCTGCTGTCTCGGCTGCTCTCCCAGAGTGAATCATCCCTATCCCAAACTGTCTTCTCTCTGCTGGTAACCCCAAATTTGTCTCCAGCTTATCCCTCTCTCCTAAGCTTCAGACCAGATATCCAGCCACCTCCTGGAGGTCCCAAAGGCACCTCAGAATCAAGAAGTCTAACCTGAAATGCCTCTTCCCCATCATGCCCCCCCAACACACACACACACTTGAGGTCCCTCCCCCCATAGTAGCACCTCCATCCGATCTGGCAATCAAGTCAAGAAAAATGGCCCCCAGCCTGACAGCCTCTTCCTCACATTCATATCCAAATCGGGCTTGAAATCCAATTCAGTTCATTTACCTCCTTAATATTAAGATGAAACGGTGGGGAGGGATAGATTGGGAGTTTGAGACTGACATGTACACACTGCTATATTTAAAATAGATAACAACAAGGACCTACTGTATAGCACAGGGAACTCTGCTCAGTATTCTGTAATAACCTGAATGGGAAAAGAATTTGAAAAAGAATAGATACATGGGCTTCCCTGGTGGCGCAGTGGTTGAGAATCTGCCTGCCAATGCAGGGGACACGGGTTCGAGCCCTGGTCTGGGAAGATCCCACATGCCGCAGAGCAACTAGGCCCGTGAGCCACAATTGCTGAGCCTGCGCATCTGGAGCCTGTGCTCCGCAACAAGAGAGGCCGCGATGGTGAGAGGCCCGTGCACCGCGATGAAGAGGGGCCCCCGCTTGCCACAACTAGAGAAAGCCCTCGCACAGAAACGAAGACCCAACACAGCCATAAATAAATAAATAAATAAAAATTAAACTTTAAAAAAAAAAAAAAAGAATAGATACATGTATATGTATAGCTGAATCACTGTGCTGTACACCTGAAACTAACACAACATTGTTAATCAACTATACTCCAATATAAAATAAAAATTTTAAAATAAATAAAATGTAGAAACCAACTGAAAAAAACAATAAAATTATTTTTTAAAAAGATGAACCGTATGAAAATTACCAATCGTCAATCAGCTTTTTTTTTTTTTTACAAAAGAGCAGTTTCAAAGAATTCAACCTAATACTTCTCAAATTCATCTCCTCTTCTCTTCCCTGCCCCCAGTGTCCTGGTTCATGCCTCCACACTTCCTGCTTGGCCCGATGCACCTGCTTCCTACCTGGCCTCCCAGTTTCCATTCTGGCCACTGGGGTGATCGTTCCACAACATGCCTCTGATGAAGTCACTCCCTGCTTCAAACTCTCTCAGGGCTCCCTGTTGCCAACAGGACAAAAGCCAAACCCTTTAGCCAGCTTTTCAGGCCCTTTGCAATATCTGGCTCCCCTCCCCCTCCAGTCCCTGCCCACCATGCAGCCTATCCTCCGACCACACTGGACCACCACTACTTCCTTGAATGCCTCCTCTTACCTCCTGGCCTTGGTACATGCAGTTCCCTGTAACTAGAATGTCCTTCCCACTCTTCTCCCCCTGGCTAACCTATTAGACTTCAAGAACCAGCTCCCAGAGGCAGGGGCGGGCATGCTTCGTGACCCCCGCCTCCCGGATCCCCTCCTCTTCGATCCAAATCCAGAGGAGGGGAGAAGGGGCGTAGATGGGTGAGGGAGAGAGCCAGGGTCGGGAGAAGGACGGTCCCTTTGGGGGAGGGGCACGTGTACCCGAGCGTTTATGCGTGTGTGTGTGTGTGTGTGTGTGTGTGTGTGTGTGTGTGTGTGTGTGTCTGGGCCTGGTGCATTTATCGGGTGTCCAGTGTGAGCAGTGATGAGATCTGGCTCTGAGCTGAGGCTAAGACAGAGGGTGCCTTCTTGGCCCCTGGGCACCCTCCCGGTCCTCCTCCAAGGCATCCTCTGCCTGGCCACATTGCCAACGGGAAGAGGCCATGCCACTGCCACTTTTGCTTGTCCTCTGGGTCACTGGTATCCTCGGCAAGGCTGCCAGCTGGACCTAAGTCCTTGTTCCAACTCTGGTTGAGGGCCTGTGTGATTGCCTGTGCCCAGGCGGATGGGGCTCTCTGTCCAGGTGTGCCTGGAGGTCATCCAGCATCTAAGCATGGCGTGGCCCTGTCGGCTTGGGGCAGCTCTGTGCCCCACGCCGGTGCTCCTCAGCACCGTGTACAGCAGGCATGGGGCATGCCTGGTTGGGAGGGCCCTGCACGTCCTGGATCTCCTTCCCATACTATGCAGCTTTGTTCCCTCAGGGAAAATTTAGGACCCTGCTAGCTGCAGAGAACCAACCTGCCCTTTGCACAGGAACTCACCCCTGGCCCAGCAGCGCTGGCCAAGCACAAACCAGTACCCTCTGCTGCATACCTCTCTGCCCCAGCCCCCTCCTGGGTATCATAGGTTATACATTGGACCTTCTCCACTTCTTCACCTGGCACTAGACTTCCCCACTGGCCTGGGCCCTGGTGGTGCCAGCGCCTGGTGTTAGCACAAGAAAGGGGAAGAATGGGAGGTGAGAAGCCTGGTGCGTCCAGGCCTGCATGCAGCTATGCCTTGTTTTCTTACAGTGTTAGCACTTTAAACACGCCTTCCGGGGAGGGGGTGAGCAAGGGCCCCAGGGCCCTGTCTGGGGCTTCCCCAAGTCTAGCCTTTTCATGATTCACTGTGAGTGCCCTGAGCCCTCGGGGTTGACGGGTTCCCGCTCAAAGTATCTACCCCGCTATGGGACCCCAGCCCTGGACCCCATCAGCAGGACCCTGACTGCCCCATCAGCAGGAAGCTGTTCGTCCTGTCCCATCCTCTGTTCTTTAGGGGATGGCCATAGTGGCACGTAACTTGACAGTGCTGGAAACCTTAGGGGGACATGGAAAAAGGAGGGAGATCGCATATCCCAAAACAACCCAAGAACACTTTTGAAAAGCAACATGGAAAAGATTGCAAATTAACAGAGTGCAAAGTGTATTTCTCCCTTCTTGATATCTTGTTTTGTAATTTTTCTCACGTTACTGCCGAGGACAGTGCTGAGCACGTGGTAGATTCTCAATAAACTTGACTGAGTGGAAAAAAAAAAAAAAAGAACCAGCTCCCATACCCTATGCTACTGTAAATCTCCAGTTTATACATCCACCCATTCCATACACAAGCTGAGGTACCTATATAAGTGTGACTTCCATGGAAGGTGCTAGGGAGGCAAAGCAGGAGAGGATATAATTCCTGCTGTCAAGAGCTCAAATTCTCTTGAGTTTTCAAGGGGAAATCATTCTCTCGAAATTGCAGGGGGTATTAAACTCAGAGAGGACAGTATGAACAGAAAAAAACGGGCACATGAGGAAGAGCAGGGTGTGTGCAGACAGGCGGGGGGGGGGGTTGCTAGACCACAAGCTGTGAGAGAAAGATGCTGCTGGAGAGGCTGGATGGGGTCCAGTCATTAAGCATCTTTTGATCTCAGAGGCCATGGGAGTTTCATCAAGGGCAGTTTTGCATTTTTGAGCGGGGGCCAGAAAAATCAGGAAACTGTTGCAATAGCCTAGGCAAGGGGTACTGAAAGCTAGTATTACGACGTTGGTATCACGGACACAGAGGAGGGCACAGGCTGCAAAAACCTTGAGGTAAATCCAGTCAGCAAGGCTTTACACTTGGATATGAGGGTAAGGGAGAGAGTGGTGTCAAGGGCACGCTCCTCAGCTGGATGCCAGGGTAGGTGGAGGTCCCATTTGCTGAGCTGGGAGAGAATAAGAGGTGGCACAGAACTTATTCAATGAAGTTCTTTTTTTGTTGTTGTGTTTGTTTGTTTTTGGCTGCGCTGTGAGGCTTGCGGGATCCTAGCTCCCCAACCAGGGACTGAACCTGGGCCCTCAGCAGTGAAAGCGAAGAGTCCTAATCACTGGACTGCCAGGGAATTCCCCAGTGAAGTTTTTACGGAACTTTTCTTTTTAATATAAATGTATTTATTTATTTATTTTTGGCTGCGTTGGGTCTTTGTTGCTGCACATGGGCTTTCTCTAGCTGCAGCGAGCGGGGGCTACTCTTCGTTACGGTGTGCAGGCTTCTCATTGCAGTGGCTTCTCGTTGCGGAGCACGGGCTCTAGGTGCGCGGGCTTCAGTAGTTGTGGCACGCGGGCTCAGTAGTTGTGGCTCACGGGCTCTAGAGCGCAGGCTCAGTAGTTGTGGCACGCGGGCTTAGTTGCTCCACGGCATGTGGGATCTTTCCAGACCAGGGCTCAAACCCGTGTCCCCTGCTCTGGCAGGCGGATTCTTAACCACTGCACCACCAGGCAAGTCCCTTTATGGAACTTCTTATGTCTGCGGTGCTCATGGGACGTGCCCTGGGTCCAAGAGTTTATTATATTGGCTCTGCAGTCAATATTTGGACATGTTTACGTGCAGTATCATGGAGACAGGTCTGCACTGAAGATTTGGGCATCATCAGCATACAGGTGATAGCTCAGATCATGAGGGTGGATGACATCTCTCAGAAAGAATATGAAGAATGAGAGAGCTATGGGCCAAGGAAGGAGCACAGGGGAAGAGCCCTATTTCAAAGGCAGGGTAGAGTAAGAGGAGCCCCTACAAGGACCAGAGAAGCTGTCAGGGAGGAAGGAGAACCATGAATGTGCTATGTTATGGAAGCTGAGGTAGGCAGCCCCTAAGAGGCCCCCGGTGACCCCTGCCTCCTGATACTCATGTGCTTGTGTGATCCCTTCCCCATGAATGTGGGCTGGACCTAGTGACTCACTTCTAATAAACAGAATATGGCAGAAGTGATGGGATGTCACTTCCAAGATTAGGTTATAAAAAGGACCACACTGGGAATTCCCTGGCAATCCAGTGGTTAGGACTCCATGCTCTCACTGCCGAGGGCCCAGGGTTCAGTCCCTGGTTGGGGAACTAAGATCCTGCAAACCAAAAAAACCCAAACCAAAACAAAACAAAAAACACCACAGCTTCCTTGCCTGTGTAGTGCATGTCTTCCTTTTCCCCCATCTCTCCTGTCTCTCTCCTTCCTCCCTCCCTCCCTCCCTCCCTCCCTCTCTCTCTCTCTCTCTCTCTCTCTACTGGATCACTCACACTGGGGGAAACTAGGTCATGTTATCCATCACACACACACAACCCAAGCCTTCAGAAGAGACCACAACCCCTCAGCTAGGCCGCTCATGGATTTCTGACCTGCAGAAACTATGAGATAATAAATGTTTGTTATTTTAAGGTGTTAAGTCTTGGGTTGATTTGTTATGCAGAAGCCAAGGGAGGAAAGATTTTCAAAAGAGAGGCACTGGTCAGTGGAGTTAAAAACTGCAGATGAAGACTGAAAAACATCCTTGGATGTGGCAAGAGAAAGTCATTAACAAGCTCGGTGCAAATGGTTTCAGCGAGTTGAGGACTCAGATGGGAGATGAAGGCTGGGGCTGACTGACGAGCAGGCGTGCGCGGACATCTGTTGTTTCTGCCTGCCCCGCATCCGTTTCCCCACCGTCTACGACAGCTCCCTGATTTTTCTCTGAGTAACCACCCATGGCCTACCGGATACGTACGATTCCATGAGACTGCGTCCGCCAGGGTGCCCAGCTGTCCACAGGCCAAAGGGAGGTCACATGACTCAAACTGCACCAATCAGAAGCTCTCCCTGGAATTTGAATTGTGAGCTTACGTGACAGGACGCCAGAACCTGGTTGGAGCTGATTCATGCAGCAGCCAGGGCCCTGAGGAAACCGCCATTCCTTCCTGCTCTCTCGATTCCCGCCCCTGCCCTGGCTCCAGTCTTTTCTGAAGCCAGGTTCTTCGGTCATTCCTTCCACTGTGTGTGCCACCTTTACCTCCTTCTAACAAATTCCTTGCTTGCTTAAGCTAGCAAGTCAGTCTCTGTTGCTTGCAGCCGAAGAACCCTAACTCATACTTATTTTCAAGAATTTTGGGTGGGATGAGGAGAAAGACAAAGGACAGGCGCTAGAGGGAGCACAGAGTAAAGGGAGGTGGAGGTTTTTTGTTAGTTTTTTGGTTTTGGTTTTGTTTTTTTATTTAGGCTGCGCCGGGTCTTAGTTGCAGCACGCGGGATCTTTAGTTGCAGCATGTGGGATCTAGTTCCCCAACCAGGGATGGAACCCAGGGCTCCTGTATTGGGAGCCCAGAGCCTTACCCACTGGACCACCAGCAAAGTCCTTGTTAGTTGTTAAAGTGGTAGAAATTTGCATATATGTATAGGCTAAGAAGAAGGAGCGAGAAGGAAGGACTGTTGAAACAGAGAAGGGGGGCTTCCCTGGTGGCGCAGTGGTTGAGAATCTGCCTGCTAATGCAGGGGACATGGGTTCGAGCCCTGGTCTGGGAAGATCTCACGTGCCGCGGAGCAACTAGGCCCGTGAGCCACAGCTACCGAGCTTGCGCGTCTGGAGCCTGTGCTCCGCAACAGGAGAGGCCGCGATAGTGAGAGGCCCGCGCACCGCGATGAAGAGTGGCCCCCGCTTGCCGCAACTGGAGAAAGCCCTCGCGCAGAAACGAAGACCCAACACAGCCAAAAATAAATAAATAAATAAGAATGAATTAATTAAAAAAAAAAAAAAGAAAGAAACAGAGAAGGGAAGAATGATGGAGTAATATTCTGGGAGTCATAATGATAGGCGATGCATGGGTGCAGAGGCTGGACTATGGAGAAGGGAAGTAAAGGTGGGTGTGAATTCCTATAGGTGTGGGTAGGAAGCTGAAAGAAATGAATGACTGATTAGCCTTAGTTTTATTTGTTGAGACTGAAAGGGTAGGGTTGGGGGATGTTCATGGGAGCGTGGTGACTGAGAGAGGGGGTTGACCAAGAAGTCGGAGTGGCACCTATATGTACCACTTTGCCACCATTCTTCTCTGAGCCGATCTCAACCACCTGAACCAGGGTTAGGGATGTGCTGATAGATGAGGCAGAGGCCAGGGTGCACAGGAATCCAGAGCGTGCTGCTCATTTTCCATTTGCCCCTCCAGGTCCACCTCCACCCTTCTCTGCCCGTATGAACAGCATCATCCAGGCTCCCTTGCCCTCTGGCTTCTAACTGGGTCATTCTGGATACTTCATCTCCTACTCCCAGCTCTGGATCGGTACCGTGGTTTGTTTGTTTGTTTGTTTGTTTCTTGGCCATGCCACGTGGCTTGCAGGATCTTAGTTCCCCAACTAGGGATCGAACCTGGGCCCCTGGCAGTGGAAGCACGGAATCCTAACCACTGGACCACCAAGGAATTCCCACTACCATGGTTTTTTGTCCCTTTTCTTTTTTTTTTGGGGGGGGGGGAGCCACGTGGCACGTGGATCTTAAGTTCCCTGACCAGGGACAAAACCTGCGCTCCCTGCATTGGATGCGCGGAGTCTTAACCACTGGACCGCCAGGGAAGTCAGAGTACCGTAGTTCTGAGAGTGGCTGCACCCTCCACAACGCTGACACTGCTCAGGTATGTTCCACGGTCTCACCAGGCTCCAGTAATATCATTTCCTCTCCTGACCCCTGCAGACCTCAGAGTGGTCCCAACTTCCCGCTGCCTTCACCTCCCTTGTTGGTCCTCTCAACCTGACCCACACTCTCTGCAAAAAGTCCCTTCATTAAATGATCTTTGAAATGCCAGCTGTGGTGCCCTCTGTTTCCCGCTGGGACCCTGACTATTAGAGAGCTAGCCAGAGAGATCAGATGGTCCAATGTGAGGCTCTGGCTGGGCAGGGAAGGGAGAGGAGCCAGGAGGGGTCTGGCCAACTGGCAGAAAACAGAGGGGTCAAGGAAGTGGAGCTCTCTCTATGAGTTGATGCTACAGGTGTGATGGCAGCAGAGGCCTGCCAGGCCTGGAAGGTAGGTGCTGGGATCAGAGCAGAGGATACTGGATTTTGAACATGGCAGATAGTACGGGGTTGTGGTTAAAACCAGGGATTTTTAATTTGGGACCCAGAGAGTGCTCTGTTACAATCTTGGCTCTGCCCCTTTACTAAATGTGCCACCCAGGGAAGTGACTTCACCTTCCTGAGTGTGTATCCTCATCTTTAAAATACCAACCCTACAGGTTTTTGGGATGGGTAAACGTGTAAACCGTTTGGCACAGTGCCTGGCATGTGGTATAAGTGCCCAGTAAATGTTCACTATGTGCACTGCCCTTCCGGGTCATGACTAAGTCCAGGGTGTGGTCATGGGAGTGGATGGCTGGCGTGGGAGGAAGGTCACCAAGGATGAGGTGGAAAGAGACCAAGAGGCTAGATAACTAGAAGGATGGGTCACCACACGGAGGTTACGTATCCCAGCAGAACGGCAGGGGCTGGGGTGGAGAGGAAGTCTGTGAGGATGTGCTAGAGTCTTCAGGAATGAGGGGGAGTAAGCAAGGAGTCAACAGATGTCAATGAGGAAGTGGAACAGAGGGTGACAGAACCCGAGGACCTAAGGCTCAAGGAAGTCTGGGTTCTGTGAAGCCAGATTAGAGTTGGTGTCTGCCTCATCTGAGTTCCCACAGCCCCTCATACGTCCCTTTGAGATGCCCTCAGAGATCACATACCCCACAAAGCCAGAGCATGTCAAGAGAGGGATTGGATCTGACCCATCCTATAGTAGCTAGAAGTATACATTGGTAAATGATTGTTGAATGATTTGGGGGTGAGGGAAGGAGAAAAGTCATGGGTAACATTCAGTAAAGGGGCAGAGCCAGGACTGTAACACAGGACTCTCTGGGTCCCAAATTAAAAATCCCTGGTTTTACAGAAACAGACTCATAGACATAGAGAACAGACTTGTGGTTGCCAAGGGGGGCTTGGTGGGAGAGGGGAGGATTGGGAGTTTTGGGTTAGCAGATGCAAATTATTATGTATAGAATGGATAAACAACAAGGCCCTACTGTATAGAATATGGAACTGTATTCAGTATCCTGTGATAAACTATAATGGAAAAGAATATAAAAAAGAATGTATATATATGTATAACTGAATCACTTTGCTGTACAGCAGAAATTAACACAACATTGTAAATCAACTGTACTTCAATTTAAAAAATAAATTAAAAATTTTAAAATCCATGGTTTAAACCACAACCCAGTACTGTCTTCCATGTTCAAAATCCAGTATCCTGTGCTCTGACCCCGGAACCTACCTTTCAGGGCTGGCAGGCCTCTGCTGCCATCACACCTGTAGCATCAACTCATAGAGAGAGCTCCACTCCCTTGATCCTTCTGTTTTCTGCCAGTTGGCCAGACCCCTTCCTGGCTCCTCTCCCTTCCCTGCCCAACCAGAGCCTCATATTGGACCATCTTATTTACCCTTGACTTTGTTCCATTTATCTCTCTGCATACTCTTTACTTTTAATAACTTAATGCTTAAAAAAAAAAAGCAACCTCTTACTCAGTTTAAACAAATGTTTCCTGAGACCTTTCATACATGGTACTCCACCTGTCTGGAATACCCTTGCCCATTCTATCCACCCAAAGATCTCCTACTCCTCATTCAAGAATGAGCAGAAATTAATCATGAGGGAGAAGAAAGATAAACCACAATGATATCCTACCACAAAATTAAAAGTGTCTGACAATACCAGGTATTGGCAAGGATGTGAGGCAAAGAGAACTCTCACTCAGTGCTGGTGGGACAGTAAATCGGTATAAACAATTTAGAAAAGAAGTTTGTCAGTGTAGTAGGCTGAAAAACGTCCCCCAAGGAAATTCTCTGGCAGTGGTTAGGATTTTGCCCTTTCACTGCAGGGGGCACGGGTTCGATTCCTGGTCAGGGAACTAAGATCCCGCAAGCCATGCAGCACAGCCAAAAAAAAAAAAAAAAGTCCATGGCTTAATGTCTGGAATCTGTGAATGTTATTTTATGTGGCAAAAAGAACTTTGCAGATGTGATTAAAGATTTTGAGATGAGGAGACTATTCTGGATTATTCGAGTGAGCTCTAAGTGCAATCACAAGTATCCTTATAAGGAGGCAAAGGGAGATTTGACACTGACAGAGAGGAGGCAATGTAACTACAGAAGCAGAAATTGGAGTAATGCAGCCACAGACCAAGGAATACTGGCAGCCACCAGAAGCCGGAGTAGGCAAGGAACAAATTCTCACGTAGAGCCTCCAAGGGGAGTACGGGCCTGCCAACACCTTGACTTCGGCCCAGTGAAACTAATTTTAGACTTCTGGCCTCCAGAACTGTGAGAGAATACATTTATGTTGTGTTAATCCACTAGGTTTGTGGTAATTTGTTACAGCACTCATAGGAAACTAATTAGGCAGTATTGACCAAACCTGAACATACTCTTGCCCATGTCCAGAAATTCTCCAATTCTCCTTCCAGGTATATCCCAACAGAAATGTAAGCGTTGGGCTTCCCTGGTGGCGCAGTGGACAAGAATCTGCCTGCCAATGCAGGGGACACAGGTTCGATCCCTGGTCCGGGAAGATCCCACATGCCACGGAGCAACTAAGCCCGTGCACCACAACTACTGAGCCTGCGCTCTAGAGCCCGTGCTCCGCAACAAGAGAAGCCACCGCAGTGAGAAGCCCGCGCACCGCAGTGAAGAGAAGCCCCCGCTCGCCGCAACTAGAGAAAGCCCACGTGCAGCAACGAAGACCCAATGCAACCAAAAATAAATTTAAAAAAAGAAAAAAGTAAGCATTTCTTCACACACACACACAAACGTAAGAATGTTCACAGCAACTTTATACAGTACAGCTCCAAACTGCTAACAACCCAATGTCCATCAACAGTGCAATGCGTGAACTACCTGTGGGATGGTCATACAATGAATACTATGCAGCAATAAAAATGAGTCAACTACAAATAAACAGAACGTGGAAGAATCTCACAGACACAAGGTTGAACAAAAGAAACCAGACACAACAGAAAACATATTGTATGACTCCATTTATATCAAATTCAAAAAGAGATAAAATTAACTATTTCACTGAGTGACATAAAACTAGAAAGTTAAAGAAAAGCACGGAATTATTACTGTAAAAGAAAGAATAGTGTTCCTAGCTAGGGGAAGAGGAGAGTTGTGATCAGGAGGGCGCACATGACAGAAAGGGGGTGGGGGGAATTCTGGGGTGCTGCTAATGTATGTCTTATCATGGGAGGCACGGGTGTTTTACAACAGCTTATTAACTGTACATTTATGTTTTATGCACTTTTCTGAATGTTATATTTCACAATTATATGTTATATTGTGATATTTGTTATATTTCACAAAAGTATCTTGGCGGGACTTCCCCGGCGGTCCAGTGGTTATGACGCGGCGCTTCCACTGCAGGGGCCGCGGGTTCGATCCCTGGTCGGGGAACTAAGATCCCTCATGCCGCATGGCCAAAAAAAAAAAAAAAAAAAAGTACCTTGGTGGCGGCGGTGGTGGTGATAATTTTTAATAAAATGAACAGGGAGCTTCCCAATCCATGAAGCTTTCCTGGGTCCCTCCATCCAGGGTCATCTGAGCACCCCCAGCCTCTGCTGCTTGTTCAGTCACTGACCACTCTGGGCTGTGACCCACGGTGTCCCAGTCTGGCTCACCCACCAGAACAGGAGCTGTCCAGAGCCAGCGCCCAGGCTAGAGTCCTCTCAGGATCCCCAGCAGGGGCCAGCCAGCCCAGGGCCGGGCAACCGGGAGGCCGCTCGGAACATGTGCTGCTGTGCAGGCACACGGGGCCTGCCTCACTTACCACCTCACGTTGTCATCGTCAGGGCCCCTGTGTGTCTGCTAGCAGTGTGGTAGGAGATGACTGCTGACCGAAAGACGGCGTGGCTGACTCTGCATTGCCACTTACCTTTGACTCAGTCCATCTGTCTCTCTACGTCCCATTCAGGAATGTTCCCTAAGGCCTCCTCGAGGAATGTTCTCTGCCTGGAATGGTCCCTCTCTGCCATTCTGCTGAACTCCTACTCATCCTTCAAGAGCCAGCTCCAGGCTCCTCTCCTCTGTGAAACCATGGCCCGCCTTCCTCTGAGTTCCCACAGGCCCCTATTTCCCTTGGCTGCAGCCTGTCCATGTCCTGCCCCATAGAATCTTTCTCGACTTCTGAAGCTCTCTGATCTCCCTGGGTTGTCCTCTTAGCCTGGGTCTGACCCACTTAATAGGCCTCCTCAGGACTCTGTCAAACACCCAACACGGGCTCTGGCAAGCCCAGGCGAGCTCCCTAGCGCATGCGCTCAGGGAGGTTCTGGAAGCGCAAGACACTGCCTCAAGGTTCCCGCCACCGCCGGCTCTTGGCATACACTGCGCCCGCGCAGGCTCCCGCGGCCTCAAGGTTAGGCTCCCTTACTTCCGGCATGCACTTGCCATGAAAGACACACCCCCCTCCCCACCCCCGGCTGAAAAGGGCGGAGCGGGCGGGGCCTAAGGCATGGGGCGGGGCTTGTAGGAGGGAGGGCCTAAGGAATAGGGCGGGGCTGAGGCAGGAGGCGGGGGGCTTCCGCAAGGAACTGAAGCGGGGATGGGAGTGGAAGTGGGGGAAGGGCCAGGGCCTGAATCTTGTCTGCTAAAGAGGCTGGGCCCACCATTCGCAACCTGGAGGTTGGTGGGGAGACGCCCCAGGGCCTGTGGGAGAGGCGGACGCTGAAGTTCAGCTCAGGGTAGGTGAGGACAAGCAGCAACCCCCACCCCACAAGCACGGGAAGCCCCAGGTAGAGGAAGGCCCCAGATGTTGACAGGTCGTGAAAAGCAAGCCTATGTCCCATACCAGCCAAGGAGACTCCCCTAGTTGAGGGAAGGAGAAAGCACGTGGAAGCCCCCACCTGCCTTCCCAACCTGACGGCATCCACCAGCAGAGAGCTGTTTGCCACCTCAGTGCTTCTCTACTCCTGAGGCAAGTCACTTCCAAAATCCCTACTTCACACAGCTGGCTAAGTATTAAATAGATCTTATCTAGGTGCCCAGCAGACATTACCTCCCTCCCAGAGAAGGTAAATGGAGACAGTCTGGGATCACACAGCAACTAGATGGGTCAGGTCTTGACTCCTGGACAGGATTCAACTCCTAGACTTGCCACTGTATCCCTGTTTATCAACACAGGTCAGGGGGCCAGGACAGGTTCCCAGGCGTGGATAGCTGCATCCTTTCCCCCAAGAAAAGCCAGCAGTTGGGAATCCCTGCCCCGCCCCTCCCCAACTCCCAGCCCAGGTCCCCTTCTCGCCCAGGAAGGAAAGCCCCCAGTATTGTGTAAGAAACTTGAGTTCCTACACTCTTAAAACAAGGAGTAGGGAAAGAGCAAGAGGCCACAACCTCAGCTGTAGCCATGGGGCAGCAGGAAGTAGCGTTTGGCCTCAGGAGGAGAAACAACAGAGCTCCCGATTTAAGATAAGTAACCGTCCAAAAGCTGTGAGGGGTGAAGAGCACCTGGAGAGGCTTCTAGGCAGAGAGCACTGGCTGCTGGTCCATTTGGTTTCCAAACCCTTGGGCTCTGTCGGCCTTGGAGATAGACAGCTGGCCCACCTCACCGAACTAGTTAAAAAATACCAGCACTCCCAAGGACATACAGGAGCGAAGCACGTGTGAATGAGGTTGGGAGAGTCTATGACTCCAAGGCAGTATTTCCTCCTTCAACAGATGAGGAAACTGAAGCCAAAAGGAGGGCAAGCCCATGGCAGCAGCCAGCACATGATGGTCCAGCGTCCTGCCCACCCTCCAGCCAGACACCAGGCGAGGAACTCCGGGATTGGTACGGGGCCCAGGCTCTAATCAGCTCCTTCCTCCAGCCCATAAAGAAAGAGTACAGCCTTGATGCCCACCTATGCCCTATCCAGGGCAGTTTTATTGGTGTCACTCGTAAAAGGCCTTTCCCATCAGCCCCAAGCCTTTGCCTTCCCTTTCTGAGAAAGAAGTTGGTTCCTGGTCCTGGCCTCCTGGGAACCAGCACACTTGGTCTGATGCCGCTGCAACACATGTGTGACACTCGGTGCAGATCCATGTGCAAATCTGTGTCCAGCTTCAGGGAGCAGAAGGGGGAGAGCCAGGTCTGTGTGTGGAAGCTGGGCAGAGCCCGGCTGGCTGTAGAGATGTGCGGGCAAGGTGAGCAGGCCCCAGATGCACCCCAGCTCCAGTGCCCACTGGTGTGGCTGAAGCTCAGGGTTTAGGGGCGGTATAATCAGAGATCCTGAGAGAGAAGCCCTTAGGCCAAAGCAGTAAGTGGAACAGGCCAGGGCAGGAGCCCAGGAGAGATTTCAGAGGGGGCAGCGTGCGTGCATGCACACAGCCCAGGGTCAGGAATATGATGTGAAAGGGGCCTTTGGTGTGTGGCTATGCCTCCCTTCCTTTCGGATCTGCAGGCCTGAGCCCCTGGCCTCCTGAAGGGAACGCACCTAATGGGCTGGGGGGGGGGGCGGCGGGGGGGGGGGTGTTGGAAAGGAAGCTCAGCTGGAAGTGGTTTAGGCCTCAAAGCCCACATCCTGTGGGAGGGTCTATCAAGGGGCCTGGCTGTCACAGTCCTCAGAGCTAGTGGAGTGACAGTCCTCTAGGAGTAGAGATGGTCGACAACCTCCAGGGGAGAAGGTGGCCCAGAGGCTAGGAGGTGGGGTCAGTCCTGCCAGATCCAGGATCAGGAGGCCTCAGGCGAGCGCCTTCCCCCCTCCTCCTCCATCAGAAGCAGGCGGCGCCGGCCAGCCTCGTAATCAGCCTCGTCCACACTGACCAGCAGGCGGACAGCCTCCCGGCCCACGGCTTCACGCAGAGCCTCAGTCAGGAACACGCCCCGCAGGGCCTGCAGCAGGGCACCACTCAGGTAGTCACCCCAGAAGGCGTCCAGATAGGAGAGCTCTGAGAACTTGATGTCACAGACCACAGAGCCCAGGTCCCGTGAGCGCAGCACCGCCGTGGCCTGCCCAAACACGTCCAGCTGCCGTGCCAGGGCCTGGGGCCGCCGGGATGCCACGCCCTGCTCCAAGGCCGGCCCATGCTCGCAGTACTCTGCTCGCACCCTGAGCCGGATGTCTGCGGAGAAGGAGGGACTGGTCAGGGAGGGGCCGACACCCGACACACGGCGCAGGGGGGCCAGGGGGAAGAGGGGGACCGCCACCCTCCCTCGCTCCCTCCAGCCTCCTCCTGCTGCCCCTCACTGTGGGTTGCACTGCACCAGCCCCACATCCTTCCCCCTTCTGGTAACCACACCCAAGTACAGGTGACACCCTCACTCGGCTTCTCTCTTGTGGTCTGACCTGTTACCTCCTGACCTGGTGGCCTTGCTCTTCCCCTCACGTGTCCCACTCCAGCCTCACCACCTCCTCGCTGCTCCCCCCACCAGCAGGCAGGTTCCGCCCGGCCCTGCCTCTCCTCAGCCCGGGGTGTTCTCTCCCCAGCGTCCACAGGACTTACTCCCTCACTTCCTACAGGCCTTTGCTCAGAGGCCACCTCCCCAATGAGCCTACCTCGACCACCCTGTTTACCACCACCACCCGGCCCCAGGATTCTCGGCTCCCCTTTCCTTGCTCCATTTCTTCCCAAGGCACTTATCACCTTCTAACCTACTCTAAGCTCTCCCTTACCGTCAGGCTTATCACCTGTCTCCCCGCAATGTGAGCTCCCTGAAGGAAGGGATTTTTGTCTGTCTTGTTCACTAGTGTAGCCCCGTCACATACAGTAGGTACTCAATACACATTTGTGAAAGAACCAATGCACGAATGAATGGACTTGCTTTTTAAGTAAGCAGCTTTACCCCTCTTGCGTCCTCGAACAGGGAGATTCACGTGGGGTCAGTCATATCCTCAGCCCCCCAACCACCAAGCAAGCACCAGGCCCAGGAGGCTCAAGGCTGGACCTGGGCTGGCTCTACTGCAAGCAGCAGCTCTCTTTCCACAGAGGCTGCCAAGAAGGTGGGCTGTTAAGCCCATAGCTGCTGGGGGCCGTTTTGCCACCAGGAGGGGAAAGAATGAAACCTACACAAGGCCAAGGATAGAGAGGAAAAGACTCCTGAGGTTCATCACGTGTGCCTGGAGCACCTGGATCTTCAGCTATAATCAAGTTCCTTTTTGCTTAAGCCAGCCTGAGTTGTGTTTGTCACTTATAACCCTGCCTACATCCACCCAAATGTGGTGGCAGTTCTGTGCAGGGGATAGGACATGGAACTTCCAAGGCTATCCCTGTAAATGTGACCTCAGGCATATCACCCCCCTGTGGGATTACTGAATTCCCACCTGTGAATCGGGCTACTAACAGAGCTTCCTCTCCACTCACAACAAAGGCTATCCTGAGGATCTGCTATAAGCTGGAAATGACAAGCAGTAGAATCACACGAACTCATTTAATTCACAAACGACCCTGTGAGGCAGGCCCTACTGTCACCCCAACTTACAGAGGAGGAAATGGAAGCAAGGAGAAATGATTTGCCCAAGGTCGCACGGCCAGGGAGTAGCAAGGCATGACAGAGGGCACTGACCCTCCCACGCCCCACAGAGCAGCTTCAGGTCAGTGGAGCTGATTCTAATCCAGGAGCCTTCAGGCGCTAGCTATGTGACCTGGGACAAGTCACCACCTCTCTGAGCCCAGGTTCCTGCCTAAACCAGGGGACAATCCCTACTGGAAAGCCTGTTCAGATGATGGTCCACCGATGGGTGCTAAAAAATGGCAGCCACCAGCAGCTCTGCTGTGCCAAACGCTTTGCCCTTG
The DNA here is from genome assembly GCF_965194805.1 of Balaenoptera borealis. Lineage (NCBI taxonomy): Eukaryota > Metazoa > Chordata > Mammalia > Artiodactyla > Balaenopteridae > Balaenoptera > Balaenoptera borealis. The sequence continues at coordinate 57,574,371 of NC_138878.1, read as the reverse complement.
GAGATTCAGCCTGATCAGCCCTGTGGGGCAGGGGCCACAATGAACCCATTTGACAGATGAGGTAACTGACGCTCTGGGAGGGGAAGTGTCATACCCCTGACTCCTTTCACCTTTCAAAGACTGTGTCACCACAGAGCAGAAAGTAGAAGGCAGGTCCCTGCTTCCCCAGGCGACTTCTCAGCACCACCCACTTCCTCCTCCCACTCCAAACCCCAAATGCTTCCTTTTTCTGCCTTGAGGGGAAGCTCACCCTCTCTGCTTGAGGCCCAGGAAAACCTACCTGGCCTTAGCCCCCAGGACTTCCCACAACACTCAGGCCTGGCTCCCCCCACCCTAAGGATCAGATAAGACCTCTGGGCCCCCACCCTGGGCTCCTCTGAGTGTCTAGCCGTGCCCTCCGTGAGCGTGAGCCAGGAGGCAGGGGGCTGGGAGGGGCAGCACCTGTCCAAGGCCGCACGGGGCTGCTCAGTGGCAGAGGCACAGAGCCTGGTGGCGGAGAACGACAGACCTTGAGGCGAGTCCCGGCTCCGCCACTCTCTAGCTGTGGGGCCTTGGGCATGTGACCTCACCTCTCTGAGCCTCAGTTTCCCCATCTGAAAAACAAACAGACAAACAAGAGGTCCCTGCTGCACGATGGGGTCATGAGGATTAAATTAGGCAACTCATGAAGCATTTGACTCAGGGCCTAGACGGCGAAGGCACCCCAAAACAGGAACTGTGATTTCAACACTCACCTCTCTACCGCCACAGCCCCTGCCTAGGCCTCGCCCTCTCTCACCTGGGCCCCTGAGCCAACCTCCTCCCCTCCCCTCCTTCTTCAATCCCAGCTACATGCTCCCATACCCTGCCCTCCAGTCACAAGGGAAGTGGTCTCAGTACAAGCCTTACTCACAAAATGACCTGTCCACCTCTTCTGCCCAGAATGCCCATCACCCACCAAGGCCCGGCTCACGGGACCTGTGGCCCGCCCAGGTGAATCCCCTCCCAGATGGCCTTTCTCCTCAGCACAGACTGCTACTAGACCTGAGGTGGAAACTGTCTATTCACCCAGAGCCCACCGGGCGTGGTGGGGGTGGAAGGAGGACAGGAGCGGGGGGACCCTCATGTGTCCCATTCATCCTTCCATTCAACAGACATTTACCAAGTGCCAGGGATGGTGGGGAGACACGAGCGCCCCGCCACAAGTGGGACTGGAAGACACGTGAGCCCCAGTCGAGGAGCACTTTGCATAGGCTGGGCCCTACCCCGGTGCTTTCCCTGTCTTAACCCCGGAGTCCTCACAGCACTTCCATTATCCCAAATACAGCTGAGGACATGGCCCAACCTCTGGTCTGGAACACAAGAGGACAGTACACAGAAGGGGAGGACAGGGAAGCCCCACTGGAGAAAAGGAGAGACGTGCGTTATCTGAGCCACTGCTCCACCCCGGCCCTGAATCACGGGCATCACGCACAATCTCTCTTTATTCCTCGCCAAAATAACCGTAGGTGACACTTACATAGTACTTACTGCACTACATTTCACATCTATCACATACACCTTCACACATTTCACATCTATCACATACACCTTCACATCTATTGACCTTTTTGATCATGCCTACAACCTTATGAGGCAGTGCTATTGTCCCCTTTTTGTAGATGAGGAAACTAAGGCACAGAGGATGAGTCACCGGCCCAAGGCCACACAGGCAGGAAATGGCAGAGCTGGAATTCCAACCAAGATGCCTGGCCCCAGAGCCCAAGCTCTTTCACCTACCCCTATCCTGTTTGCTGCCTCTCATACAACCAGACACAGAAGTCCATAATTAAAAGACATTCCAAGGGTCAGGAGAGGAAATTATAGAGAACGATTTAGATCGAAACAATCAGAGAGGACCTCTCCGGGAAATGACATTGGAAGTAAAATGTGACAGAGGACAAGTAAGTCGAGACAGGAAAGCAGTGAAAAGAGAAGAGCGACTTTCCCAGAAGAGATCGGTGTGTGTGAAAGTCCAGAGGCAAAAAATGAACTTGGGGTGTTCACAGGCTGGGGGCCAGCATGGTGGAAAAGGGTACAAGGGGACAACTGGAGGCGCGGGGCTGACCGCGCCCTGGCAGGCTGGGGCGGGGAGTCTGGGGCCTCCTGAGCTGACCACACCTCTCTGCACCTCGGTGGCCTCCTCCATAGAACCACCTCACCCCAGTACCTGTTCTCATGGGGCCACTGTGAGGATTACACGGCTGGATGCAGGTAAAGGGCTGAGGCCAGTGTCTGGCACTCCTCTGAGTGCAGCAGGAAGGAAGTGGCCTCAAGATACCAAGCCAACTCCAGCTGCTCTGCAGAAGCAGCAAGGCGGTCAGAAAAAGAGCCAGGGCAGCACTCAGGGAAGGCTGAAGGTGGCTGAATAGTTTCCTCCGGCCAGGAACACACCAAGCATTTGTCAACAGTCCCTCTCCAATGGTAGGGAGATGCTCCCTGCCCCCAGGGCGGAGGGTGGGGCCCCGTCTTCCTCGAGAGGAGAGCTGCTCCCGCTTCCTGCACTCAGGTGGGCCCCAACACTTTTTTTTAAAAAAAAAAATTTATTTATTTATTTTTGGCTGCGTTAGGTCCTCGTTGCTGCGCACGGGCTTTCTCTAGTTGCGGAGAGCGGGGGCTACTCTTCGTTGTGGTGCGCGGGCTTCTCACTGCGGTGGCTTCTCTTGTTGCAGAGCACGGGCTCTAGGCACGCGCGGGCTTCGGTAGTTGTGGCACGCGGGCTCAGCAGTTGTGGCTCGTGGGCTCCAGAGCACAGGCTCAGTAGTTGTGGTGCCCAGGCTTAGTTACTCACAGCATGTGGAATCTTCCTGGACCAGGGCTCGAACCCGTGTCCCCTGAATTGGCAGGCGGATTCTTAACCACTGCGCCACCAGGGAAGCCCCCCAACACTCTCTTGTCCCTCTACCCGACACCTCATCAGTCTCTCTTCTGGGACAGAATGGGCCGCAGAGGGAAATGGGAGGGGCTTTCCAGTGGGGGATCAGGAAAGGTATGAGGGACAGGCCCAGGTGAGCAGGTGAGCAGCCTTCCGTGCCAGACCCTGTGCTGGGTGTGGTTGGAGGCCAGGGATGACTCTCACTCAGGTCTCCCCTCCGGGAGTTACTAATAGGAAAGGCTGGGGACACAGAGGACCTGTGCCCAGCAGAGAGAATCAGCCAGTAAGCTCTAAGGGACAGACTCCGCCCTTCAATGCCACACCAATACCAGCACCTCCTCTGGACTAAAGCCGGCCTCCTCTCCTGCTCCAGTCTTTTCCCCAAGGCACAGACAGAGTCACGGTGTCACTGTAAAGTTCTTCAACCTTTCCTGAACTAATGGATGGAGGCAGTGAGCAGCTGCTGACACCAAGGGCAGTAACAGACAAGCAGCGTCTGCCTGCTTCCTAAAGGAAGAGCACAATACCACCTAGGAGGTGAGCTTGAAAAAAAACAGAAGGGGGGCTTCCCTGGTGGCGCAGTGGTTAAGAATCCGCTTGTCAATGCAGCGGACACAGGTTCGATGCCTGGTCCAGGAAGATCCCACATGCCGCGGAGCACCTAAGCCCGTGCACCACAAGTACTGAGCCTGTGCTCTAGAGCCCTCGAGCCACAACTACTGAGCCCGCGTGCCACAACTACTGAAGCCCATGCAACAAGAGAAGCCACCGCAATGAGAAGCCCACACGCAGCAACGAAGACCCAATGCAGCCCCCAAAATTAATTAATTAATTAATTAAAATTATTTTTTAAAAAAAAAGAAGGGCATTTCCTGGCGGTCCAGGGGTTAGGATGCTGCACTTTCGTTGCCAAGGGCGGGGGTTCGATCCCTGGTCAGGAAACTAAGATCCTGCAAGCCGCACAGCGTGGCCAAAATAAGAAAACAAAAAAACAAAACCATCAAACCAGAATCTGATCAATCCTCTCCAGGCCCAACTACCAATTTTCAGGAAATACGACAGGGGAACATGTTCTGTCAATCCTACCACAGAATGCAATCTGTAAAATCCAGTCTTTGGGAAACACTACGGGACAACTACTTTCAACAAATACAATGCAAGGGTGGTGGGGGAGAAATAAGAGGTGGTGGGGGAATCCTATAAATCAGAAGAGACTTAAGAGAACCAATATTTATAAGAATTAGAAATTTAAGCACTGAGCAGACACATGAGAGTAAGAAGTTATTGTTATTTTTTTGGTGTGATTTTTTTTTTTTTTTTTTAAGAATTCTTATCCTTTTTTTTTGTCTGCGCAGGTTGCAGGATCTTAGTTTCCCAACCAGGAACTGAACCCGGGCCACGGCAGTGAAAGCGCCAAGTCCAAGTCCTAACCACTGGACCGTCAGGGAACTCCCCAATTCTTATCTTCTAGAAACACACAGTGAAAAATCTACCAGTGAAATAAAAGGACACCTGGAACTGACTCCAAAACAACGTGGCTAATGAAACAAGATCAGCCACGACCTGACAACTGCTGAGGCTGGGTGCTGGGGAGCCAGGATTCGTTATGCTAATCTGTCTGCTTCTATTTCTTCTCCACAGGAAACACTGAAGGGAAAAAACGCAAAGCTCAGCCTGTCATTCAAGTCCTCCAACTGCTTTCCATCATTTAAAAAAACGCAAAGCCTGGCCCGTGGCTCCCAGGCTCTGCAGGTTGGGCCCCTGGTCACCTCTCCTGCCCTCACCTCCTGGCAGCCTCCCGCACTCCCTCTGCTCCAGCCCTGCCAGCTTCCTCTCGATCCCAGCACCACCACTGCCATGTCCCCACACAGGCCTCTGCTCCTGCTGTCCCCTCAATCTGAAACACCCTGCCTCAGCCATCCACACACTCCTACCTCTCTTCCTGTCTTCTGAGAGGCCTTCCTAGACCACCCTACCTTGAAAATCCACCTAGAACTGCATTTTCCATCATTCTCTACTTGTTTCTCCTCACAGCTGACATCTGAAGTTTCTCTTCCTTCCCTTAGCCTTCTCCTCCCACCAGAACACAAGCTCCATGAGGACAGGGGCCTCCAGTCCCTTCTGCTGGATGTAAGCAGGTAGTCAATGCTCTATAAACACACGTGGAACAACCAGATGAGCAAACCCGAGCTCCAGCCCAGCCCTGCCACTCCGCACGGTGGGGGACGGCACCCGTACCCCAAGGGCCGTCTTGAGAACTCAAGGTGAGGTGAGGAGCACGCTCAGCACAGAGCACAGTGGACGGCCCTGAGAGGGGTGTGCAGACTCAGAGGTCCTGTGTCTGAGCCCAGGATCCCCCATGGCCCCTGCCTCACACTCTTGGGGCCTCAGGAGTTCAGTCTGGTTCTCTCCCTCAGTGGAAGGCAGTTGCCTGGGGGTCGACCCCCATAGCTATCACAGGGGAGGAGGCGGCAAGAATGGCAGACCCGTTCCTCACTCAGGTCTGGAGGGACCTCCTTCCACCCCTGGGACTAGGCCATCGCCATCTTCAAGGCAGAAAAACAGGGCCCTACCGGGGAAAGCCTCCCTCCGGCCCCACCCTGCCTGGTGAGTCAGCAGTCAGACCTGCACAGCCATGCCCCACAGCAAGAGACCGCCACACCCGGGTTCACAACCTCCCCACCCTCAGAGAAGAGACGGAGGCCTCCAGCAGCAAGACCCTGCCGGCCTCAGCCTGGCCTGCTCCCTAGGGAGGCAGTGACTCTCTAGGCCACCCAGCCAGGGGGTGGCTCTGGTAATTAACTCCTGACTCTGGGGAGCGGCACGACCAAACAGCCACCCCCTCAAGTGCGGGCTGTCTGAGGACTCAGGCTGGCTCCACTGGCCTGTTCCTCCTGAAAGCAGCCAGCACAGGTGTCTACAGCCTCATCTAGGGAGCGGCTAGGACCACCAGGGCCCAGAAGACCGCAATGGGCACCGCGAGGAGGCAGGCTCATGCGCTCTGGGGGCTGGAGGCTCTGCAGATGGCAGGAGGAAGCGCCCCGAGGCCAAGGTCTCCTGGGGGATGCAGAGCTGCCGCCACCTGCCCCTCAACCGTCCCTCCTGTAATTCCACCCCCACCCAGCCAGCCTGAGCGGCTCACCAGCTGATACCCTCTGTGACCAGAGCCTTGCCCAACTCAGAGGAGGGGGTACCAGAGGGGCGTGTGGGAGTGTGTGAGAGAGCGTGTGCCCTACCCGTGCCTGTGTCCTCCCCTCAGGACCAGTGAGAATTTCTCAAGGGCAAGGTCTGCATGAGTCTGCATAGCAGAGTCCCCTAACCCACCCAACCCACCTGTCTGTAGGTACAGTCAACCCTATATCCAAAATGTTTATTTCCTTAAGTCCACCTCCTTCTCACCCTCTCCAATGCCACTACCCCAGGCCAGACCTCTGCCTCATCCTTGTTGGACTGTGAAGCCCCTCCACTCATTTCCCTGCTTCCACTTTGCTGGATTTATTTCATGTGCACCTACAGAGCATGTGCTACATGTCCAGGCCTGTTCTAAGCACTCTGCAAATTGTAACTCATTTATTAACTGATTTTCCAGATGAAATCGGAGTTCCTTTAAAAACTGGTATCAGATCACTTCACTCCCTTGCTAAAAACCCTTGGAAAGCACTTGACTCATAGAATAAAATCTAACTCCCATCTGCTCTGAGGCCTGCCAGGCCCAGCTGCTCAGCCCCTGCCTGGCTCCTCCAACAAAAAATGACAATGAGGGCAGGGGACTGTCAGGAAAGGCTTCCTGGAGGAGGCGGCACACAACACAATCCTTCAACTATGGGCAGGATGTAGACAAGCGAGTAGGCAACAGAAAGGACAGGGATTCCACTGTGCTGTACAGATGCATGGAGCTGCTGCCCACCCACTGGGTGTCACACTCCAGATGAGGGCCCACTTCTCCCACCCTTCAGCTCCACTGGCTGCCACAGGCACCGCACATGCACTCCCAAGGCACGCACAGACACCTACCACAGGTCACTTTGCCTTCTGAGGTGGGCCCGGCTGGCTCCTGCTGCTGCTGGGGGGTGGCTGGACCCCCTCTCTGCCGCCGTCTGGCGCCACCACTGGGACGGCCCCGACTCCGCCGCTGCCGTTTAGTTGGGGGAGAACCTGAGGAGAGAAAGATGGTGTAGGTTGAAGACCAGATGATGGGTGGAGCGCCAAGGTGGGTGCCCAAGGAAGCGCTCAAGGCTGGACTCCATGCTGTCAGACCCTGGGTGAGCCCCTCTGCTTCCTGGGCCCTAAGATGGCGAATAAGTACAAGTTAGCATCATCTAGAAGGACAGATGAGCACATCCCACCACCTGGCAGTCCCACTCTCAGGTGTGACCCCAGAGAAACCCTGACTACTCACACCAGGAAACAGGCAGGACAACAGTAGCTGGAGCTTTGTTTATAGTTCCTAACCACATAAACCTGAAAACAATGTAAATGTCTGGCAAAAGGTACACAGAGTAATTTCCACAATAGATTGCTTAATGAAATAAAGCAAGTGAAAAACAAATATCTACAGTTTGCTATGTTTTGTATAAAAAAGGAGGGAAAACAAGAATATATATATTATTTGCTATTTTTGCAAGATGAAACACTGTAAGGCTATGTCAGAAATGAATAAAATTGATTATCTATTGGGAGAGAGAAAGACACCAATGGGAATGATACTTCTAAGAACATCTTTTTTACATACTTTAGTTTTGACTTTGGAATCATGTAACTGTTTTACAACATACTCAAAAAATTAAAAGAGACAAAAGAAACAAACCATAAAATTAAACAGAAACAGAAACAAATGGATCTAGCTACATATAAAATCAGTAACAAGCAGCAGGAAAAAGAAGGATCTTAAGTAACTAGCAAGAACATTCTGACTGTAAACTCTCAGTAGGATATACTCTGAAAACAATTAGAACCACAAAAATATATTATGTTTCATTCAGTAGACACAACAGTGGTACTGACATTATAAATTTGAAGCTATTTCTTTATTGTTGTAAAATAAAGCAAAATAAGTCCATGTCTTAATGTTACCAAGAACCAAGATTTTCAGTGTAAGACAAAAAAGCCCTCGTAGGACTACTGAGCCCGTGTGCCACAACTACTGAAGCCCGCGCACCCTAGAGACGGGCTCCGCAACAAAGAGAAGCCACCACAATGAGAAGCCCGCGTACCACAACGAAGAACAGCCCCCGCTCGCCGCAACTAGAGAAAGCCCACACACAGCAACGAAGACCCAACGCAGCCAAATATAAATTAATTAAAAAAAAAAAAAAGTCCTTGTAGGGAATTCCCTGGTGGTCCAGTGGTTACGACCCCACAATTTCACTGCTGAGGGCGCAGGTTCAATCCCTGGTCAGGGAACTAACGTCCCCGCAAGCAGCGCAGCCAAAAAAAAAAAAATCCTTATAATGTTATGTTTGAATTGAAAACGCTAATATGAACTTTTATGAAAAGCAGTTTCTAGTTCTGTTCACTGTAAGCGCCTAAAAACAATGCGCATACTCAGCACCCAGATCTTGGTCTCCAAATACCGCTGCCTCTAAGAGAAACCAGGCTTCTGGAAACAGCTGATTCCAGGGCTGGGGAAGGGAATATACAAGTGAATCCAGGACATCTTGCAGTCCATCTTGCAGTCCTACAAAGCAGGAAGCACCCAAAGAATGATGGAGACACATCAAAAGGACACAGGACCTAGCCCATTTGAACACCAGGAAGAATAACTAATTGATTATAACAATAAATAAATAAGAATACATGAGTCTATGGTGACACCCCTCACTAAGTAAAAAGAGAGAGGGAGGGATGGAGGAAAAGAGAAAAGTAAAACTCCTCTTGAGAAAATGCCAGCTAATAGACATAGGAAAGAATTAGAAAAACACCATTTCATGAACACCAATGTAATAACCGGTTCAGGCAGAGATCACCAGGGGCTGCTAAACCCACTGGGGAAGCTGTTGGGGAACACGACATGCCAAAGGGTCATCCCACAGATTATTTACTAACCACGAGGGGAAAAAATATCTCTATACGAAGGACAAATACAGCAGACACCACCTTAACCAAGTGATCAAACTTGCTCACTCACAACAGGAAAACCAGGCCTCCTGATGTGCTCTAATGTGAAGACCACGGCATCAACCAAGGAGAATTCCAGCCAAAAACACGTAGCCTGAATCTAACCAACTCTCCAAACCCGATTTCCAAACTACAGGGGACAGATGGATAAGTTAAATGATACCATCAGGAAATTATTAGGCATATCCGGAAACAATCAGGACATTGTACAAAACAAGTGGCCTAGTCAATGTCATGGGGGAAAAAAGAAAAAGGTACGGGGTGGGGGTGGGGGGGTTCCACAGTAAGAGATTAAGGAGACTAATAACTGAATGTACAGCAACACAACTGTGAGTGGGTCCTGAAAGTGCAGACAATATTGAGAAGATCTGAAAATGGACCATTAGGATATCAGAGAATTAGTACTTATGTCCTTTCTTAGGTATGACAGTAGTCTTGAAGTGGTATCAGACAATCTTCTGATTCTCAGGAGATGCCTGCCAATTTACGGGTAAAGTGTCCTGATGCCTATAATTTACTTTCAAAGAGTTCAACAAAAAAAAACAGAATTAGGGACTTCCCTGGTGGTCCAGTGGTTGAGAATCCACCTTCCAATGCAGGGGACACAGGTCCGATCCCTGGTCGGGGAACTAAAATCTCACATGCCACGGGACAATTGAGCCCGCAAGTGCCACAGCTAGAGAGAAGCCTGCACACTGCAACGAAAAATCCCAAGTGCCGAAACTAAGACCCGATGCAGCCAAAAACAAACGAATAAATATTTAAAAAAAAAAAAGAATTACATATACACGCACATAAAGCAAAACTGGCAAAATGTTAAAATTTTTGAGTCTAGGTGGAAGATACAAACACATTCACTGTACTAATCTTTCAACTTCTCGGTATATTTGAAATACGTTTGAATGATTAAAAACTAGGGGGAGGGGAAGAGAGTGGATAAATTAATTGCCATGGCAATTAAACAAAACCAGTTAGAAACCTAACATGAATAAATCTCAGAAACATGTCCAACAAAGACAGCCATGTGAAGAATGACACCCATGATGTGGGGCCATTTAAATGACATATAAAACCACAAGAAACAATTCCATAAGTTGTTTCTGGACACGTGCTTTTGCAACAACATACACACACACACACACACACACACACAAACACAAAGCAAAAATGAGACAGAATCACCCCACGGGCTCCTTCCTTGATGGGTCAGGATGGGGTAGGTTCATCACGGTTCAGAAGGAAGAGAGAGAGACTGCTGGCACGCCCACAGGGCTGGGCTCACCTGTCTCCCACTGACCCTGCTCAGCATTTGAAGAACTCCTTGACTGCTGACTGCGACGGCAGCCGCCCTCCGTCCTCTTTGAAGAAGAGCTGGACGTGCCATAGCTGGAGCGTTCTGGAGACACTGGGGAGAGACGAATGGAAAGAAGTATTCAAAGCCTGCGACTTCTCCCAGGCCCAGCCTCCAATTCCCACCCCCTTACCCCCACCCCAGAAGAAAGCCTGCCCCACAGGGTGCCTGAGTTCCCCAGAACTCAAAGCCCAGATACCCACTCCCTCTCAAACACCTGCAGCCCAGTAATTGCTCGGTGCCTCCCGGGGTAAAAGACTCATCACCTTCTGGGGCCACCCAATCCATGTCTACAGCAGCTCCAATTGTCAGTTATCCTGTACGCTGAGTTATGGTCAGGATTCCTGTAATGCTGCCTGCCCCCATCCGTCAACTGCCCCCGGCTCTCCCTGAGGCCCCGAAGAGTAAGCAGGCCTCTGCAGGGTCCCCAAATCTTCTCTTCCAGAGCCTGACCTCCAGACATATTTTTCCAAAAATGCTGTCAGTTCTGCACAAGGGATGCCTTTCTCCTGGTTACCCAAATCCCATGGGCTTACCCTGGGCAGGGAAGCTCACAAAACCCCTCCCTAAACTAGCCACAGCACCTCTAGTAATCCCGCCAAGGGCTCAAAAGCTCAAAGCCTATGCACACAAGGAGCTCTTCACCTTCTCAGGACTGCTGTCCTATAGGAGCACTTCCCTTACAAGGATTAAGGGCATCAACTCTGGAGACAAACCAGCAAGGTTTAAATCCTAGCTCCCACTTTCTAGCTGTGTTATCTGCAAGCTCCTATGTGACATGGCTTCTCACCTACCTCTCTGCCCTTACTTTGACCTCTGCTCCTGCCACACTGGCCTCTGATAATGCCAAACTCAGTCCTACCTCAGGACTTAAAAGCTTGTCTTTCCCTCTGCCTGGAATTTCCTACTCTGAGATCTATGCACCAGAGTGGCAGTGCAGCCTCAGTTCAAACGCCACCTTCTCAGAAAGGTCTTGACTGGTTATGGAATCTTAAGGCGGCCTCCTTTCACTCTGAAGCATTCCACTCCCCACCCTCTCTCTCTGCTCCATGACTCTGTTTCAGTCCTTCCATAACTACATCTAAAAGTAAATCGTTCAAATAAAATCATCTTCATATACAGAATTAGAAAAAGTAAATCGTTCATCTGTCTTAGAGTCTTGATACTCCCCCCAAATGTTTGTTCCTCATGGAACACTTTGTCAGTCCCGTCAAGCTGTAACTCCTGTTCCCTATTCCCCGGGCACACAGGATTCAGCTGTTATATGTGGGCAATCTGCCTAACTTCTCCAACCTACTGCTTTCCCTGTACAGTGGGGACGGTGAAAGGACTTCCTCTTAGGATTACCGGGAGGATATAGGGTGATAGTACATATGAAGAAGGGCTTACTGCTGTGCCTGGCAAGAAGTAAGCCCTCTGTAAACAGACGCCACAAACATGACTATTGATGTAGCCAAATTCCACAAGCTCACCCCTCCCAATGCCATGCCTCCTCCCTCTTGTGTTTCTCATTGATACCCTGGGAGGAGGAAAGAGTGTGATGGGACACATACTGAGATGGCACTCTCCATATCAGACACCGTGGAGGCCCAGCGAAAGCAAGGCCCTCTCCCCACCGGAAGTCTGTCACCCTCCCATTCCACCATACCTGGCCAGCGCCTCTTGCGCGCCAGGTGTGGCAGCAAATCGTGACGGGACAGCACGCGCAGGAGTTGCCCCAGCAGCCGCAGGTTGCTCTCGTCGCACTGCCCGCGGCGCTCCAGCTCCAGCAGCAGCTCCAGGCCGCTGCGGGCGCGGGCCAGGCCGCCGGCGGCGCCGGGGACCTCGTCCAGCAGGAAGGCTAGCAGCTCCAACTCGCACTCGGTCAGTTGCCCGCCCACCACCTCGAACATACGGTGAAGCGACAGCATCCCGTAGTAGTCCAGGCACTCATCCTCCTCCCAGCTCGGGGCCGGGGTCGACCCGGACAGCGCCATACCCGGGGGAAGGGGGCGGAATAAGCTCAGAACGAGGGCCTAGAACACACACAGCGGGGAGGGGGCAGTGGTCAGCGACGCGGGGACCCGGACCTCACCCCCGCCAGTGCGTCTCCCCCTCCGCGTGCCGCCGGGCAGGGCCACCCTCACGTCTCAGCCGTTTTAGCCTCCCCCTTCTCCCTCAAGAGAATGGTATCGCCCGAGGTCCCCTAGTAACAGGTCCAGACGCCAGACCCCGCTCGTCCTCCGACCAGTCGGGCAGGCCCAGCCCGAATGCCCCTCCCCAGGTGGTATGTTCCGAACAAACCTCCCACCCGACTAAGTGACTCAGTCCGAACAAGCCTGGGGGCCCAACGCGGGGCACCCCGCCAAGTACCCTTTGACTATGGGTACTACTATCCAGACATGTTCCCTGGCTGCATCCAGAGATACTGTCCGATCAGCCCCACAGCTCCACCTAAGTGGTACAGTCCTAAAGTGACCCTCTGCCCCCTACAATGGGACCGACCAAAGCAGCCCTTTGCTCCACACAGGTGGCGCTGTGCGAATCCGACCCCCTCGCCCTGTAAGGGTGGTACCGCCCTCTCCCCCAGCACCCAGGTGGTCCGGTCTACCCGCCACCAGTAGCTTGTAGGCCTCTCCACATCCTCACCGAATTCCGGCGCCTCACGACTCCTAGGCGACGGCCGCAGCCACTTGTTTTGGATCTTTCTGGCACCTTCTCTATTATTACGCCTGCGTCACCTCGCTCCTCCTCCTTCCCCCAACTCGCGCAGGTGCGACCGCCACGCCCCTTAGGCGCAAGCGCAGAGAGGCTTCCAAGCCCCTCCCTCCGGGCCCGCCCCCAACCGTGACGTCCGGCCGCCCTGTACTGCGCCTGCGCAGAGCGAGAGTGGTTCTGCGTCTGGGCTGGATCTGGTACCATTTTGCCGGATCGCTTCTGCCGGTGACATAAGCTACAGGGTCCTTGTTGCCCTCACGACCTGTTGAAACTACTCATGTCACGGACTACAGCCCCCTCCTAATCACGACCTAAACGCCCACATTACCACTGCTCCCAGCTGCCCATGGCAAAGGACCACAATCACGACCGTCCTAGCTCCGAGTAGCACCCAGGTCCCTTATGATCCGGACTTGGACTCCCCTCTGTTAGACTGCCCCTTACTTCTTTTGGCGACCTACATCCCATCTGTGCCATCTCATGATCTCGACTGCAATCCCTCCTCATCCAACAGAAATTCCCCCATCTATAAGTTCCTTCCCCGATCAAGACCAAGACTCCCTCATCTCATCTTAGAAATCAATACCTCCTTCCTGATTACAATAGGTCCCTCCATCTCCACTGTGCACCTCCTGATGGCGTCCATCATGACTCCCCCATTACAGTCAGACTCCCCCCTCAAGGAACTCTAATGCCCCCCCCATAACCCCTTCCAATCTCTGCCCTCCAAGGTCACGGGGACTCCCAATAGCCCTTCTTTAACCTGCACCTGCCAGTTTCACTCTGGCAAGAGCAGGTCTCTATCAGGAGATTTGGCATCGAGACTGCATGTCTGAGCACCGCCACCCTGCCCCCCACTTAGGTGACTCAAGGTCAGGGCCCGCTCGTGCCTTGAGACAAGGCCCCTCCCCGGACCTGTTCCCACCCCCGGAATTATCACCCTTTGGGAGGCGGAAGTCCTGGGTCCCGCCTGGCACTGGTTCAGCACTAGCTCTGCTTGGGCTGAGGCAGTGACCTCCGAAGAGTCCCTTCCCCTCTCCCTGATGGCAGTTGTCACCTATTGAAACCCAATCCTGGGCCGGACACACAGTAGGAGCCCAATAAGTGAATATCATTAAATCAACCAAAGAGGGTGAGGGAAGGGAAGGCAATTTTACAAACAGGGAAGGACTATCTATGTCCATGTTAGATGGGTTAAAGTGAGCATCCACGGTGTATCAGGCCCTGTGCTGACTGCTTTTACCTGTTTGATTTCATCCAATCCCCTCAACAGCCTTTGAGGTGGATGTGATTCAAGCCCATTTTACGTAGGAGTAAAAGTGAGGCCGAGAGAGGGGAAGTACCCCAACTGTGTTTGACTCCAAAGCTGTGCTCTCAGAGATGCTCTGGGTCTTTAGCTATGAAATGACAGTTCTGTCAAGGTCTCCCGCCACGCAGTCCACTCCATGATCCTTGCTTTCCAGTGATGTTCACTTCTCTCCACTTAACTTTCAGACTTGGCGGAGCGGCCCGGGAGAACTGCGCAGGCGCTTCTCCGAGCCCGGAGCCCCGCCCACAGGGCGCAGTTGTGTGCGTGGAGAAACTCGCCGAGCCCCGCCTAAGCGTCCATACGCAGGCGCAGGAGAGCGTGCCCTCCGCTTTCGGCTCTGATTGGTCGCCGCGGGTAAGGGCGGCGCCCAATGGGAGGCGTGGATAGTGAGGGGTCCCACACGCCTGGAGCAGAGGGTCTGTGTCAAGAGCGGCGGGGGCTGCAGGAGGCAAGAGAGACGGGTGAGGGCGCCGCGGGGCGGGCCGGGGAAGAGAACGCTGGGCTTACGGAGAGGGCGGAGGGAGAACGAGGGGGACCCGACCCCGGGGGTCGAGGAGCTTTGGGGCCTGCGCTAGGGCGGGAGCGACGCGGAGTGGAAAGAGAGTGCTGCTTCCTCTGTGCCCTGGAGCGTTGATAGAGCGCCTGAGGTGTGCAGGACCCTACGTTTGATTGAGCTCGCCCGGCCCCCACCGTTTGCAGGGAACTCTCAGGTTGCGTAGTTGATAAGTCTGGTCAGAGAAAAGGGATGTGTCTCAGGATAGTTGAACTTCCAGGCCCCTGGTGGGCTCTTTCTTGGAAGGACTTTTATTGGTCCACTGTATAAAAAAAACCCATCCTTCCCCCCAATAATTCACAGTCCAGGATTGGGAAATGGGGAATGCAGACTAGGAAAGTCCAAATATCAGGTCCTTCGGGCCATTTTCTAGACATTTACTGGGTGCCTACTGGGCCTCGCTGGAGGGGAGTTCTCTGTTGGGAGTGGGGCTGTAAACGATGCAAAGTTGAACTGTCAGGCCCCTGGTTGACTGTTTCCAGGAAGGTACGTTATTGAATGGCTTTTGTGTGTCAGGGCCCGGGCAACTCAAAAATTAGTGAGGGAGTTGGAAAGTTTAGCTCTTGGGCTTTTAGTGAATCATTTACTTAAGGAGCATTTATTGGAAAGCAGCTGATAGAGAGCCCTGTGCTGGGCCTTGTTACTGTGGGAATTCACAGTCTAATAGGAGGGCTGGTCTGGTGGGAAAAGTGGAATGTGCACAAGGACAGTTAAACTCTCGGGGCCACACTTCCTGGAGGGAGCTTAATTCATTCACCAAATCTACTCAGTGCTTATTATGGTGAGACCTCTGGGAGCTTAACATGAGCAACTTTTGTGTGCAGAGCTGTAAGCTGAACTCCACCTGCCCTCTGGCACTAACAGATGAGTTGAAGAAGAAATGGAGATGGTGGGGATTATATTTGGAAAATTACTGCTTAGGCTTGCATGGGCGGCAGTCATTTGCTGTAGGGACTCTGAGCCCCTGTTGTGTGAAGGGGCCTGGGTTGGGTTGAGCCCACACCTGTAGAGGGAGAGATGGGGCACGTAGAGGGAAGTTCAAAAGTTAAAATCCCTGTCCTTGGTCAGTGGCTTTGTTGGTGACAGCAGCCCCTACAATAAATCAGACTTGCCCTGCCGGCAAGCTCAGTCTGGTGAGGAGCACAGACTCTATCCCAAGTTCATGATATTTGCTATGATGGAGGTGGCACAGGATACCATAAGAACCCCAAGGAGGAGGGAGTGGCCACCACCCTGTGGATGTAGAGTTTGCTAGAAAAGAAGAGAGAACTTTGTTGGCAGAAGGAATAGCAGCATCAAAGACTTAGGGTCCAAAAACAACATTTCTGGAGAATTACAAGTAATGGTTCTATCTAAGCTTTACAAAGTACCAGGGACTTTGTGGTCAGTATTACTTTTAGTCCATTTCACAAATGAGAAAACAGTCTCTGAGAGATGAAGTAAGTGGTGGAGCTCAGATTCAAGCCAAGGGCAGTCTGGTCCAGAGGCTATGCTCTTAAACACCTTGCTACATCTCTCTGTGTGTAAGTAGATAGAGGGAAGATGCTGCACAGAGAGGAAACTGCACAGGCCAAGGCCAAGAGACCCCAAAAGACACATTCTGTGCTTGCAAAGGGTGTGACCAGTCCTCTGGGTAAGGAGGGTAGCATCAGAGGCCAGACTGAGAAGGGCTGTCTCTTTTCTGCAGATACCTGACCGCCATGGGGTGCAGTTCAGCTACAGGGTCACAGGCTCACTGAAGACTGAGATATAAATATTGGATCCAGACTTGCTGATTGTTAGAGGCTGGTCAGTGATGGGATGGGCAAGGGAACTCCTGAGACATCCCCCCTCCCCTTGAGTTCCTGGTCTCACTAGGCACCCCCTTCTTTCTCCAGGTACTGCCTTCTACACAATGGCAGAGGTGGTGGCTGAGGCAGCTGAAGTGGCTGAGATGCCAACACAGATGTCACCAGGGGCAGTGGAAGTGTCAACACCGATGTTAGGGGAGAAAATGGAGATGTTAACGGAGGTGACTGAGATGACACCTGGGGAGGCCCTTGCCTCATCCCTCTTCTTCCAGTTCATGTGCTCTGAATGTGGCAGCCTCTACAACACACTGGAAGAAGTCCTCTCACACCAGGAGCAGCATGTGCCCACTGTCACAGAGGAGGAGGCGCTGACCACCCAGGACACTGGCCTGGAGCCGGAGCTGGTGCCAGGCACTGAGGATGGGCCTTTCCAGTGCGGTGAGTGCAGCCAGCTCATCCTCTCCCCCAGCGAGCTCCTGGCCCACCAGGATGCCCACCTGCGGGAGTCTGCAAGCCAGATCCAGTACCAGTGTGGAGACTGCCAGGAGCTGTTTCCCTCACCTGAGCTGTGGGTGGCTCATCGGAAGGCCCAGCACCTTTCTGCTGCTGCAGCAGCTAAAGCTCCGGTGCCGCCTCCTCTGCCTCCCCTCCCCTCCCCACCTCCACCCCCTGCTCCACCCGAAGTCAGGATGGAGCCCTATGAGTGTCCTGAGTGCTCTGCCCTGTGTACCACCCCTGAGGAGTTCTTGGAGCACCAGGGCACCCACTTTGACTCCCTAGAGAAAGAAGAGCGCAACGGGCTAGAGGAGGAGGAGGAGGGTGAGGATGAAGAAGATGATGACGAAGAGACAGAGGACGAGGAAGAGGCAGCAGCAGAGGTTGGTGATGATGCTAAGGGAGCGGACAAGTCCACAGCCGGCCAGGCCCAGGGCTGTGGGGATTGTCCTCAACGCTGCACCTCAGCAGGGACACGCCGGCGACACCGGCGGGCGTCCCGTGGCCCAGCGTCAGCGGCTCACCCCTTCCACTGCAGCCAGTGCCAGCGCAGCTTCAGCTCAGCAAACCGGCTTCTGGCTCACGGGCGGGCCCATGTTGGTGGCACATACGAATGTACGACCTGCTCCAAGGTCTTCAAGAAAGCAGCCTCGCTGGAGCAGCACCTGCGGCTGCACCGTGGCGAAGCCCGCTACCTCTGCGTGGACTGCGGCCGTGGCTTCAGCACAGAGCTCACGTTGGTGGCCCACCGGCGGGCCCACACCGCCAACCCACTGCACCGCTGCCGCTGCGGCAAAACGTTCAGCAACATGACCAAGTTCCTCTACCACCGGCGCACTCACGCCGGCAAGAGCGGGGCACCTCCCACGGCGGCGGCGGTGGCGGCCACCTCCCCGGCTCCTGCCGAGCCCACGCCCCCGCCGCTGCCCCCTGCCCCACCCGCCCAGCTGCCCTGCCCGCAGTGCTCCAAGTCCTTTGCCTCCGCCTCCCGGCTCTCCCGGCACCGGCGCGCGGTCCACGGGCCCCCTGAGCGGCGACACCGCTGCGGTGTCTGTGGCAAGGGCTTCAAGAAGCTGGTTCACGTGCGCAACCATCTGCGGACGCACACGGGCGAGAGGCCCTTCCAGTGCCATTCCTGTGGCAAGACTTTTGCTTCTCTGGCCAACCTCAGCCGCCACCAGCTGACCCACACGGGTGTGCGTCCCTACCAGTGCCTGGACTGTGGCAAGCGCTTCACGCAGAGCTCCAACCTGCAGCAGCACCGGAGGCTGCACCTGCGGCCAGTCGCCTTTGCCCGTGCGCCCCGCCTCCCCATCACCGGTCTCTACAACAAGAGCCCCTACTACTGCGGGACCTGCGGCCGCTGGTTCCGTGCCATGACGGGCCTGCGACTGCATCAGCGGGTCCACGCCCAAGCTCGGACGATGACACTGCAGCCTCCCAGATCACCCCCTCCTGCCCCGCCCCCGCCCCCCGAGCCTCAGCAGACTATCATGTGCACCGAGCTCGGGGAGACCATTGCCATCATCGAGACGTCCCAGCCACTGGCACTTGTGGACACGCTGCAGCTGTGCCAGGCGGCACTGGGGGCCACTGAAGCGAGCGGGCTGTTGCAGTTGGACACGGCCTTTGTGTGACACAGCTGAAGAGCAACAATAAAAGAATTTGGTTGCAGAATCAAGTGTGGGCACCTCTGGGGAGAAAGGGGGCCACGCCCTGGCAAGCCACTCTGGCGCCCACCGGGTGCCAGCATTCACCCTGGCCTCTTACCCACTGACTCCTCAGAATGGCCCCACCAGGCGTCACCTTTCTCTGCCTGAGGGGACGCTGAAGCTCTGAGACACGATATGATCTGTCCCGGTCACCCCACTGCGTTGCAAAGCGGGGTTCTCCAAGGCTCTTTGCTCTGCATCACCCTGGTGCCCAGCAACATCAGGTAACCTTTCGTGAGCCCCAACCGTGTGCCAGCTCTGTGCTGGGCCCTGTCACATACCTCTTCACGTCCTCTGCTTTTCCCCCCGGCCCTAGCCTTCTCTGGACTCTGGGCTCCCAGGATTTGGCTCTGCCTGGTGGAAGAAGGCACCTGACTTCTCTGGGCTTCCTTGATCTCACTTTTGACAACGTGGAGGGCAATCTATAGGTACCCCGGTATTCAGCTGCAGGTGGGTGATGTTGGAAACCCAGGAATGAGTCAGACATGGGCTCTGCCCCAGGAGCCACGCAGTGTGGTAGGAGGAACACCCACAAATACAGATGGCCTTGCTCTCTGAATGTCTTGTTGATTTATTCAGCCTGAGTGTCCTAAGGCCTCCCTCCCGTGTGCTGGGGGCCAGAGACGAATCAGGCCTCTGCCCTGCCCAGGTGGGATCCCAGGGCTCAGCCCTGGGATATCAGCCCCAGGACCCTCAGGGTTGCAGCGGGGATGTGCAGGGACAGTAGGATCCCAGAGCAGGGAACAAATCTCCATGTTAGATCAGGAGTCAGAGGCTTCCTAGAGGAGTTAATCTTTGAAGAAAAAGTAGACATCCGCTAGTGGAAGACGAAGAAAATATTCCAGGCAGGCAGCACCGCAAGGAGGGTGAGTTCTTGGTATACTTGGAGGTTGTCCAGTTATTGACGGACGACCAATAACAGCAAACATTTGACTGCCCGGCCATGGCAGGCACTGCGGTTAGCACTATACACGTGTAATGATCTCAGCAGGCCTGTGAGGTGATCTCAGTATTATCCCAAGTGAGAAAACAGGGACAGAGACTCGCCCAAGATCTCATAGCTGGGCAGAGGCATTGGCCAAGACCTTTTAGCCCATATCTGTAACTGATACAGCTGTGGACTGATTGTGACCTGAAACAGCTGCAGGGGCGGGGGCTCAGAGGAGGAGTCATGGTAACTGGAGGAAAAGTGAGCCATTGTCACAGAGCAATTGGAGTTTAAGGGGCCTCAAAAGATAAAAAGTCTTGGGAACAGGAAGGAATCCCCAACCTTTTCAAAGGTTACCTGGGCTGACAATCCTTCCCTCTCCAAATGAAAGTAGATGATTTATGGCAGGTCCATCGGGAAGGCTTGTCTCAGGCCTCTGCAGACCAGGGTATTCAGACAGGTGCAGCAGGACATGGCTGCGGCTGAGCTGTCTGGGAGGGAGGCTGGGCAGAGGAGGGGCGGCAGAGCAGGGAAGGAGGGAAGCCTAGACCTGGGAAGGCCTTGAAAGCCAGGCTAAGAAGTTGGGGCACTGTGGGGGATGGGATGGGGTGAGGGTCATAGGTGGGGTTAGGGCTCCCTGGCATCAGGGTGGGGCAGGGGAAACTGGAGATGGTCCAGGAAGTAGAGGATGGGGCCAGACCTGGGCAGAGGCCATGGGGGTGGGAGGAGGGTGTAGGACACACTCAGTGACCTCATAGCCCACTGGGTGTGAGCCCAGGAGCCCAGGAGCCCGAGGTTAGCCCCTTGTCCAGACCAGCCCTCCTTCCCTTACCCAGTCCACTTGCTCTATGTGTTCATCCTACAAACGAGGTGACATCTGGATGGTGTTGAGCAGGGAGGGCCAGGGATTGCTCTGGGCAGTATACAGATGCCCCTGGGGCTCGCCTAAGCAGACAGCGGAGCCCAGATGCTACAGGAACAGTCCCTGAACACCCTCTGGGATATGTTCAAAACTCTTCTCCCTTTTTCTTCACAAATGGAGTCCAGTGGAGGACATGTCAGTTGCTCCTGTCCAGGCTCCCTTTTACCTCTAGGGCCTCCTGCCCTCGCCTACCATTGGCACCATGTGGAGGAGATGCCATTTTCCTCTGCCCATGGCCCCACCACCTGGCCCCAGCATGTTTTCAAAGCAAGGGAAAAAGCCACACTCTCTGCGACAGCCTTCCCAGGGTTGTCACTTCCCAGCATCCCGAAAGAGGTGGGCCAGGTGGGGCCCTGTTTAAGGCGGAAATGAAGGCTTGGGGAACTGCTAGGGTTTGGGCAGCTCCTCTGCCCCCATCCATGCCCACTAAGAGTCTATACCAAGGTTGTCTTGGCCTGAGTGACCCACCCCCCCCATCATCCTGTGTCCCCCTGAAGTAGCAGGTAGCTCAGGCTATGAGATAGGGAGCCCTCTGTTCAAACCTTGACTTTGCCACCTGTACTCTGTGGCCTTGACCTATCTGACGGCCAGTTCTCTCACCAGTCACCTGGGAATGACAGTGCTTCCCTCCCTCAGTGGAAGCAGATGATTTGTGCTGCAGCGGATAAGCCAGAGCTAGCTCATCACATGTGCAGAGGAGGGCTGGAGCACAGGAAGCTTGGGCGCCTGAGCCAGGGCCAGCCTGGGTTCATCCCACCGTTCCCCTGCCTGAGATGCAGCCCACTCCTGTCCCAGGACAGCCCCCCAGGCACCTCCCTCACCTCTGTGAAAACAGGTGTCCAGACAGCAAGCAGGTTTTCATGCCAATAATTTATTGAACGGAGGTCTGTACACAGGCAAACCTTACTGTGAAAACTAAGACATCAGGAGCTCCCCCACTGCCCCTGCCCTCCAGGATGGGGAGAGGCGGGAGGAGGCCTTAGGGGCAGAGAACAGGAGGGGGGGACACAGCTGTTGGAGGGGAAAGGGCCAGGTTGGACGGTGCGAATCGACATTTTCTTTAAGAAAAAAATTATAACAATCTATTTACACCCGGGGGCCAGGGAAGGGAAGAGGAGGAGAAGGGCTGGTCTGGTTCTATTTACAAGGGATACAGGAGGGGAGGGGGGTTGGAGGAGGTGGAGACCTGGGGGGAGGGGAGGGAGCTGAGGGGGTAGGAGGTCCTCATGCCGCCCGCCCCCTCCCCCCAATCCCCGGTCCTTCCTTCTCTTCCCTCCCCACAACCAGTTAAAATCCTCTTAAAAAGCCCACCACAGGGGTGAGGCTGGTGAGGGAGGGACTGGAGGTGGGGATAGGGACTCATTTACCTCTGCCCTCTAGTCTAGGGGCCCGGTCAGGGCAGGAGCTTGACAGGCTATGGCCCCCCTTCCCAGCCCCACCAGGGGCTCCCAGATGGAAGGGCAGTTGGTGGCGCCCTCAGGAAGAGTTAGTGAGGGGAGCTGTGGCATCGGTCGACTGCCAGTCCGGGCCAGTCTGAGCCTCACTTAAAGCTGAGGGGGAAGGAAGGAGCAGACAGTTAGCCTTTGCCTTTTAGCCCCCCACCCCCACCCCCAAGAGCAGGAAGCTGGTGTGAGATGCTACATTAGAAATGGAAAGCTGTCACTTTAGGTCTAGGGTTGCAAACTCAAATGCCAAAGGGCCAGGTTGGTCATTGAGTGACTCACCAGAAAGCCAGGCCCCACAGAACAGGGGGCAGCTGGAACTCAGCTCCAGCTGGTAATACTGCCCTGAGCAGAGGCAGGCCCACTGCTGCCCAGTCTTATTTTCTTCCCCAAGAGAAACAGGAAATCTGGATTTGTACATAAAATGGCCCCAGTTTTTTAATGTGAGCAACAAATTTAACTTTTTGTTTGTTTGTGCAGGCTAAACTTATGTCTTTGGTTTTCCAGTTTGCATTTAAACACAGATACAGGCAATAATGCCTCACAAAGGTGGCCATTCACATGTAAAATATGCTTTCTGTCAGAATGTCAACTATTTTGCAGGAAACGCAGGGGTTGTGAGAACAGAGAACAGACCCGTCCCCACCCCGGGCTGAGAAATGCAGCTTTAATGCTCAGAAGATGGCCCCCAACTTACCTTGTGAGGATGGGGTGAGGGAGGCAGTGCCCGCCGGGGACCTCAAGTGAGGAGGGATGAGAATGGCGTTGAGAGATGGTTGGATGGTGAGTTCTAGAGACAGGAATGGACATGCCTAGTCAGGGGACAGGGCACCTGGAGACCCAGTTGGGGATAGAAAGGGGCACCAAATAGGGACCCAACTCTGAGCAAGGCCAGTTGCCTGGGGACACACGTAGCCAGTGAACACTTTAAATGAAAAACTGGCAAGAGCCTAACACAGGAGATTGCAGAGCGCAGATGAAGTCGGTTTGGGTCTCCCGGAATCAGGGGCATTTCCTGAGCCCCAGGACTGCCTGGCAGCCCACCCTCAGCTCCCCACTCCTGTCTTCAACACCAGGCTCTTCACAATCTTTGGCTGCCCCTCCAACAACCCAGATCCCAGGCTGTGCCCTCACCGCCAGGACTGAAATTGAAGAGGGGGGGAAGCGGGCGGTTGTTGGGGAGCTGGGTTCCAGGACATCGCAGTTCATCAAAGAAGCTGTGGGCACAGGCTTCCAGCGGGGAGAGCCTCGAGGACGGTGTGTACTCCAGCAGGCTAGAGCAGAGCGCGATGGCCTCAGGTGGCGTTCGGGATTTGAACACCTTGGGGGGTGGAGGGGGCAGAGGTGACAAGGGTGAGACGCTCTGGGCCCTGGTATACTCCTGCCCACCTCCCACAAGCCCACTTTCCACATGAGGCAACTGAGGCCCGGCCTCTGAGGGGAGGTCAGTTTGTATCAGATGAGCAACCCGCTCAGGTCCCATGACTGTGTGGGCCCTGCTGTGAGCGTGTTTCCCCACCAGAAAAACAGGACTCTTGTATTTACTGTGGGTCCTCAACTTTTAGAGTATGGGAGATTCCAAAACCTTTGAAATGTGATGAAAGTTACTGACCCACCACTGAGCCATGACTCTAGCCAGGTCCCCAGACCGGTTGGCCTCCAATGGGGACCTCAGCCATGCTGCCTGAGCCCCTAGCCCTGCCCCACCTTTGTCCAGGGGTGAGCTTTAATCTGGGGGAACTTGAACTCCGTGTAGTTGGGGTTCATCTCTCGAATCTGTTCCCGGGTTGGTGTTCCCAGCACCTGTAGGGAAAGGGAGGGGTCTGAGCCAAGGCCCTTAGCGCTTAGCCCAATCCCTGCCCACCCTGGCCCTGCCCTCACCTTGATGATCTCCACCAGCTGGTCTACCCCACTGTCCCCAGGGAAGATGGGCTGGCCCAGGAGGAGCTCGGCCAGTACGCAGCCAGCTGACCACACATCTGAAGAGGAATGGGGCAGGGTGAGAACTACCATGCCCATCCCCTGGCATACATTCCTATCCTCATGGTCATCCTGAGAGATGCCAGGGAGCCCCATTTTCTCGCCTCAGAGAGGAAGTGCCTTGCTCAAGGTCACACACAGCTTAGGAACATAGGAGCCTGACTTTGAACCTCCAAGTCCACCTGACTGCACTGTACTCTCCAACCTAGATGTTTCCATTGCCTCTCTCCACTTTGTGACCCCAATAAGCCTTTTCTCTGCCTCTAGCTTCAGAGGACAGATCAACAGGCCAAGAACAGGTACCTGTGTTCTTTGGGCCTCAGGAAGGTAAAGCATTAAGTGGGCTGCCTTACTCACTTCTGGCCTCTATCCTGCCCTTGGGAATAGCTATAGGCCGGTAGTCACCCCTCCCTGGTCTGAACCTTGACCGCCACAGCACAAGTTCACATCTAGGGACCATGAAGTTTCCTCACACTGCTGATGACTGTTCTCTTCCAAACACTTTCACACCCTCTCCTAATGCCTGGAAGTTGGCGCTGTCATCCCCAGCAACAGGAAAGGACATGGAGGCCCTGTGAGCAGGTCACACCCTCATGATGGCAAAGCCTTACCTCCCGATTCCCCCAAGGTCACCGTCAGCCCCTCCCCCTGCCTGAGAAGAGAGGACTGACTGGGAGGTTCCAGAGCTGGTATGGACTCTGGAGTCAGGTCAGCTTTCAAAGCCCAGCCCTGCCCAGTCCCAGCAGTGTGACTGCGGGCAGGTGGCCTCACCACTCTAAGCTTCAGACTGCTCAACTGTAAAATGCACACATGACAGCATCACCTTCCTAAATCTGAGGACTGGCTAAAAGAACAGATGTTAAGCTTTTATCACCGAGCCTGGCAGACACACAGGAAGAACTCAAAAACTGCCATGACTGCTATTCCCACCCCCACCCTCCCTCAAATCTGACCGATGGATGAGGTGTAATCAGTGGCTCCGAAGATCAGCTCTGGGGCCCGGTAGTAGCGAGAACAGATGTAGGAGACATTGGGCTCTCCTCGGACCAGCTGCTTTGCACTGTGGGAAGATATGGGTAGGCAGGAGTCAACACAAGCCAAGGCTCGGGATCCCTCCTCGCCCCTTCAGCCACCCAGCACACCCCGGGTCAGGCCCACCTGCCAAAATCGCAGAGCTTGAGGACGGCAGTGTCGGGGTCCACCAGCAGGTTCTGGGGCTTGATGTCGCGGTGACACACACCCTGGGAGTGGATGTAGGCCAAGCTCCGGAAGAGCTGGTACATGTACACCTGGGGCAGGCAGGGGACAGCAGAACTCCAGCCCAGCTCTCCCCGCAGAGCACACCCCTGCTCCACCATCTTGGCCTGAAGAGCCCTTCCACCCACTCTCCCTGACTTGAAAACAGTTCGCTGCCCCTTGGTTCTCGAACTTTAGTGAGCACCAGAATCACTTGGCGGCCTTGTTAAAACAGGGACTGCGGACTGCTGGGCCCCACGCTCAAGAGTTTCTGATTCAGTAGTTCAGGATGAGGCATTTGCAACAAGCCCCCTAGTGCTGGTGCTGGTCCATACTTTGGAAACCATTGCTTCAAGCACACACTTCAGCAGAAGCCTGATGAATGAGACAGATACATCAGGAAGGCCTTCTTTTAAAACAGGCTGGGGAGCCTCACCAAAACCACTGGCTATAGGAAAGGCTCAGCCTCCTTTGCCCACCAGTCAAAACCACCCACGAGCCAGCCCCTCTCCAGCTGGATTTTCCTGCCACCCTCTTCCCTACTGACTAGGATGTAAGTGCCAAAAGAGCAGAGATCTTTGTGGTTCCATCACTGCTGCATCCCCCAGGGCCTAGACCAGTGCCTGGCACATAATATCTGCTCAGGGATGCTTCCTGGGCCCCCTCCTCCTCTGTTACCAGTGCCCTCGGCCAGAGATGCCACTTTCTTGCCCTGTGCCTGGTCTCCTCCCAAAATACTTCCTTGATCCTTCTCACTCCCAAAGCAGGCAGGACCTCCTGTTTCCAGAATCCCCTGTGCTCCTTCCAGTATGGCAGTTGCTAGTAGTTTTATAGTTCTCTGTGATAACACCTGTCTACCCTGTTAAACTGAGAGCTCTTTAGGAGCAAGGCCTGGGTCTCAGTCAACTGGGCCTCTAGAACTGCTCAGTGCTGGCCCCGGAACACAGGCAGCCACAGGACGCATTCAACAAACCACACCACTGCCTCCCAGGAAGCGAGGTCCCACAGCTCCCACCACTGGTAGAGCCCCAGGGCTCACCTAGGCCTGGGGTACTTAAAGCCAGCGGGAGGAAAAACGGGGCCCCATGCAACCTCCAACAAACTCGCACCCAACCTCCGCCTCCCAATGCAGCTGGCTGCTCCAGCCTTGTTCTCCACAGTATCCCTAGGCCCATTCACTCATCCATTCGTTCAAACACCTCCTTACGGATAGTAACATACAGGGCACAGCACCAAGCACTGGGGAATAAGCCTGCACAGGTGATGAATGAAGACTCATGCGTTCTTGGCTCTGTGAACACTAACCTTCCCGCAACCCTGCCTCCTTCCCATCACCCCTCTGCCAAGGCTCCAAAGGCCAGGACTCTGACCTCATCGTCTCCCCTCTGCATTCTAGGTCCCCACCTCGATTCTGAGCTAACTCCACCAACACTAACCGGTACCAGTGGGCTCCCAGTATGGACCCAAGCGGCCTCCCCAGCCTGGTCAGCCTGCCTCCCTGATTGAGTCAGGCCTTGGGTTGGGCTGCCCTGCCTTTGGCGCGCTCCATCTCTGGGGGTATAGGGACAAGGGCAGGGAACGTGAGGCCTCCAGAGACCAATGTAAAACTTGGAGATGAGGGAAACCACAGAGGCAGGAGTGTCTGTCCGGAGCTCCTGGCTTTGTGGGCCTGGGCCCCAGCAGCCTGCCTGCCTGCCTACCTTGACATAGATGATAGGGATGGTCAACTTGGCCTTGGTAAAATGGCGGGCCACCCGGTACACCGTCTCGGGCACATATTCCAGCACCAGATTTAGATAAAGCTCGTCTTTCTGCAGAGAGCAAAGGAGAGGTGTGGGGCATTGTGAGAAAAGAGCAAGGAAGGGGGGGCGGGAGGGTCTGTGAGGAATAACGGGGGAAGAGACCAGCAGTCACGAGGAAGGCAGGCAGGCAAACGGGTGGAGTCAAAGTGGAGGACTCCTCCACACACTGAGGTCTCACCTTCTCCCCACTGGAGTAGAAAAAGTATCTCAGCCTCACGATATTGCAGTGGTCCAGCTTACGCATAATCTGCAGCTCTCGGTTCTTGGGGGCAAAAGAAGGCAGCCTCAGAAAACCACCAGCTCTCCCTGCCTCCCCTCCGTAGCACCCCTCACCACAGCTCTACTCCCCCACTCCTGCCAACAGAGCCAAGCAGCTACTCCCTGTGTCCCAGCTCCAAGGCCCCATGGCGCAGCCCCTAATTCCTCACCCCCAGCCCACTCCCCTCTCACACAAGCTGTGGGCTAAACTCAGACCACTTCTATGTGCTTTCTGCAGCCTACTTTTTAAAGATGTTTGATTTTTTTGCTGAGATTTACAAATCAAATGCCTTCACATATAATCTAAGTTTTCCAGCTTCTCTTGAAAAATCAGATGACGTGGCCACATGAGGCCCACCTCCCTGCCTGGCGCAAGCAACGACAGACAGGAAGTGGCCATCCAGTTCACCCTGGTCCCCACTCCTCCCCACTGCTTTCACTAGAGGCATCTGAGCCCTTGGACCCCGGCTTGGTTCCAGAGTCCCAGACTCCAGGCTTCCAATCCTCATCTTCCCAGGGGAATCCAGCCTCAACCTCTTCCCAGGAGACCCAGTCTCAGCATTCTTCTCTATTCTCTGTTCCCCTCAGGGCCTCAGAGCTCCCTATCCTCAGATCCCTCTCACTCCTGGGACTCAACTATCATCAAATTCTGAGCAGCACCCTGGAGCTCCCCTGAGAGTCCTCACTGCCCAGGACCTAGGCTCTGACCTGGTTCCCTTCAGCCTAGGCTCAGTTCTCCTACATCCAGAGTAGCCTAGGATCCAAAGGGCCTCTATTAGCTCACAGGGCACCTCTGTATGAATGAGGAAAGGGCCTCAGACCCTGTCCCTTCCTCAGACGGGACAGAGCCCCAAACCAAGGCATGTGCAGCACAGGCAGGATGTCTCCCTGCACCTGTCAAACCCTTGGAGCAGAGCTTGACCTTCGCAAATATACTCATTAGCCCCACCAGCTTCCTTTCTCCTCTGGGCAGGGGTGTAACTTAGTGGTTAAGGTGAAGGGCTTGGGAATCAGATTCTAGTCTCGACCTTGGGCAATTCTCTCATCTGAGTCTCAGTTTCCAGTTTCCGCTTACTCAGAATGGGAATAACAACAGTACCTACTCTCAGACAATCTTTCCACAAGTTAAACTCACCTATAAAGCACTTACAGCAAAAGCCCAATAAAGTCAGCTCTGGGCTCTCCTGGAATCCACATTCCCATCTTCCACACAACTTGCTCCCTTCTCCTCTGGCCCATGCTCAGATCCCCCGTGGAAGCCCAAGCCCAGCACTCTTGCTGGAGTTCTCTCACCAGTCATGTGCAGTCAAACCTCCTTGTCCCCGTTCCCCCCAAGCTACCTTGAACCTCTTGTCCTGGAGAACCTTCTTGATGGCCACCAATTCCCTCGTGTCTGCCAGCCGTGCCTGGTACACGACCCCAAATGAGCCACTGCCAATCACTTTGATGTCTGTGTAAGCCACCTCCTGGGAGCGCTCTGGGCCTTGGCCTAGAGTGGCTACCACTGTGGTCACCTTCCCACTGTCACCTGGGGAGCAAAGGGAACACAAGATCTACTGACCTTTCCCCTCTGGCCACCACCCCATCCTGGGGCTGTGAGAGGGAGGGGAGTCACTACAGGAAGCTCACTGGGGGGGTTCTTTGTCCCTTCCCCAATCTTCAAAGATGGCTACTGGATGCCTCCCAGTGCCCTTTCCCCTCTACCCTTCATGGAACCCCAAATCCTGACTCCTCCCATAGGAGAGGATACTGACACATAAAACCTCTTGCTGTTCAAGGGTTGGTGACCCCTAATTTCCACTTCTAGTAAGCAGCAAATCACTGGTCCCTCCTGATTTGAGGAGGCACCAACACTGCCAGATGTTGAATCCATCCACTATGAGCTAACTGCCTTCTGGTCCCTCCTCACTGGGGAAAGCCTGACCTAACCTCTTCTGCTTGAGAGTGGTAACCCTGAGGTAATTCTACTTTAGGAAAGCACTAACCTTTCTCACAGCTCAGGGTATAGTGATCTCTTAAGTCCTCCCTAAGTGGAACTGGTAACTTCACCACTGGTTTCTGGTGACAGAAATGAATGACTCCTCCAGTAATGAGTGCTAGTGCCCTAACTCTCACGTTGGGGGGACAATTAGCTCTTACCCAAATACTTTGGGGCTAGAAAAAAGCACTGGCCTGACCTCATCTGTGAGGTCCAGAGCCCCAGACCCCATCCTGTGTGTAACTGGTCTCTAATGAACAAGCACTTAATAGTGAGAATGGTGAACCTGATCTCTATCATCAGGGAGCTATCCCAGCCTCAGTGCTTTAAAGGAAAGCTATAATTCCCAATTCCATTCTGTAAATGGCAACAAAATTTGGCAGCATTCTTGGGGGATAGTGATCCCTCTTCTTTGGGTAACTGATGAAAGGTTCCCCAAAGAAAAGGGATCAATGATGAATCAGATCCATTCTGAGGGGCCAGTGACACCATCTTTTGGAGGGAGATGATCCTACATAGCTATTTTTCCAGAGCCAGTGACATCATTCCTCAGAATAATGAGATAGGTATAACTTCACATCTCTATTCTATGGGGTAGAACTGGGACCCTCCCCTGCCCTCATTCCATTTCTGTGAAAGGAGACCCACTGACCCATCTTTTTTGAATAATACTGACTATGGACTTGGTCTGAAAAGTATGCTGACTTCCAATCTATCCTCAAGAAGCAGCAATCATTAATTTCTACCATTGGGGGCACAATTCTACATATTACGGACAGGTAATGATAGTAGGCCTATTCTTTTAAAACGGAAGGTGACTATGTACCAGGTTTGGAAAGCCCTGGCCCTGTTCTTAGGGGACACAGCAAACGCAAATCCCTGCTTCTAAGTGATATTCTCTCCAAATCCCCATGCTCTGAAGGGAAGCACATTCAGATCCCTCCTTCTGGATGATGATGATCTTATTCTTGTTCTCTTGGGAAACAATAACCCTTGAGCCCCATTTGCAAGCGACAATGACCCCTGATCCTGTTCTCGAATGGATGGCAACATCGGATCCCTGTTTTGAAGGCTCTCGGACCCAAGACTTCGGTACTGGAAGAACAGGAACCTGTGACCCCTGTCTCTTGGAGAATTACTAAATCTAATTCTAAACTCCAAGTGATGGTAACCCCCCCAAATCCCTTTCTCTGGGATGGGGGAGAGCTCAGATCCCAGTTTGGGGAGGCACAGTGACCTCGAGCTCCTCTCTAAGCATAAAGAAAAACCTGATCGACGTCTAAGTGACTTCAGGAATCCGATCTCCACCCGCCACGGGCGACGCTAGTACTCACGGCCCAGCTTCACTCCGGGCGGCGGGAAGCTGGTGCCCGCGCCGGGGCCGCCGCTGCCTCCTCCGCCGCTGCCGCTGGGGCCACCCCCGGAGCTCGAGGCCCCCACGCCCCCGCCCATGGCTCCGACTGACGTCTTCCCGCCGCCACTGCCGCCTGGGCCAGAAGCCGAACCCCCGGGGCCGCCGCCGCCGCCGCCGCCGCCGCCGCCTGGCTCCGCGAATGAGCTGGTCCGCGCCCGGCCCGAGCCCCCAGGGCCGCCCCCTGAAGGCGCGCCACCGCTCATGGCGCCGAGCGCAGGCCCAGGTCGCGGGGCTCGGGCTGCCCGGGTTGCCCCCGCCGCTGCCGCTGCCGCCGCCTCCCCCGGGCTCCGGCCTCTTCCAGGCCGCGCCGCTCGGGCTCCGGCTCCGGCTCCGGCCCAGCGCCCGCCGCGGGGCACGCCGGGAGATGCAGTCCGCCGACCCTGCGCGCCGCCGTCGCCGCTGTCGGCCCTCACAGAGAGCCGCGCGGCACGCCGGGAAATGGAGTCCGCAAAGACCTCAGAGTGGACCGCGGGGATGATAGGTCGCTCTGCACCTCGGGAAACACAGTCCTGGGCAATAAGTTGGCCGACTGTGCCCACAGCGGACCCTGAAGCACTTTCGGAAGTAGGATCAGAGTCGCACACTCACTCCATTGCGGCAACCGCGCGTCCCTAGGTGTGGCTCAGAAATGTAGTACTCCATCAATGAGCTGTGTAGACCTGATGCAATCCGGGAAACGGAGTTCAGTCGCTCACTTAGTATATTGGCTGTATGCCGACCAGCGCCAGGTGCACTCTGGGAAATTGAGTCGGAACCCGCGGACCCGCCGCAATCGGGCCGTGAGGCAAGCCGGGAAATGGAGTCATCGCCACGCCCTCACCGCATTGCAGGTGTGAAGCTACTCCCAAAGCACGCCGGGAAATGGAGTCCCATATGATCCCTAAACCCCAAGTGGATACTGCA
Source organism: Balaenoptera borealis (assembly GCF_965194805.1). Lineage (NCBI taxonomy): Eukaryota > Metazoa > Chordata > Mammalia > Artiodactyla > Balaenopteridae > Balaenoptera > Balaenoptera borealis. The sequence goes on along the minus strand of NC_138878.1, from coordinate 57,542,591 downwards.
GTTCCGGAGATAGGCTAGGAAATGGAATAGCATTCCTCCTCCCTCGTTCGCTAGGCCGCAGTCCCCGCTGGAAAATGTAGTCAACACCGAGGCTTCGGAGCAGTTGCTACAGCGAGCCCTTGTGTCTTCTGGGAAATGGAGTTCAAGGCAGCCTTCCCACTGACTGAAGGGGAGGGATCTACCATGATCCTGAAGCATGCTGGGGAATAGTCCAGACCGGATTCCGACCGTTTGTGAGGCGAGACTGCAGAGGCTTGCCGGGAAGTGTAGTCTAATAGGTACCTTCGGGAGAGCGTGAGCGACAGGTGAAAGACAGTAGTCGCCTAGGGGAGACTGAAGAAAGTTCCAACGCCTCCTGCCCCGCCGCCAGGTCCCAAGAAAAAGCCGAAGTCTATCAGGGGCTGCTGGAAAATGGAGTGCAAACACTCCAAGTTCCAAGTTTCCACAAATCCGGAAGGAAAACCCTCCCCGCAAACGATTTAGGAAACAAAGTTTCCGGTGGTTTATCAGGACAATACAGTCTTCGGATACTGTCTAGCTTTTTCTAGCAATGTAGGTTGCACCAGCAGGCTGAGCCGAAGTTTGAAAGAAATGAAAATAGAATTTTTCTTGAACCCCCATTAAGCTTTTTGCATCCTCACGCTTCCTAAATCACAGGATCCTGAAAGGCCCAAAAGAAGGAAGCCGGCTGCTAGGAGTAGCCTTGGGTTTTGTGCACGCATTATATCGCCCCACTTATCGATTCATACCCGGAAGGACAGTAGCCCCAAAGCGCGCTGGGAAACAGAGTTCGTGTGTGTGTGTGTGTGTGTGAGAGAAAGAGAGAGAGAGAGAGAGAGAGAGAGAGAGTGTGTGTGTGTGTGTGTGTGTGTGTGTGTGTGTGTGTGTGTGTGTGTGTGTGTGTGTGTGTGTGTGTGTGTGTGTGTGTGTGTGTGTGTGTCCCGGAAGTACTTGGAACTAGAATGAAATCACCCTCCGCCCCTCCTGCCTTGTGGAATGATGGGAAATGGAGTCTCTAGACTTCACTTTAATCAGATCCTGTGATCACACTAATTGTCCTGTCCTTTCTGAAGCCTGAAGAAAGTCTCGTCCACTCGGTCTGTAACTGACCGCAATTCCCAGCGGACACAAACCCCTGGGGTAGGACAGACGGTAGCGCTAAAGCCTTTTCAAACTGCATTAACCAGAAGGCAAAGCGCAGTCACACTTCCGCTCTCTTCTTAATGAAGGAGGCTGCATCACGCACAGCCCAGAGCGGGTACTTCTGGGAATTGTAGTAGTTTCTCAGTCAAACAGTGTCTGCTGCCCTCTGGCGGCGGCTCGGAGTCCACAAGCAAAAATCCGAGTCAAGCGCCAAAGCCTAGGGAATCCTAAACTGGACCAAGAAGGTCTGCAAGGGCAGAAGAGCAGGGCGGAATAGCGGCGGTTACTTAACGGCCAGAACCCGTGAGACATGCGCAGTGGGCCGCGCGTGGGCAACCGCCAGAGGGGATTGGGGTCCGTCGGAGTCTGAGGGAATCTTACCTGAGTGTCTGTACGAGCTGAGAACGTTTGTTGAGGGGTGCTAGAGCGGGTTGTAAGTGGCTATGAGGGGCCTATGGGTGTCTGGAGGTGCTCAGGGGAGTCTTTGAAGAGGTGAACTGGTCTTCCTGGAGACCAGTGAAGTCAGAGAGGACTTGGGGTGTCTGTAAAAGGTCTGTGGGAAACTGTGAGAAACTACTGGTGACTGAGGGTATCTCTGAGGGATGGTTGAGAAGCATAAGGAAGGACCTTTGGGGGACTGTGGGAGTACTGGAGATTATCGGTAAGAAGAGGGTCTCTCATGGGATGAATTAATTGATGAAGTGTCTTGAGATCTATAAAGGGCTTTATACTTGGTTATCAGAGATCCCGGAGGATGTGGAAGGGAGCAAGGGTATGGTCTTGCAGAAACTGTGAATAGATTTAGGTGGGTCCTTAAAGATTAGAGGAGCCTCTGGAATTTTCAAGACCAGATGCCACCTGTGACATCCCACTCAGCCAGAATTTGGGGCAGGAAGTCTGCTTGGGCTGTGGAATAACCTGGAGAGCAGTTCTGGAGCTGAGTGCTTTTGAGTCCACGATAGACCCGGTTTAGAGGTGCTTTGAAGGCGCTAGAATCAGGTGCTGAGACTACTAATCAGGGTCCTCCCTCCTGCCTCCAATGATGACAGCCCTCTTTCTCCATCACACCACCACCACCACCAACTCAGCTGCATCTATGTTGCCAGGAGACAGGCCTCATCCCAACTTCCAGAAATAGCCCAGTGGCCCCCACCCTAAGGGAGTGACTTACATCACCCAGGAGAGGGAGCAGTTGCCCATAGGCTGCCACGAGAGCCTCAGTTTCCTGCCAGTACCCCAGCCCTGGATCCTCTCTTCGCTGCCAGTGGGCATCATTTGGGACCACCCACCCTGGGCTGGCATGAAATGAGGATGAAATGAGAGTGGGTAGGTGTTTCCAGCCCCTTCCCCCTCAGAGTTACACAGGGTGATATTTCACGGGGAAGCCAGTCCAACAGGCCCTGAGCCCTCAATTCTCACTCTCTCTTAGCAGCTGTGTGGCCTTGGGGAACTCTTTCCCCTCTCTGGGCCTCCAGCACCTCACCTGCACTGAACGGGTTGCGCTGTCTCTAAGGGCACCTCCAGCTTGGATTCCTCCTCCTGATTCTTTCATCTCTGATTCAAGCTCTCCAACTTGGGCTTCTAGCCTTATGAGCTCACCTCTTAGATCCTATGATCTTGAGATCCTGGTCTAGGTCCAACGTCCTGGCTTTAGGAGGAGAACTCAGTTGTTGAAAGAACATGAGCTTCAGAGACAGACTTCACTTAAAGTCCTAGCTGGGCTTAAGGTCTTGGGCAAGTGATTTAAGTGAGCCGCTTGCCCCTACCTTGCTGGATGTTGGAGATAAAGCGCTGCACCTCCCAACTAGGTACCTGGCATACAGTAGGTCAATCAATAGCAACTATGATGAAGCCAGTCCCTTCTTAACTTGCTGGCGGAGAGTGTTTCCATGGTTTGATGAGAAGATCACTAAGGTACCTTGCAAGGTCTACATTTCAACAGCCAGCAAGCCTGTTGCCAAAGGACTCCCAGATTAGCTCATAAGCGCATCCAAGGAGAGTGACGTGTGGGAGAACCTCAGAGGTGCGCAAAAGGAGCTCCATGGAGGCACGGCTAGGAATTCACAGAGAGGAAAGACATTGTAGGCAGGAGAGCAAGGGCCATGGCGTGCTGTTGAAGAGCCTAAGGGGCTCCCAAGGAGGAGCAGATCCCCCATGGAAGAGGGGAGCAGTCAGAGGGCCAGAGCATGCCTGAGACCTTCATCATCAGGCCCAGGGGTTAAGTGCCACCCAAGGTCAGGAGTTCATTTCCCAGGCCTGGATTTGCCCCGTTCAGATGGGGTTAGGCCCTCTGGCCATAGGTCCATTTGGGGGTCCAGTCTAGGTCCCTGTCCTTAAGAACCAAGCAAAGGCTGTTGCCCTGCAGTGGCTGCACCCAGCACCCAGGACAGATCACTGCATCCAAAGGTCCAAAGTTTTATTGTTTTGAATACATTCTCCAGCAGCCCCCAACTTCCCTCCCCCCAACCCTCCGTCCCCAATACAGAATAAGGCTTGACCACAGACCCCCAGCCCAGGGGCCCCAGCTGGGAGGCAGAGGGGGCTTCCAGTTTGGTTTCAGGGCACCCCCTTCCCACCTGCCTGCCTACGGGCTAGTTCCTAGGAGCAGCTGGGGGTGAAGGGGTTGGACTGGCGCTGGGGTGGGAAGTAGGAGAGGGATAGCAGGCACTTGTAGAGATTTGTGGCCTATGGGCGGCACCCCTCACCCTCCTCCACCCCCAACCCCCCCCCAACAGAATTTTTGGTTCAGGTTCATCATAAAACGTTCCTCCCTCCTCTGCCGCAACCCTGTGGGGGGGTATGAGAAACCCAGGCACTCATGGCCCCTGGAGGGGCAGGGAAGGCAGGATCGGGGCTGAGGATGGCCGGGGGGTGGAAAGGGAGAGAGGTACAGGAGGCAGAGAACAGGGAGGGAGACAAGGCTTTACTTCCTAAGCGATTGTAATAAAAAAGTTCCTGGGCTTTGAGGCCAGAGCCTCAGTTCAAATATAAATTCCCCAGAATGGAGGTGGCCCCCTTAACTCCCCCCTCCCCCCTACCACTCTGCCCGGAGCTTAGAAACCCATAGAGACAGGGGACAGCCCCCAGCCCTGGGCACCCACCCACCCTCACCGTTAAAAAAAAAAAAAAAGAAATTAAAAGTTTCATACAAAACATGAGGGAGGGGAAAGGGAGGAGGCAGGGAAGAGACGAGAAAGCTGCCCTCACCTCCAGGGAATGGGGGGGGTTAAGGCAGCAAAAGAGGCGGGGGGGGGGGGGGGGTGGAGGGAACGGGGGTCCCCTGCCCACAGCCCTCAGGAATCTCGATGCTCCAGAGAGAGCTGGGCGGTAGCGTGCTGGAGGTCAGAACTCACCCGCCTTGGGGTGAGGGGCCCCCCGGCCTCCCCAGGCCCCTCCCCACGCACCTTCTTGTCCTCTCCCTCATCCTCGAGGCCCCCAGTGGGGCCCCCACCCCCACCCCCCTCCAGGCGACAGTCTTCACTCCAGCGCCGTTTAAAGCGCAACTTGAGGGGCATGCATTGGGCTGCCCCGGGTGCCTCGCCGGGGTCGGGCTTTGGGGGTGCAGGGGGGGCACGAGGCGTCTTGAACACTTCCCCGTCTTCCTCATCCTCGTCGCTGATGTCAGTCACCTCCACCTCCTCTGACTCGCCTTCTGAGATAGGCTCCACCTTGATCTGGGGAGGGGGCGGTGGGGGGGCGGGGGGGGCCAGCGCCCCGGCCCCCTCGGCCAGCCCGCCTGCGCTGCCACCGCCACCGAGGGCACCGCCACTGCCCTTGTCAGCGCCCGCCAGAGCCTTCTCCCCAGCCGCCCGCTGCCGGCGTCCCAGTGGGGGCGGCTGGAGCTTAAACTTGAATGGAGAGGAGGAGGAAGAAGAGGAGGACGAGGCTGAGGAGGGGACTGGCGGGGTCTCAGGTGCCATGGGCGGCAGCGGGCACTTGTCAGCGCGCTGGGGCTGCGGCACCACCAGCCCAGGGTAGTGCAGGAAGGCGCGGGGGCTGAGGTGGTAGTTGTAGACGCTTTGGGTGTGGGCCTGCAGGTACCGTTTCATGTCCTCAGGGCTGAAGGAGAAGTGGGAGCCTCCCCCCGAGCCGCTGGGGCCCCCGCCACCACTGGGGTACATAGGGCTCAGCGTGGGTGAGGGAGTGTAGGCCAGGTGGGTGGGTGTCATGGGCAGAGCCGGTGAGAGCTGAGGGGGCAGCAGGGAGCCAGGCCCGGCTAGAGGCGACACAGGGAAAGGGCTGAGGGGCTCAGGGCCACCCCGGGGCCGGGGGTAGACACGGAAGACACCAGGGTCATGGGGCAGGCGGGCCAGCGGGGGCCCGCGGAAGGCACCCAGCTCCGGGGGGCCAGGCGGTCGGGCCCGGGGGTCCTCTCCCAGTGGCTCTTCCAGCTCTGACGTGCCATCGCTACAGTCACTGACAGAGCCTCGGCCCAGGCGTCGGGCCACCACAGCCGAGAAGAGGGAGGATGAGGACGAAGAGCAGGCCGGTGGTGAGCGGGGGTCCTCGGTGGGAGACAGCACCTCGGAGGGCGTCGAGGGAGGGAAGCGGAAGTGGCTGCCGCCCGTCGGCACTGGCGGGGCGCTCTGGGGCACCGCACCCCCTGGCGGGAGAGGGGAGACACGATGTCAAGGCCCCCAGCCTCGCCTGGACATTCAGACAGACCCTGTCCTCCCTCTGAGGCCATGCTTACCAGCCCTTGTACTCACCAGCCAACCCCACATCGATGAAAGGGTAATTAACCAGCACCAGTTTGTTGAAGTTGAACTTGTAGGTGAACCGTTTCCCCTTAGTCTTATGCAGAATACGTTTGTTGTAATAATAGCTGTGGATGTAGAAACACCATTGGACGGTCAGTCACACGGGACCCAAGTCCAGACCCCGTACCTTGACACGTGTGAGAGCTGCTCGCAAAGGGCGACCGAGAAACATGGGCCACCCGAGAGAAATCAAGGTCCAGAGGGTGGAGACCAGCTCTCCCCTCAGTTCTGGGGCCAGACTAGAGGCCACGTCCCTGGCTGTATTCTCTCCTCAGGACACCTCGGTGTGACAAATGGTCTCAGAGAGGGGCTGGGACTTGCCCAAGGTCACACAGCTGCGATTTGGACCCGGAAGGCAAACCCAAAGCCTATTCCCATGGGCCAGGGGCTCCCAACCAGTGGGGGGCTGTCCACATCTGCCCAGGGGCATCTGCCCTCCTCACCGCAGGGCCCGGCTCAGCTTGTCATAATTCATCTGGGGCTTGCACTTGCGGACACCCCAGAGCCGAGCCACCTCGTCGGGGTCCTTGATGACGAATTCCCCGTAGTCCCCCTGCCAGGCGATGACACCCTGGTACTCCTCCTTCCGCAGCAGCTCCAGGATAAAGTGCCACAGCTGGATCTGCCTCGAGCCGGGGGATGACTCCGGCTTGTAGGCCCAATCCGGGAAGGCAAACCCTGGGGACAGGAGGCAGGGGTGCGGCCCCGGGTCAGGGCGCCAAGTCTGGGGCCCTGGGGCCCATCCCAGGGTCCACCCCCTACCCCGCCCTTAACGTGGGGAAATCCGTCTCCCCCTGCCAAGCCAGGACCTGGTTAGAGGGAGACAGTGTGTGTCTGTCTGTGTGTGAGGGGGGCTAGACAGGAGCTGGGGGGAGGGGAAGCTGGAGCCTGCTCCAGCGACACCGGGAGAAACAGGAAACCGTCGGCGGCGGGTCCCGGGGCCAGTGCCAGGGGGCCAGGCACCAAGCCAGGCCGGCGGGCAAGGCTGCCAGTGGGGGAGGGGCAGGAAGGGGCACACGTGGCCAGACGGGTTGGGGCTAGCCCCCCCCAGCCCACCCGCACTCCCGTTCAGGGTCAGTCACTACCACGCCGCCCCCCCCTGCCCCCCCGACCTTCTCTGTTCCCCTCCTAGGAACGTACACTGTCTCCCTCCCAAGACCTACTGGAGCCCTTACTCCCACCCTAGGCCCCGAGAGAGGAGGATTTTTTTTTTTCTTAAAAGGACCAGGAGGGGTGGGGTGGCTGGTTGACGATGAGGTCAGCGCTTGCACACACAGAGGCTTCTGTCTTCCCTGGAGAGTGAAACCCAGACTGTCTGAGAGAGCGCCCCCCCCCGCCCCCCCATCAAGCCCTGGACCCTCTGTGCTGCACTGCCCTACCCAGACCCGGGCGCACGGACCCAACCTGGCTGGAGGGCCTCAAGACTGAACAGGCACCGCTCACTGTAGCCTGCTCCCCCTCCTGCCTTCTCATCCTCAGCTTCTTCCCTGCCCACCTACCTACCCGCCCCCAGCATTAACCTTGGGTAGAGGTTGGTGGTGGGCTGGCTGGTCCCTAGAGGTGGTGGGCAGCCTGGGGGGGAGAGTTGGAGGGGCTGCGGTTGTTGTCATTTCCCAAACCCCCGGGTAATCAGGGGTCATCAATAATTCAGCACTAGGCAGCCGGTAATGGAGGGGTGGGAGGAGGGAAAGGGAGGAAGAGAAGGGGGGAGGCAAGACAGAAGTCCTGGTGCCACTAGAGGGAGAAGGCCAAGGTGGAGAGCTAAGGATGGGCGGGGTCCCAAGTCCCAATCAGGCTGCAAGGGTCAGCCTCCCTCCCCTGGCCCTGCTCACACCCCAGCTCAAGCAGGTACCAACCAGGCCTGGGGCAACATGGAACCTCCCCCAAAGACTCCACCCAAGTCTGGAATCCAACAGGGGATCCTTCCCCATGGGGACCCAGGGGATCAGCAGTTCCTATTCCCACAGGGGCCACTCCCTCTAAATCAGAGCCGACTCTAACCTCTACTGGGACCCAGCTCCCTGACCCCTGGCATTGGGGAGACTGGGATGGCCGGCATTCCCCACCTGGTCCCTGCCTCATTCAGAAATTCCAGCCTCAAACCAGCCCCTCAGGGCTCCAGGGCTATGACCATATGACCTCCAGCTGGTCACAGACCCAGGGTACTGTACCAGCAGCCCCTGCTCCATTCAGAAGTGACAGCCCCTGACAACACCTTCCATGGACCCCAGCATCCACAGCCCCATCCCTCTCTTGGGAATCCAGGCGTTCACCCCTTTACGCTCACCCTGCCAGAGAACCCAGGTCCCAGGGTCTTGCTGAGGGCCCAGAGGTCCCTGGGAACCCAAGAGTCCGCCCGCTCCATGTACCCTCCAACCTCCTCCAAACTCCTGTCTCCCTTCAGGGCACCAAGCTTTGCGCTCCCCCCCACCTAAACCCCAATCTGGCTCTCCGACTCGGGGTGGGGGCCGAAGCCCCTGAGACATCAGTCTAGAGCTGGGGTGTGTACTGATTTCCACCCTCCCCCCAAAATTAAAGCCACCCTTCCCAGCCCACCCGCCCCAGCCTCCTTGTCCCGGTAACCAGGCAACGTGTGTGCAGCGACAGTCCTGGGAGCGGGGGAGCAGGAGGCTAAAAATAAACTTTGCAGAAGAGAAGGAGTGAGAGAGACTACATGCAACACAAAGGGAAGGGAGGTGGGGGGCTCTGGAAAGGCCTCAAGCTGCATTCCGGGGGCTGACCCAGGCCCCCTAGTTAAGCCCCCACCCTGAACAAACCACCTCCCAGGCCAGAACCCTGGCTCCCACTCGTGGCAAGGGCCCTCCCTATTCCCAGGTCCACCCCAAAGCCAGCTTTCCTCATCGGACATGGCATACATGAGGGCCTGTTCCCAGCTTTGGGGGGAGAAGGAAGATGAGGGGTGACGTCAGGGTGTCTCAATGGGGCTCTGTTCCCCAGGCTTTGGAGCCAGGAGCCAGGCACGGGCAAGGGGAGCATGTGTGAGTGTGTGTTGTGTATGGGTCCACGTGCTTAAAACAGGGAACCACCCGGCCCGCACCAAGAAAGCTTGGGGGTGCAGGACCTCTGGAGCATGGGGGTACAGCGAGGCAGAGACAGAGCAGCTGACACTGAGAGAAGAGCTGAGGACATTGCCAGACAGGGTGGAGAAGAGGCAGCAGACAGGAAAGGCTGGGATGGCGGGGTCCCAGAAGGCACACCTGGGTCCCACGGAGGCGGGGTAGGGAATCTCCCAGACAGACTGTGGAAACCTGGGAGGGGGGGTTTGCAGAATTATTGGGCGCCCCTCAAATTCACATAACTGCCCAAACTTTTTTTAAAAGGACTCTGGGGGTCGGAAGGGAGGGGTAGTGGTAGAGGAAGAACACGCCGGCCTCCTGGGGGGCCCCGCCACCTCCCCCAGTCCAGGCAGCCTTCGGTGGCGCCAGAGCCGGGAAGAAAACAGGAAGTGGGAAACAGCCGCGGCAGAGGAGAGAGGGGCCGGGATGGAGGATCGGATGGAGGGGCGCGCAGCGGCCAGCCAGGAGGCAGATGGACCCATGGACCGACTGGGAGACCAGTACAGGCCCCCGCCCCTTCCCCTAGCCAGAGAACCCACACGGCGCGGCCCCAAGACTGGGTTGGGGGAGCGGCCCAGCCGGTCCCACCAGGCGAAGGCCCGTAGCAGGGAGGGAAGACGAGGCGGGGTTGTCTGGGTGCCTCGGCCCCCTCCTCCGGCGAGGGGAGGCTCCTGATGCCCCCAAGGCCCAGCGGCCCTGGAGCCTTTGGGAGCCAGAGAGTATGTGGGACGCACGTGACTGACCCTACTGCACTCCGAACCCCTGCCCCACGCCCAGCCCCCTTCTAGGCCCCAATCCCCAGGCGCCGGAGCCCGGCTCGGAGCCCTTTAAGAGCCGCCCCCACCCGCCGAGCGACGGGGGGGCGGGGTGGGTGGGCCGGTCGGGGCACACACCCTCACACAGGAGCCCTAGCCGCGGCCGCCGCCGCCGGGGGAAGGAAACAAGTTTGAACAGCGGCGCCCGGCCCCCTTCCCCCTCCCCCGTCCCCGCCCCGGGCCGGATTCCGACGGGGTAGACGGGCAGGGGGCGGCTGGGACCCCTCCCCCAGCGCGCTCGGGCGCAAAGTCCAGCCAGCGAGAGCCCGGGGGCGGCGGGGGAGGGGAAGGGGGAAAGTCCGAGGGGGGGGGGTTAATCCTGCTGCCCCCCGCCCGCCGACCGGGGCGGGGGAGGGGAACCTTGGCCCCTTAAGGAGGAGCAAGTTGGCGGGGAAGAGGGGGGAGGAGGGAAGAGACGGCCGGTTGAAAGAGAAGAGCTGGATGAGGGAGGGGGGCGGGGGGGGGAGCCTCCGCGTCCACCCCCACCTTCCCCACCCTCCCCAACCCCGGGTCCCCGGAGGCGAGGGAGGAGGGTTCCCAGGTCTCTCCCGAGCGACCTTAAAGCCGCGCGTTCTAAGGTCGGAAACAAAAAGTTCCTTTTTCGAACGTTCGGGCTGCGCTTTGGAACTTTGCGACTCGGCGCGGGCGGGGGAGCGAGGAGCCGGCGGAGACGGGCGGGGGAGGGGCGGTGCAGCCCGGTCCCCGAGTCCCGGGCTCCCCACTCACGCCCTCCTCCTAGAGGCCATCCTGTATCCCCCTCTAAGCCGGTGCGGGGCACGCATCGCGGTGAAGGTCACGGGCCGGACCGCGCAGCGCGGAACCTGGGATAGCGGGCCCTGTGGACAGCCCCCCCCGCACACACACACCCCGCACACGTCCCGGCCCCCAGAGTGCAACGTGACAGAGCGGCGGGGAGGAACCCAGCCACCCCCGTGATCCCGGGAGTAAGGGAGAGCCCAGCTTTCGGGGTCCAGGCAAGGAGAGAACCAGGACTCGCAGCACCCATACCACTGCGCCCAGAGGCAGGAATTGGGGGTCCGGTGCACACCCCCGCTCGCGCCGCAAGAAGCAACAGGTCTGGAGTGATTGGGGGTCCCCCGGAACTGGGGATCACTCGGGCTCCCCCAGAACCCTTCAGCCCCCCCAAAGTTTCTCCGCCTGGTTTCCCGGGGCAACAAGTCTCCCCCACACGTGCTGCCCCCGCCCCCACCTGTGTCCGCCGGGGTCTTCATGCTGGGGGGCCCGGGGCGAGGCGCCCCGACTCCGGGCCGCAGCTCCCGGCGCCCGCGCTGCCCCGTCCCGTCCCGAGCCCGTCGGGCCGCCCTCGCCGATTCACCCGGCCTCGCCTCTCAGAGCCTCTCCCCTCCCCGCCGCCGCCTCCCGGGTTAATATCGCACTCCGGGGCCGGGACGCCCACGCCCCCCGGCCGGCGACGTCACCGCCGCGTCGCCATGGAGACACTGCGCCCGCCCCCTCCCCGCGCACTCTCACACACACACACACACACGCACGCACACACACACACACACACTCGTCGGCGCGCAGCCACTGAGGACCGGCCGGCTCTAGGCTTAAAGGGGCCGCGCGACGGGGGAGGAGGGATGGAGGGGGTTGGGGTGGGATGGGGTCCGGGGGGTCATGACCCTTCTCTGAGGCTCCAAGTCTGAAGATAACTTAAGTCCTCAGGACTCGCGACCTGCCGCCCCTCCTCCTCTCCTGCCCACTGCGGGGTCCAGATTTTCTTTGGAAGCCTGTAAGAGGGGTTGGGGGGTACCTTCTGATGAGTGTCAGAAACTTTTGTGAGGAGGAGTATGGACCTTTTGGGAGGAGGCAGAATTTTCTCTGCAGGGGGGCCGGGTCAGGACCTTGGAGGATGATCCAGACCACAGCATTTCCCAGGCTGGGCTCACCATGTCCCCCCACCAACAACCCTGAGCCTGAATGGGGGCAGCTGTCCAGGGGTGGGGTGGAATGGGTGGGAGGCATTTCCCAGCATCGGAAATAGGGAGGCGGCTGTGCCCTCCGTTCCTCCAGGGATGGGGTCTTGGCCTTCCAGATAGCCCCAGTCCCAACTGGGGAGGAAGTGACCAGAGAGAATGCACACGGGAGCCCGCCCCCCCATCCCCAGACTGCAGCTGTCCTGGGGACACGGCTGGCGCCGGAGGTACCCCCACCTCCACCTCCAGGGCAGGGGGTTCCGGGGATGGGGTCAGGATGCGAGGGGGTGAGCAAAGTCGGAACAAATGTGCTCCCAAAGGGGCACTGGGGGGTCGCCAGCAGAGAGGAAGGCAGGGCTTAAGGATGAAGGCCAGCGCATAGGGCAGTGTTAAGTCTGTTCTCTGCAGCTGGGAGGAATGGATGGAGCCTGAGGCTTTGGGAAACAGGAAATCAGCAATGATCAGATGGCCAACAGTCGAGGGCAAATAGAAGCTATATTCACAGGCTGATCCTGGAAACAGAGTCTCAGAAAAGACTCTGAGGTACCAAAGGAAACGAAGTGGGGAGGGTGGGGGGAGATGCTCAGAGAGAGTGAAATCAAGAAGACAGGGAGAGACGAACAGGCCACAGAGAGGGAAGGCCTGAAGGGTCCGGCTCTGGGTGCTTAGGGCTTCAAGCCCAGCCTCTGTTGCTGGGTTCCTAGCGGCGTTAGAGCAGAACCTCACCAGTGCCTCAGAAGTCTCAGGCCTCTTCCTCAGGGAGACCAAGGCCTCCCGGGAAGCATCACCCTCCTGGGGAATTATGTAACCTTGCCTACGGACAGTGCAGCTCCCCCACGGATATTGTAACCCTCTGGGAGCAGTGTGGTCCAGCCATGATAATCATCATCATTGTTATTATAACAGCTCCCTCCCCAATTGCTAACGCTCATGATGTGCCAGGCACTGGGCCAAGCATTGTCGGGACATCTTCTCATTCAATCCTCACAAAACCCCAAAGAAGGGAATTACTATTGTTAGCCCCATTTACAGATTAAGAAAATGAGGCTCAGGAAGTGTTGGAGCCAGGATTCAAACCCAACCTACCCAATTCAAAATCACCACCCTTAACCACTATATTTTACTACCTCTTTTACTGCCCCCCCCCTCAGAAAAAGATGATGCAAAGTTTAAAAGATAATAGGTCTATAACAGCCTCAGTGACCTCCATACTCCCACCAGCAAGACAGAGACTGGGGTGGCAACCCAAACTCTGCTATTTCCTGTACGCGACATAGAGCAAGTTATCTCTTTGAGCCTCAGCTTCTTCATCTGTAAAATGGAAATAATAGGCCCTACATGATTAGGTTGTTGTGAGAAATCAGAGATTTGAGGTAAGTACGCAATAAATACTGGTAATAATTATTAGCAGAGTGAACGATATACCCTGTGAATGAGGTAAGCACCCCTCACCCTATAGACTCCAACTGTTGGCAATAAACACACAGCATTGACAGTGAAATTTCCTGTTAATGGCATAATCCTACCCTGACCCAGCTGGATAACTCAATTCCACAGTTTCTGTGAAACACAATCATAGATGGTGGCTATGCCTCACGGGAGACTCTCAGCCATCCACAGAGAATGGGAGTGCCTGGTGAAAATGGCGTGTCCACAGATATTATAACCCCTCAGGGGTCTGTGTGACTCCACCATAGAAGTGTGGACTGTCTCGGATACTTCAGTTGTCTTGTGAACACTGAAAACCACCCCCATGGATGGTGAACCCCACCATTCCTATGTGAAACACCTAGATGTTGTGAGCTTGTGATGGAAACTGTCCATCACCACTGGTCATTCCTTGAAGATATACCATCCAACCAAGGCCATGTGAACTCCAATGAGCAAGGACCACCCCCCCTTTCCTCAGTTCACTATGGAAAGCCTCCACAAATGCCCCTGGGGCTGGTAAAAAGCACAGCCTCTCACAGACCTAGGATGTGCCTGGGATGAATAGTGTAACACTCCATGGAGAAAACAACTCTGGACAGTGAGGACACCCCGACTCCCATGGACCTAGTAGTTCTTGTTCCAGTTTACTGTCCTGACACAGATAACATTTATCCTATTGTTGTCAGGCAAAGGCATGGACAGAACCTATCCCCACAGAAGTCACAACTCTTCACAGACTTCACACTTAGAAAGGAAACTGTGTGGACGATAAAAATCATAATTGCAACCCACCCATTACCCATATAAGCAATAATGAACCACTACTACTCTATTGTCATTCCCTTAGAAATAGTAGGACCCACCCACACTGTTTAGAGAGCAGAGCCACCTAAACAGTGTAACCATTGTCAAACGGAAAATGTAACCCCTTTATAGTATCACCCTTCCTCATCTCCCTGACTTGAAATGCTGAAGGGCCCCAGAGCTCAGTCCCAGGTCCTCTTCTTTTCTCCATCTACACCCATTCCTTTGACAATCTCCACCAGGACCACGGTTTCATATACCATCTCTATGCTGATTACACCCGAATTTCTATCTCCATCTCAGGACTCTACCCTGAACTCCAATCTCACATGTTGAACTGCCTCATCAGTGTTTCCATTTGGATTTCTCGAGTTTGCCAAGTCATAATGGTCTTCCGGAGCTCCCCCAAACTATCCCTCCACCTCCAGTCTTCCCCATCTCAGGAAACTGCAACTCCATTTTGCTGGTTGCTCAAGCTGAATACCTTGGAATCATCCTTAATTCCTTTCTCTCATCCTACATCCAATCTGAAGGGAACTCCCATCAGCTAGCTCTTCCTTCAGCTGTTTCAGAATCAGCCACCCTCCCCTGCCACCACCATCCTGGTCTAGGGTCTCCTCACTGGTCTCCCTGCTGCCACTGGTCCCTATAGTTTGTGCTCTACGAGCAGCCAGAACGGTTTTAGTCAACCACATGACATCCCTTTGCTGCCCCAAACCCTCCAATAGCCCCTCTGCTCACTGGGAGTAAAAGCCAACCCCTTGCTTTTACAGCTCCTTGCCTGCAAGGCCCTTCCTTCCTGACCTCACTTCCCACCTTTCCCCTTCATTTCTTTTCCAACTACGCTCCAGCCTCTTTGCTGTTTCTTGAATATGCCAGGCACATTCCTCCCTCAGGGATTTTGCCCATGCTATTCCATCTGCCTTGAAGACTTTTCCCCCAGAGGTCTACATAGCTCTGTCCCTCATCCCTTCCAGGTTTTTACTTAAAAATCACCTTCCCAGGAATTCCCTGGTGGTCCAGTGGTTAGGACTCCATGCTTTCACTGCTGAGGGCACGTTGGGGAACTGTGATCCTGCAAGCCACTCAGTGTGTGGCCAAAAATTAAAAAATAAAATAAACAAACCACCTTCCCAATATGACTATGTCTGACCACTATATATACATATACATATATATATATATATATATTTTTTTTTTTTTTTTTTTTTTTTGGCACACCACGTGGCATGTAGGACTCTCAGTTCCCTGACAAGGGATCAGACCCCTGCCCCCTGCAGTGGAAACGTGGAGTCTCAACCACTGGACCACCATGGAAGTCCCTGACCACTATATTTTAAATTGGAGCCCCCTTCCTAGATCCCTGTGTCCCTTCTATGCACTATTTTTCTGCATAGCACTTAGCATCATTTGACATATATATTTTCATAATGTATTTGCTTGTCATTTGAATCCCTCCTCCATAATATCAGCTCTAAGAGGGCACGGATTTTTGTCTGTTTTGTTGCCTATAGCATCCCCAAGAGCATGGCAATCAATAATGAATGGATAAGCTCATCTTTGGACAGTGAACTCCCTTATGCCCAATGTAATGCCAATAACATGTAGCTCCATACACACAGAGAAACCCTCCTGGACAGTTGATGCCAGTGCAACCCCCTAAAGAGTATGAATCCCGATGTGAATCTCATAAACAGGGAAACCTCCATAAAAGGTGAACTTGTCCTACTCAATGTCAGTTCCACAAAGACAGGGACTTGATCCGTATTCTTCACATTCTTCATTGCTTTATCACCAGTGCCTAGACCAGGGTCTGTCATAAGAGTAGGCTGGTAATATGTATTTGCTGAAGTGAACTGAGTCTGCATACAGCTGGTATAACCCCACAACCAGATCCCATACAGACAGTGTCCGTAACTGATGTAAACCCCATATACAGTGTGACTCTCACATGGACAGTGTAAACCCCCAATAGACAGTGTAATGCTCAAAAACAGTGTGAACCCCAATATAGGCAGCATGACCCTCATAAACCTTGTCCAGATAGGCTAGCTCTCATAAATGATCTGAGCCTCATCCAAAAGTACTTCATAAACCGTGTGGACCCATATAACAGGGCAACCCACATAAACGGTGTAAACCCCACATAGGCAGTGTAACCCTCATAAACAGTGTGAGCCTCATATAGATGGTGAGAAAGCAAATGAACAACGTGCACCCCCCCATACAAATGGCTTGTCCCCTCCTTTTTTTAAAATAAATTTTTTTATTTTTGGCTGCGTTGGGTCTTCGTTGCTGCACGCGGTCTTTCTCTAGTCGTGGCGAGCAGGGGCTACTCTTCGTTGCCGTGCATGGGTTTCTCATTGCGGTGGCTTCTCTTGTTGCGGAGCACGGGCTCTAGGCGCGCAGGCTTCAGTAGTTGTGGCTCGCGGGCTCAGTAGTTGTGGCTCACGGGCTCTAGAGTGCAGGCTCAGTAGTTGTGGTGCATGGGCTTAGTTGCTCCGCGACATGTGGGATCTTCCCAGACCAGGGCTCGAACCCGTGTCCCCTACATTGGCAGGCAGGTTCTCAACCACTGCGCCACCAGGGAAGCCCTTGTCCTCTCCTTAGTGTGCGCGACCACAGAGGCGGCATAACTTGTTTAACGTTGTGTGAATTCCTCTAGCAGTAGGGTCAATTCCCACAACTGGGTAAACCTCACATGCATAGTGTAGATAAGCATATAAACAGGATTACCTCAATAAGCAGTGTGAGCCTTCATGGGAATAATGTAGCCCCATAGTCAGCATGGCCTCATGCAGGAC
Organism: Balaenoptera borealis; assembly: GCF_965194805.1. Lineage (NCBI taxonomy): Eukaryota > Metazoa > Chordata > Mammalia > Artiodactyla > Balaenopteridae > Balaenoptera > Balaenoptera borealis. The sequence continues at coordinate 57,525,820 of NC_138878.1, read as the reverse complement.
ACTGTGTCCCCGCGTGGACAGTGCCACCTGCCTGGGTGGACCACTCTGTGAATAGTGTAGACTCAACCAAAGGGTGTAATAAGCCCCAATGTCACTGTCAGTTTTATTAAGTCATGGATAATGTAGCCCTTTCCCGTAGACAGGAAGAAACTCCCTGTCCCAGTTAAACCCTCTGGGCTCAAATAGAGGTGGCCAAATAACACACCTGGCAAATAAGATGTAAGAAGTACGGACCGAGTGGGGCTTCCACAAGGCTTCTAAAAGGTAAAAGATTCAAAGTGTCAAACCCTTACATCCCATATCCCTGCTTGGAACTTGGAGCGGATGGCAAGAGCTCCAGCAGCCACTGAGGCAGAGGAGCTAAGTATGACTGAAAAGACCAGAAGGTGATTCAATCTCTTCAGAGGTAAGAGAAAAATACATCTCTATTTTATTTAAGCCACTGTTGTTTGGATTTCTATTACTTGTGTCTGAAGTGAAATCTAACTGATAATGGTTATAAAAAAATTCACTAAAGTTGAAAGACTGTTAACATTAAAAAAACAACAACCCTCTGGGCTTTTGTAATTTTCATACAATTATACTAATCCCCCCAACCTGGAAAGTCTTCACTTTCCAATAAAAAGTTACCCAACTCCCCTTCAACACACACACGTATTAGGATAGTATGACTCCCTGAAGGGTGGTGTAACCCATCATCAACAATAGGCCCCAAATAAAGGCCAAGAAATGGTGACTTCTTGAATGGCAGGGATTTCCCAGAGTCCAATGCAGGATAAGGCATACAAAAATCACCGCTCCCATTTATTGAGCACTTACTATGTGCAAGGCCCTAGATTCAGCATCTCATTTCATCCTCACCTCAACTTTATGAGATAGATATTCTAATGATCCCCATTTTTCAGATGAGGAGAGTGAGACTGAGAGAGGGTACAGGCCCAAGGCTACACAGCTAAAAACTGTTACAGCTGGGACATCAAGCAGTAGACCATAATGCCTCCTGATGGATTGATAAATGCCCCACAGATATGCTGAACCCTGGAATCCTTTCAAAAAGCACCACCACCAGCACGACTACAACACATACAAACTATGGACAGGTTACCAGTAAGGTTGTGACAGCATAGACTCTTCGGGTAGTGATAAGCTCCTTCTGAATAATAATAATCACAGCAATAGTTAACATTTTTGAGGATTTACCCTGCTAGAGACACAGACCTAATTGCTTTGCACATCTTAACTCATTACATCTTCATAACAACCCTATGCCATAGGATTAAAAAAAAAATTATCCCATTACAGATGTAGAAATGGAGGCATAGAGGGATTAAGTGATTTGCCCAAGGTCACACAACTGGGAAGAAGCCCAGCTCAGTTTGACCCTGAGCAACCTGGCTAAGCCTGTGTTATTCTTCTTCCTGCAACATCACCCCCGCTCCACATGAAAGTGTAATTTCAATGAACTGTGTAAGTTAACTGTGTTTTATGTAATTCTTCCAGGGACAGGTGAAATAGGCCTTGGACAGTGTGGACTCCCACAGATGGGTCTCCTTTATGCATGGTGTAACTCGAATAAGCAGTGGGGGTTCCTCTGTGGACATTAAAAACACACCACGGCCAGAGACAATCCTGAACAGACAATAGAGACCCCCTTTTACCCCCTGTGCTTCCTAGGCAGGGTGAATTCCTTCATGGAGAGTCCAGATCTCCCCATTGAGTCTAATTCTCCCTCACACCTGATGTGAACTGACTGTGGAACATGAAACACCATCCCAATCAATGGAAATCCTCCCCTCCCCACCCCGCCACCAACACAATGTAAGCTGTCACGGGCAATGTGAACTTTCACGCAGTATGAGGCTCCCCATGGCCGGTGTAATTAATCTCTTTCATATCTGTGACAGAGTTAACATGGACAGTGAATATCTCCACGCGTGGGGAACTTTCTGTGGCTGCTGTGAACCCCTTGTGGGACAGCACGAACCATTCTCCAAGGGTCTACCTAAGTGGGCTGTGGGAACTCTCTGACGAACATAAACTTTGCTCACACCCAACCCTTACCTAATGGGCACAGTATAAACAGCCCTGTAAAATTTCCCTCAACTCAGGGCCCACTCAACATGGACGTGCAAACTCTCTTTTAGAAGGATATTAAAATAGTAGTTATGACAGTATAAGATAGTATGTCATAACATAATAGCATAAGTAACAGTGTAAGATTCCTCTCCAGTGTGAACTTGTACAAGACAGTGAAATTTCCCCCCCTCTCAAGGCAAACCTTCTGTGGACAGTGCATAATGTGAATCTCATGGATAACGTGAATCTCCTTCATACTCAGTGAATCCCATTGGACAAGTGATATTTCCCTCTAGCCCAGAGTGAACTGGCCATGTCACAGTATACTCTGTCACCGGTAGTGCGAATGTTACAGACATTAAGAACCTGCAATAGGAGGCGGCATTTTCCTCACACCTGGTGTGAATCCCTTGTGGATACTGCCAACCCATTAGACGCAGCAGGAGACGACGGCCCATTACCGGCTAGCCAGGGCAAATGCCATGTGCAGAGTACGGATGCACTGCCAACAGGTTCACAGCTGGTGTGAATCCCGTATCTGGGCAGGAGTAATCTACTACTGACAGGGCATATTCCTCTCCTCCCAACCCCCAGTGTGATCACCCCACCTTAAAAAAAAAAAAAAAAAATCTTGCTCCCGCCAGGTGTGAACACCTACAAAGCGTAGCTCTTCACGGAATGCAGTGTGACGCCCCATGAAGAGCTGTACTTCCCCATCTCGTGCCTCCCCCCACCCCATGTCTAGGGGGGCTGTCAGAAAACTGCGCCGCCCTAAATGTCAAAGTCTTGGAAGAAGTGGCCTGTCCTCAAGGCCACCAAGCCCCAGGCCACGCGCGGAGACTACTCTGCAGCGCGCGCCACACCGCAAGTGCTCGTTCTCTCCCCTCCCGGTGGCAACAGGGCTTTCCGCGGGGCCGCGCCAGACTTTCCGAGACTGTTGATTGGTTGTAGTCCCGGCCACCCGGCAGCCAATCAAGCGGGGGAAAGGTGACATCACTTATTCTCCTCCCCTCCCCCCCCAACTTCCCTACTCCCGGCTACCGGCAGCAACAACCACGTGGGGGAGGGGTAAGAGAGTAGAACCCGGTGAGGTCATTGCGCCGCCCCGACCGCTGCTGATTGGCTGCGGGCCTCGCGGGTGGCGGTTGGCTGCTCCTCGCACCTCCCCCTTGTGCCGCTACCGCCGCCAGCGAGAGGAGCCAGCAGCGACGCCAGAGCCGGGAATCCGGGTGAGTCGGGGCCCTGGGTCTAAGATGCTCCTGGCGCCCAGTGAGACTCACGAGGAACTGCCCTTTCGACTTTTTCTCCTAGCACGGGTTCTTCGGAGCTCCAGGCACTCTGTCACATGGGAGTTGTAGTCTGCCATGTCCTGTCGACTATGGGCCGGAGACGTAAGAAGACTACCATTCCCAGCAGGAATTGCGACTAGCCGGTCAACAAACGCTGAGGCCACGCCTTCTGAGCTTGCTCATTGGAGAGCCTGTCCCTTAGCCCCTCCTTCTTGCATTTCATTGGCTACTGTCCCTCGCAGAGGCTGGGTTCCGGCCTAGAGTGCAAGACGACTGGGTACTGTATTCGTCATTCTGCACTAAAGCGGACTGCGATTGGTCAATGCTGGTGTCCATTACTTATTGCAGGGCAGGACCCTAGGCTGATCAGGCGGTCGTAGGCTCAGGTTGGTGTCGGTCCCAGAGGGAGGCCGATCTTGGACTTTGGCCCCGCCCACCAGCGCTGCCGGGTGGGCGCGATTGGTTGTGGCAAGCGTCGCTCGTCGTTGAGAGGCGGAGCCGACGAGGCTCCGAATATCTATTGGTCTAGGACGGCGCCGGTCAGCGGGGTTGTGGCCGCTGATTGGCTGGCTGCTCCAGCTGTTGCAGGTCCATTCACCATTTTGTGTGTTGGAGTAAAAAAAAAGGGAGAAACGAGAGGGAGAGCCGGAGGGGGGCGGGGAGGGACCGGACCGGACCGAGCCGGGGCCACGGCCCCCCGCCCCGTAACCCCGCTGAGTCCGAGGTGAGGGGCGGGGCCAGGGTTGACACGGGAAGGGGGGATTTGGGGTGCTGGGGGCCGAGAGGGGACAGGTGGCAGGGACGGGGAGGGGGTACAGGGGAAAAGGGGTGAGTGGGGTGGTGGGAAGCGGGGACAGAGTGGAGGAAGTGGTGGGGAGGAGGAGTGACAGAAAAAGGGTGACAAGGAGGGGGTGGTGGGCAGAGAATGGGTAACAGGAATGGAGGGGTGACAGGACTAGATCAGGGTGACAGGGAGAGGGAGGGGACAGAGTTGGAGGGGGTGACAAGGAGAGGTGATGGGGAGAGAAGGTGACAGGTCCAGAGATGGCTGACATGAGAGTGACTGGGAGGAGGAGGTGATAGAGATAGATGAGGGTGACAAGGAGGGGGTGACTGAGGAGGGGGCCTAGGGCCTGTGAAGAGAGAGCTAGAGATAGAGATGGTGACAGGATGGGAGAGAGAGTGGCAGAGAAGCTGGTGCCAGGAGGCCTGTTGGGAGCAGAGGACATGAGACCCTGAAAAGCCTGGGCCAGCCTGGGCTTCAGGAGTTACTGCTCAGATTCTGAGGGAGGTGAGGGCCCACAGGGCCTTGGGTGGGAGTTATCCAAAGAGGTGTGGACAGGAAGAGAGTAGGCCCCAGGGGAAAGAAAGAGGCTTGGCTTCTGGTGTGAAGAGGCTGGGCCAGGCAGCAGGGTCCAGGGGTGCCAAGCAGTGTGGTTATAGGCCCTGGGTGGGGTATGCCCAGGATGGTGGCCCAGCAGGTCAGTGGGGAGAAGATGGTGGTGGCTGCCCAACTCCCGGGTACTTGGGTGCCTGCCCCAGTGTGAGAAGCCCCGGGCCCTCCAGCCTCTGCCTATGAGGACCCCAGGATTGGCTCAGAGAAGGGGCATCCTGGGACTGCAGGATCCTAAGGAGCAGCAGGCCCCAAGTGGGATAGGTCACTCTCCCATGAGGTCAGGGGTACCATGGGAGCCTGAAGACTGAGTCAGGGTGCCTCTGATTGTGTTTGGCTTATGGTCCTGGATCCCCCAACCCTCCCAGAGGCCCCTTTTTTGTCCTCTCAGGTTCTCTTAGTCACTTCAGAGTAAAGTTTTTTCCCTTCTCTTTTCTCAGGGCAGCTTGAAAGGGGGCGGGCAGTAATGACTGTTCAGGAAGTGGGTGAGGTTGGCCCGCTGGGCTTGTCCTGCTTTCTTTGACCTTCTCCCACTTACCCCCACCTGGAGTCCGAGGGCATATTTGGGGGCCAGGGGGGCCCAGTCGGCTCAGCCACCCTGTCAGAGCCAGCCCAGTCAGGGCGGGGATGCAAGCAGACCAGAAGGGGGGTGGCTGGGCTTTTGGGTATCATGCTGGGTGCTGTGGGGGGAGGGGCAGGCTCCCATCCAGTGGGACAGCGAAACCCTGCGGTGTAGCGCTGTGTCCCACTGTGTGATGACGTGTGTGTGTGCCGTGTGTGTGTGTGCCGTGTGTGTGTGTGCGCGCGCGCGCGTGTGCGCTTATGCACGGCCCTGTGGTAGCACTAGGTATGAGCTATTGCCCCAGACGTGCCCCTGCCTGTTCCCTGCCAGGATCTGGGGAGATGGCTATACCTGGCAGGCCTGGGGTGCAGAGCAGAGTGGGCAGCTGTCCCTTGGGACTCTTAGCTGCCCACTCCTTCCCACAATGCCTGGCCATGCCAGGCTGCCCGGGCAGGGGTGGGGGGTGGTGGAGAGAGGCTCACATCACAGCCCAGTCGCCTCCCTTTCTGTGACTGTGTGCCTGTGCGCGTGTGTGTGTGTGAGTGTGTGTGCTCTCTGGACAGTGACAGTGCGAGGATCATGTGACAGGCGGCACGCTGAAACCGTTAGGAGCACAGACTCTGGAGCCAGATTGCCTGGGTTCAGATCTTAGCTCTGCCATTTCCTAGCTGGATGAATTTGGACAAGTTGCTTGATCTCTCTGTGCCCCAGTTTCCTCGAGTGTAAATGGGACTGATAGTAGCATCTGCCTCTTAGGGCTGTTGTGAGGATGACATGGGTTAATAAAGGCAAGTTTAGCCCAGGGCTCGGCTCAAAGTGAGTGCTCCATAGACGTGAACCGTTAGTGCTTCTCACGTCCCCTTGGGGCAGTCAGGGTGTGTGCATGCACCTACTGTCCTCTGCAGAGGAAGCAGATTATGTGAGGGTCCCCAAGGAACCAGAGTGTATAGCTCAGGGGACATGAGTGCCAGTCTGTGTCTGGGTGCTGGCCAGGGGCCTACATGAGTTGAAGACAGCCAGGAAGGAGACCTTGGGGACCATGGAGTTGGGGCAGTGACCTCAGCAAGTAGGAAGTCTTGGGGGACAGTGGGTGTAGAGGTGTTCCTGAGTCGCTCCCAGTGAGCCTCGTCTGTCCTCTCACCCTGCAGGTGGACGAAAGATGAAACCAATGAAGAAGGCGTGCGCCGGCCTCCCAGGTTCTGGCAGCGGTGGCAAGTCCCCACCAGCCACCAGGGCCAAGGCCCTGAGGCGGCGAGGGGCTGGGGAGGGTGACAAGCCAGAGGAGGAAGATGACGAGGCGCAGCAGCAGCAGCCGGGGCCAGAAGAGGCTGAGGAGGGTGAGGAGGAGGAGGCCGAGCGGGGCACTGGGGCGGAAGGGCTACCCCCAGAGCTGCACCCTGACCACCCGGCCCCAGGCCCAGCCGAGGAACCCAAGGGGGAGGGCGAGGCAGGCCGCTGGGAGCCCTCACTCAGCCGAAAGACGGCCACGTTCAAGTCACGAGCGCCCAAGAAGAAGTATGTGGAGGAGCATGGGGCTGGCAGTGGCAGCAGTGGGGCGGCTGGTGCCCCTGAAGAGCGGGCACGGACCCCCGAGGAGGCGGGCACCCCGGGGGTGCCTCCGCAGCCACCCACCTCTGCCCGCTCCTCCTCCACCGACACAGCCAGCGAGCACTCGGCTGACCTGGAAGATGAGCCGGCCGAAGCTGGTGGTTTAGGCCCCTGGCCCCCTGGCAGCACCAGCGGTGGCTATGACCTGCGGCAGCTGCGCTCCCAGCGGGTGCTGGCTCGGCGTGGGGACGGTCTCTTCCTGCCAGCTGTGGTGCGCCAGGTGCGCCGAAGCCAGGACCTGGGTGTGCAGTTCCCTGGGGACCGGGCCCTGACTTTCTACGAGGGGGCACCTGGCAGTGGTGTGGATGTGGTTTTGGATGCCACGCCACCGCCGGCTGCGCTGGTGGTGGGCACAGCGGTCTGTACCTGTGTGGAGCCCGGTGTGGCTGCCTACCGTGCGGGGGTGGTGGTGGAGGTGGCCGCCAAGCCGGCTGCCTACAAGGTCCGCTTCAGCCCTGGCCCCAGCTCCCAGCCGGGCCCGGCGGCCACCCCGCCGCAGCCGCCACAGCGTGAGCTCGAGGACGCGGTGTGGGTGGCCCGCTCCAGCCTGCGCCTGCTGCGGCCCCCCTGGGAGCCCGAAGCCCTGCCGAGGAAGCCCCCGGCGGGTCCTGAGGAGGAGCAGGCCGAGCCGGGGGCCGCCCTTCCCCCCTGCCCTGCTGCCCTGGACCTCAAGCAGCCCGAGGATGCCGAGGTCTCCAAGATCAGCTTTGGTGGCCACCTGGGGGCTTGCGAGGAGGGTGAGGAGAAGCACCCGCCAGCCCTGGGCACCCCGGCCTTGCTCCCACTGCCCCCGCCCCAGCTCCTGTCACCGCCACCCAAGTCCCCAGCCTTCGCCGGCCCAGGCCGCCCTGGTGAGCAGCCGTCGCCCTGCCAGGAGGGGAGCCAGGGTGGCAGCCGCAGCAGCAGCGTGGCCTCCCTGGAGAAGGGGGCTGCACCGGCTGCCCGGGCCCGCACGCCACTGACAGCAGCCCAGCAGAAATACAAGAAGGGCGACGTGGTCTGCACACCCAATGGAATTCGAAAGAAATTCAACGGCAAGCAGTGGCGACGGCTGTGCTCGAGAGATGGCTGCATGAAGGAGTCCCAGCGGCGGGGCTACTGCTCCCGCCACCTGTCCATGCGAACCAAGGAGATGGAGGGCCTGGCGGACAGTGGCCCAGGTGGGGCTGGGCGGCCAGCTGGGGTGGCGGCCCGTGAGGGCAGCACCGAGTTCGACTGGGGTGACGAGACGTCTCGGGACAGTGAGGCCAGCAGCGTGGCAGCCCGGGGAGACTCACGCCCACGCCTGGTGGCCCCCGCGGACCTGTCACGCTTTGAGTTCGATGAGTGTGAAGCGGCTGTGATGCTGGTGTCACTGGGCAGCTCTCGCTCGGGCACACCCTCCTTCTCCCCCGTCTCTACGCAGTCACCTTTCTCGCCAGCCCCGTCACCCTCACCCTCACCACTCTTCGGCTTCCGCCCTGCCAACTTCAGCCCCATCAACGCTTCGCCAGTCATCCAACGCACTGCTGTTCGCAGTCGCCACCTCAGCGCCAGCACCCCTAAGGCAGGCGTGCTGACGCCACCAGACCTGGGCCCTCACCCACCCCCGCCTGCCCCCCGAGAGCGCCATTCCTCTGGCATCCTACCCACCTTCCAGACCAACCTGACCTTTACTGTGCCCATCAGCCCTGGGCGACGGAAGACAGAGCTGCTGCCCCACCCAGGGGCGTTGGGGGCCCCTGGTGCCGCGGGCGGAGGAGCCGCCCCAGACTTCCCCAAGAGCGACAGCTTAGACTCTGGTGTGGATTCGGTGTCCCACACACCTACCCCCTCCACACCGGCTGGCTTCCGTGCCGTGTCGCCCGCCGTGCCCTTCTCCCGCTCCCGCCAGCCCTCGCCGTTGCTGCTGTTGCCTCCACCTGCCGGCCTCACCTCGGATCCTGGGCCTTCCGTGCGCAGGGTGCCTGCCGTGCAGCGGGACTCACCTGTCATCGTCCGCAACCCCGACGTGCCGCTGCCCTCCAAATTCCCTGGGGAGGTGGGCGCTGGCAGTGAGGCACGGGCCGGGGGGCCTGGGCGGGGCTGCCGAGAGACTCCGGTGCCGCCCGGGATGGCCAGTGGGAAGCCTGGCCTGCCCCCACCTCTGCCGGCCCCTGTGCCCATCACTGTGCCTCCAGCTGCGCCGACGGCTGTGGCCCAGCCGATGCCCACCTTTGGCCTGGCTTCCTCGCCCTTCCAGCCGGTGGCCTTCCACCCCTCACCTGCTGCCCTGTTGCCCGTCCTGGTGCCCAGCAGCTACACCAGCCATCCTGCCCCCAAAAAGGAAGTCATCATGGGCCGGCCTGGGACAGGTAAGAGGTTCGGGTGGATGGGCTGGGCGAGGGCTCATTTTGCACAGGGCCCCTTGCTAACTGGCTCTCAAGAGAGGTGAGCTCCCCACCTTGGGTGGGATTCAAGTGGAGGCTGGCCTCCTTTCTGCACAGATGTTCCGGTGGGAGTTCACCTGTCAGGCAAGGGCGTGGAGTTTTTCTTTTTTTTTTTTTCCGGCTGCACTGTGTGGCAAGCAGGATCTTAGTTCCCCGACCAGGGATCGAACCCGTGTCCTCTACAGTGGAAGCGCGGATTCTTAACCACTGGACCGCCAGGGAAGTCCCCAGGCGTGGACTTTGAAGGCTCAGTGCAGTGTTTCCAGAAGCCTCCTGTTGGGAATGTACTCTGAAGGGGTCCATCAGTCAGCAAACCTTTCCTGAGTGCAGGCTCAAAGCCAGACCCCCACAGAGCTGATGGGGTAACAGAGATGATAATCATGATGACAGCTCGCACGTCTGGAGGACTGGCAGGGGTATCACCGTGACAAGCACTGCAAGTGGGTTATCGCACCTAATCCTCACACCCACCCCTTAACGTAGCACTCACAACATTCTGAACTCTGCTATGATTATGCTCATTTAGAGGAAACTGGGAATTTCCTGGTGGTCCGGTGGTTGGGACTCCGTACTTCCACTGCAGGGATCCGGGTTCGATCCCCAGTCGGGGAACTAAGATCCCACAAGCCGCGCAGTGCAGCCAAAAAAAAAAAAAAAAATTAGAGGAAACTGAGGCCAGGTTAGTAACTTGCCCAGGGTCACATGGCTAGTAAATCCTAGAGCCAGCCTTCAAACCCAGGCAGGTTGGCTCGTGACCAACCTGCCTGGGTTACTGATGGGAAGACTGAGGCTCCAACAGGTCCTTCGGCCAGGTAGTGGCAGGACCAGGACTGGAGCCCTCATCGTCACCGCTGCACCTGGGAAATAGCACAGGTGTGGTCAGTGCCATGGCGGGGAGCTGGGCGTGTGCTGGGCATGCGCTTCCAGATGTGAACCTAGTCTGGCTGCCCTCAGGAAAGGGCGTGTAAGCCGAGAGTTGAAGGATGAGTTGGAACCAGCAGCTGTGGGACAGGAGAACCTCCTAGGAGGCCGTTGGGAAGGCTCCGAGGCCAGAAGGAGCACAGCTGAGGACAGCCAGAGTGGCTAGAGGGCTAAGGCCAGCGGTGGGGGGAGAGGCATTTCTGAGATGGTGCTGGAGAGCCAGCTGGCCTGGGCCTTGTCAGAGCAACTTTCATGGAGGGTGACAGACCCATCACCAGCCCCTTCCCTAGCATTTTTTTCTTATTTACTTACGAATTCACTGTTGACTGAGGCCCCCTCTCTGTGTTTGGCCCTATGCTGGCTGATGCTAAGGACACAGCCCTGTCCTCACAGGGCTCATGGTCCCTGGAGCAGACAGACCTGTCCCCAGATAGTAGCTGTCCAGAGTGGTCAGGGCTGGGATGGAGGAAGCCCAGGAGGCCATGTGAAGTCAGGGAGGACTTCTTGGAGAAGGGGCCAGTGAGACCTGCAGGGTCTAAAGTGAGACCTGCAGGGTCTAAAGTGAGACCTGCAGAGTCTAAAGTGAGACCTGAAGGGTGTGCAGAAGGGAGCCTGGCACGGCCGGCAGGAGGACCTTCAGGCAGAGGGAAGAGTGTGCAAAGGCCTTGAGGCAAAAGCAAGAATTTGAAGGAAGTTGAATCTGCAAAGTCAGGGGCTCTAGACAGTGGGTGAGTGTTGGGATGTGTGGCTGTGTTGGTGAGCAGTACAACAAGGGGCAGATCCTAGAGGGTCCTTCTAAGACTTGGGCACTTTATCCTGAGGGCACTAGGGAGCCATGCAAGGTTTTGAGCCAACCCAACCACGGCTGTACCATGAAGGGTGAGTTCCAGCCCCTGAGACCAGAGGCAGGGAGACCAGGGAGGAAGGAGTCTGGGCTGTGGATCTGGGTAGGAGCCGCTGTGTCTTGGTCTGGTGCAAAGACCAATATAGGAAGGGGCCCAGACCCTGCCCTCACTGAGCTCCAGCCCAGACCCGGGCAGAGGGACACAAAGGCTACGCTTGCCCCTCATGCTCATATACTGAGGTTGTGAGCTGTGTTTTTTGCCCCACCCCCAACATTTTTTACATTTGTTATCGTAGTTGATATGAGCAAAATTCCACAAAGTGGGCACAGCGGGGATTCCTATCCTTAGGCAGATGAAGAAACTGAAGCAGAAGGACTCCTACCATCCCCCTCAGCCCCCACCCCCGCATGCCTACAGCCCCCGACATTGCCCTCATACATAGCATCGGTCAGTCATGACCCTCACTGCTGCTGTGTGGGGAGGGATGGCACGATGCAGGTGACCTGAGACCTACCAGGGTGGTCCGGCGGGGGTGGGGGTGGGGGTTCCTGCCACCATTTTCCAGATGCGGAAAATGAGGCCCTGACAGAAAAAGAGTCCTGATTAAGGTCACCCAGCCAGGGAGGGGCAGGACTGGGCCTTGAACCAGGTCTCTTGATCTCTAGATCACAGGAGTCTTCCTAGTAGAAGTAACAGTAATAATAATTTATTGAGTACCACCCATGCATGTGCTTGGCACACTGCTCAGTAAGCGCTGACTGAGCCTTTACTCACTGAATCCTCACAACAACCCAGGAGATCAGCACGATTATTAGTTCCAGTAGACAGAGGAGGAAACTGTAGCCCGAGAGGCAAAGTGACTTGCCCAAGGTCACCCAGCTAGGAAGAGGGAGAGCCAGAGTGTGAATCCAGGCTGTCTGGCTCCAGAGCCCAGGCTCTTAAGCACTCTCAATTAGAATAATGAAAACAATAATAGTAGCCCACTTTACCGAGCATTTACCATGTGCCCAGCCTCAAGCGTGGGGCCATCTCATCGAAACCTCCTGATACTATGAAACAGGGATTACCAGCCCTGTTGTCAGGGGGAGGGGGGGAACTGCGGTTCAGGGAGGGGAGGCCCCTTGCTGGAAGCCACCTGGTCGTCAGAACTTGTCCAGTGCCTGTCCTGGCGGTTCTGAGCAGCGCCTCCCTGACTACACCCATGCTGAGGTATCCAGGCTGCCCTCAGGTTCCCAGCCAGCAGGCCCTTTTGTTCTTCTCTCAGAGGCCTCCCTAAACCCTTGGGAGGTAGGCACCTTGGGGCCTTCTCCCTCTGAGGCCCAGATAGGGCAGACTGTGCCCAGTGGAAGAGTGAGGCTGTAGTCCTGGCCCCTTCTGCCCGCCCATGCCAGGGCCTGACCCTCAGTCAGGACAGCAGGTGTGAGGGGGTGGCCCGGGGCAGCCTGCCTGCTTCTGCCCCCCGCCAGGCATTTGCTTCCGCTGGGGGACTTGCCGGAGCAGGCGGGCCTGCATTCTCTACATTCTATGCATGGCCGGGCCAGCCAGCTGCCATTGCCACCTCCCTCTGACTCTTCCCGCCTGCTCCCCAGGAGAGGAAGCCGCCCCAGGGCCTGCAGCCCTGACCCAGGAGGCCAGATGTCTCAGCCCTGTTTCTGGCATGGCCTGCCTTCCAGCTCCCAGCTCCCGCCTGGTTTCCCCATATTCACAGGCAGTGCCCCTTCTCCTGGGCCTGTCTGCCCATCTGCCTGTTTGAGCCACTGTATGTCTGTCTCTCTCGGGTTCCTATGTCTGTCTCTTGTCTAGGTCTCTGTTTCTGGCCCCGAGTCTCTCTCTCTCTGGACTTCTGTCTGACTTTCTCTGAGTCTGGCTCGCTATGCCTTTCCAGGTTTGTACCTCCTTAGACATCAGTTCTGGTCTGAGGCTTCATTCCACCTTCTTTCTGTTTTGATTCCCCCATCTTGGAATCCTGTCTCTGGTCCAGCCTTGGCCTCTCCTCTGGCCCTCCTTCTCCCATTCTTTAGACAGACATGTTTCCCCCATCCTAGCCCCCACCCACACTCTGTGCACATCAGGTACTCTGTTCCTTTAAGTCAGTGGGTAGTTGCTAAGCACCAGATCTCCTGCTCCTTGGGGAACAGGTGGGAGAATGGGGAGTGTTGGGAGAATGTCTAGGCCTGGGAGCCCCCGCTTGTCCCTTGACAAATTATATGCCCACTAATGTCCCTGAAACCTGCTGAGAGGTGTTGGGAGCCATCCTGCAGACCCATCACACCCAAGCACCTGTTCCCAAGACAGGCAGGAAGGCGGGGGCTTTTTGGGCCAAGCTAGGAGATCCGGCTGTGGGGGAGAAGCAGGAAAGCAGCTCCTGTGCCCACCCACCTGCTCGAGGGCATGACCCAGATCACCCTTACCACCACCACCCCCATCGCCTTTCAGGAGACACTTTGGTGCCAGCTCCATTTAATTGAGTCCCACGTGTAGTCCACCCCAACCAGTAGGACCTCAGAGACCAGGCAACATCCACCAACTATGCTTGGGTGTGTCGGGAAAATGAGGCCCAAAGAGGAGCCAAGAGTGTCCTGACTCCCCATATCCAGATCCAGATTCTGCTCACCAGAATTTGTTTTGTCTCAAATAGTGAACCCCTTCTCTCTCACCGGAAGTCACTCCTCATCCCTCTACCAGGTCCAGGCTGAGCAGCCCTGGGATAAGTGGGTGGGGGAGGCAGATGTGGATGCAGGCACCGGCAAGGATGAGCAGAGGGAGATACAGAGCCTGGGGAGGCCAGAGGAGAGAGAAAACTCTGGCTTAATGCGAGGCGATGAGGAAGGTTCAGGTAGGCTTCTCGCTGGAGGTGACATTGGAGCTGAAGCAGGAATGAGGATTTCAGGGTAGTGAAAGAAAGGGAAGGGCCATCCAGGCTTAGGCAGCCACAGGAGCAAAGGCCAGGAGGGGTGAAAGTGCATGACCTCTGAGTGGCCAGTTGAGGCTGGAGCTGACACGAGCCTAGTCTTGGCAGAAGGGTGCCAAGGACAGGTCCAGCCAGGCCATGCTTGAATGTCAGCCTGTGAAGAGCCGAGAAAGGGTTTAGAGCAGAGGGAAAGGGTTGGATCAGGGTGTCAAAGATCCCTGGAAAGGAAGGAGACCTAGACTGGGAAGAAGAGGATGATTTGCGGGAGAGAGAAGAGGCTTTTTTGAGGTAGCAGGAGTGAGTCTTGGAAGAGCCCCCGGCGCCAGGCACTGCAAGGGGTCAGGCTGCCTCCTGCTGGCGGCGGGTGGCGGGGCTGCTGGCGCGCGCATGCGCAGCGGCGGGGTGGTGTGTGTGGCCCGCAGCCCCCGGCGCCCGGGCATTAATGGCTCCATTAGTGGCCGAGAGGGAGGCGCATTAGCGGCGACGACGGCGTCTGGCTCCCATTACCACCGGCGGCAGCGGCTGCACCGCAGGCGGCTGGACCCTAGCCTGCCGCGCCGCCGCCTCCGCCCGCACACCGTCCCCTGCCTGTTCCCGCTCCGCTTGGGGGCCTGGGACTGGGAACCCCCGTCTCCCCATTTCGGTGGAAAAGCTGATTTGTGAAGCCAGGCAGACCTGGGCTCGAATCTTGACCGTGCCACCTCCTGACTGCGAGATCCTACGCCCTTCTGAGCCTGTTTTTTGCGAAGCAGCCCGGGAAACGGTGCATCGGGGGCTTTGTGGATCCAGACGGGCACCCAGTCAGGGCCGCGCCCATTCCCGCGCCCCAGGGGGTAGGCCCGGGGCGTCGGGCCTCCGGCCTTCCCATTGGCCGCTGTCGCGCCCGCCGACGCCGATTGGCCGAGACTTGCTACCCTGGCCCCTGCGTCATTAACCCTTGCGCGGCCGCGTCCTCGGGCTGGGTGGGGGGACCCCACCCCCCCGCAGCAGACAGTTCGGGTGCCAGCTGACCCGCGCACCGCCGCTGCCCGCGTGGGTGTCAGCCCGGCCGGGTGCCCGCCCGCCCTCCCAGCACAAAGCGGCTTTGTGGGGCCCGCCGGGGGCTGGCTGGGGGCCAGGCGGCGAGTGGAAAATCTCGTGAGCTCGGGGCTGGGGAGGAGAGCGCAGGGCGGCGCCCCCTCCTCCGCCCAGGCAGTGGCCCCTCCCTCAGCCCGCGCGGACCAGCCCTCGCAGCCCCGGCGCCTGTACACTCCCGCTCAACCCCCTCTTCTACCCCCAAATCCACATCCCGCCCATCTTCCAATCCCTGGGGAGCCTCCCCCGCACCTCGCTTGCCTCTCTTTCCCTTCTGGTCCCCCTGCCTACCCCAGCCCCACTCACTGACTCACCCTGGCGCTATTTTTAGGCCCCCATCCCTCCCGAGCAGCACCAGTCCAATCCTGGGCTCGTTCCCCAGGCAACCCTGGCCGTCTCCGACGCCGCCCGGGGTGGGGGGGTGGGTGGGTGGGTGTGTATGTGGGGAGCGGGTGAGGGGAGCTGGGGACACTGGGGTGGTGAGCCGAGGCGGGGACCCGGGCCTGGAGAGCAGGGTGGGGAGCCGCAGGCGGCAGGGCGCGGTGCCTCTCGGGCTCAGTAAACGGGGGCCCGTGAGTTGAGAGCATGTCTGCCTGTCCCTCAGCCTGTCAGCATCCCTGGCTGTGCGCCCCAGGCCTTTGGGCAGGCCTCAGCCTGTGCCACCCTGGGTGGCACTTGCTTTCTCCATCTGGGCTCCCTGTCCCCAGGCTGGGGTGGGGTGGGGCTGTGCGGGCTGTTTGGGGCCAAACCTTTTGTGGAGTTGGCTATGGGGTAGTGCAGGGGGTGGTTGCACCGTAGTTCTGCCTAGTACCTGCTTTGAGTGAAGGATGGCGATGCACCCCCCTCTCTGATGGGGCTGGGGCCCTGGTTTGGGGGAACTCCCTCAGACTTTTCCAACTAGGGAGGCCCCAGTTAGGGTTGGGGATGGCTAGAGAGATGGAGCTGTCTGGGGACAGGACCTGCTCCCTCTTCTCCACTCCTAATCACCCCCACTCAGGGTTCCTCCATTCCAAACAATGGAAGCTAAGTATAGGGCTGGCCCAGCGCCCAGGGCAGGGGGGCCCTTCCCGCCCGGATTCCGGCCCCTCCCTGCTAGGCTGGGCCCCCACTTGGCTGTACCCTACCCTGTAAGGGGCCTCTTCCCATCCCTCCTATGTGGGCACTGTCTTCTACCAGATGTGCAACCCTCCCAGATGTATGGGGCCCTCTTTCCCTACTGTGCCAGGCTTAGCTCTTTTTCTCACCCAACAGAACTGGGGGAGCTGGCAGTAGGGTTCCTCTGAGCTCAGTCCCTGGGCTTCATTGCAGTTGGGAAGGGGTTAACTTGCCAGTAGGTGACTCACCGGTGGGGAGAGGAGGGGGCAGCGGTAGGGAGATAGAGCAGGCCACATTGATTTCAGCCTTGATTTCTGCTTCACTTTGCAGTCCCTGGGGCAGTGAGGTAATGGAGGGTCTGAGTCTGGGGCTGCATAGGGAGGAGGGGGCAGTCACCTAATAGTCCCTCTGTTGGTCTCTCCAGGCCCACAGCCAAGTGTCTGGCCCTGTAGTCTGACCTGGAGGTCAGAGGGCTACAGACCTCCCCTTCCCCTCTGGGCCCAGGTTACCCGGTTTTTGCCCCCTCTCCATGCCTTCATCTCTGTCTGTAGCTGCAGAAGGCTGGGAAAAGGGTTTGTCTGTGCCCATCACTGATCCCACATGTGTGGGAGCCCAGTCTTGGTGCATCTGAGCCTGTGCAATCTTTACCTGCCCAGGTATGACCCCACGCCTCTGCCTTTACTGGATGTGGCCTCAGGGCCCTTCTTGGGTGATCCAAGGCCTCTGCCTCTCTGCCTGGTGGGCCCCAGACCTTGCCTGTGTCTCGGTGTGTACCCTCTGACCTTTCTATAGTTCACCAGTCTCTCCGATACCATTGTCTGAACATATTCCCAGGCCTCTGTTGGGAGTCTCTGCCTGTGTCCACCCTGAGGTGAAATTTTCAGTAGTGGAAAGAGCACTTGAGTTGGAGTGCTGGGCTGTTACGTCCTGGCTGCATGATCTTGCACAATTTATTCAATTTCTCTGAGCCTCATTTTCTCATCTGAACAATAGGCATAATAAAGTGTACTTCCCTAGTGGCTGTGAGGATTCAATGCACAGGGTTATACATACAAGCTCCCAGCATGTAGCAGCCCCAGTGTTAGTTTCCTTTCTTCCTCTTGGCCGTCTTTTGGAAAGGGTGGCTCCCAGGCCAGAGTGGTGGCCCCCTGCCTTCCACTGTGAGGTAGAGGGTCCCAGGTGGCTGCTAAGTGTCAGGCAGGGTAGCTGAATCAATGGGAATGGCCATGGCACTTTGTATACCTGATGAGCCAGGGTACTGAAGTAGTTAGTGCTCACCAGGGTAAGTTTACATAGTGTTTGGGGTCAGTATGATGGCATTTGTGAGAGTTACCTGTGTTGGGGTTGGGGGGTGCCAGGAAGGCCATATGAGTGTGTGGTTGTGTTGGAGGGATGTAGGATGTGTGCTGTGGACAAGCAGTGGCTGTGATGAGGTGTATGAGATAATTCTGCCTGTTTGATATGTTGTGTGTTTGTATGAGTCACATGGGCTGGTGGATGTGTATGAGGATATGCTTTGATGAAGCACATATGACAGGGCATGTATGAAATGGGTGATGTGAAGAAGATGGGTGAGAACAAGTGTGTGTGATGTTGGGTGGGGAGTGATGGACGTTTAGTGTGGGAGGTAGTACATTTATGTGAGGTGTTCCGGGTGTGTGACTTCGTGTGTAAGACCGAGGGTACATGTGACCCTGGACTGTGTATGAGATAATGGGTGTGGTAGGAAAGTCTGTCTATGAGGAGTGTGTGTGTGTGTTTGTGACTGCTGTTGTGAGAGTTGGTGAGGGCTCAGGGGTGGCTCGCCCAATCCTACACGCAGTTTGTCTGCCCTGCGGGGCCGCGCGTGCCCAGGTGGGCGTGAGGGAGGTGGGCCGAGCCGCGCGTGAGCGTGTTCCTCGCGCGGACTGGACACACAAGCACCACCCACAGCCCCGGGCCTCTGCAGCGCGGCGCCCCGAACCGCCCCCCTGGCTCAGTGCCTTTACTGCAGTGCGCCCTCCCTGCCGCCCTCCTCCCACGGTCCCGCCCCGGGCCGGCTTGGGTCCAACCGGAGCCCGCCCCGCCCTGCCCTTATTTGCATATGACTGACGTTCCCCTGGGGCGGCCAATGGGGGCAGGCGCGGCGGGGCCTGACCCGCGCGCGGCGGCGGCAGCCAATGGGCTCGCGCGCGGTGGGCCGGGCTTGCGCGGAAGGCCGCGGGGGAAGCGGGGAAGGGGCGGGGGGAGGTGCGCGGGGGGAGGGGAGCGCGTAGTAGTGGCGGGGCGGGGAGGCGGCGGCGGTTCGGCGCGGGGCTCGCTCGGAGCGCACGGACGCACGCACGCTCGTCCGTCTGCCCGCCCGGGGCCGGAGGCCGACCCGGCGCTGAGCCGCGGGCCCCAGGCCCGGAAAGGCGGGGCGCGGCGCCGGCAACCGGGGCGCTCGGGGCCAGAGCCGTTACCCGCCAGAGCTGCGAGGGAGGGAGGGAGGGAGCCAGCGAACGGGGAAGGGAGGGGGCCGCCCCCGCGCACGCGCGCCGCGCCCCGCCCCACCTGCCCCGCCCGCCCGGCTCCGCGCGGGAGGAGGGAGAAGGAGGGGGCGGCGCCGATGGCCTGGGTGCCGCGCGCCCCGTGACGGCCCCCGCGCGCGCCGGGGGGCGGGGCGGGGCCGGCGCGCTCTGACCTCCCCCCGCCCCCCGGGCGGCGGGAGGCAGGTGGCGTTGTGCGCAGGCGCGCCCGGCTGAGACCCCCCGCGTGGGGCGGCCGGAGGGGGGGTGGTGGGGGGGGCATGCGGCGACGGCCTCCAGCTCCCCCCGGGCCCGAGCGGTGGCGGCCGAGGAGCCGGCGGCGGGCGGAACGGCGGCGGCCGCTGAGGAGGCGCGAGCCCCGGCCGGGCCACCCCGTGCCGGACCATGTACTCAGCCCACAGGCCCCTGGTGCCCGCGTCCGGCGCGGCCTCCCGTGGCCTCGGCATGTTCGGTCAGTAGCGCCTGGGCCCTGGGACTCCAGGGGTCAAGGTGTCGGGGTGCTGAGTGCGGAGTAATGGTGATGGGGTTATAGTAAGAGAACGGTGGAGGCAGAGTAGAGGGGAAAGTTACAGAGCTCGGCTGGGCTGAGTGGTTAGTGACGGCAGGTGGGAGTGTAGTGGAGGGATGGGAGTGCAGAGTGGGGAGTAGCTGAGGACAGCTGTGGTGTTTAGGTGTAGGGTGGAAAAGGTATGTTGTCATGGGAGGTGAGGAGGGGTGCAGAGTACCTGGCTTCAGAGCATGGATTAGAATAGGAGCAGCGTGAGACCTGCTGGTGCCAAGTGTGGAATAGAGGGAGAAGGGACTAGGGGCTGTGATTGAGTAGTGGGGCTAAGGACAGGTCTTGGGAAGGGAGTGAGGCACTGTTTGCTCAGAACAGAGTGACGTGTTGGTGGTTTGCTTTTCAGAGAGAGGAAGAGACCCAGGAACCTGGAGGGTAGTGCACTAGGGAGGAGTTCAGGAGGGACAGGACCAAAGGACTGTTCTACCATTGTATACTGGGCCCTTTCTTTCCCACCCAGCAGAAGATGAGGGGGCCTGATGGGAAAGATCCTTGTGAAGAGAGGGACAGGTCCAGGTCTCTGAAGGCTGTCATGGGTTTGGAGGGCCCAGCAGGCTTTTGGGGCTCCAGTGCCCCCGTGCTAGTGGATGGAATCTTCACAGTGTTTTGAGTCCTTTTCTAGTGTGGGCTTCTTTGTTCGTCTCCTGTTGCCTTGATGTCTACTTTTTTGTTTTGTCAGCACCTCACAGAATCAGGTCTTGAGGTCAGTGCCTCACATAGGGGCTCCCCTAGGCCAGCCTTCTGAAGGCATTGGCGGGGGGGGGGGGATCAGCCTAGGTCAGATTGATCTAGATCAGGGGGAGCCTGGAATGATGGGGACCAGGGCTAGGGCGTTTCCCTCTTCTCTTCTTGGTCTTCCCCTAGCAGGGGCCTCCTCTGCTGCTTCCACTTCCCCCAGGGAGCTGGCAGTGAGTAGGAAGCCCACTCCCAGCCTGGGCCAGCCCCAGAAGTCCAGCCAGGGGTGGGACTCAGCCATAAGGGGTGGGCTGGCTCCTCTACCACCCAGCTCCTGGAGCAGAAGGTTGGACCTCTAGGAGCAGCGCCCTGGTGAGGGAAGTACCTTCCTGTGCGTAGCCTTAAGGAAACACCTGGCCCCTTTGCCTTGCCTGGGCAGAGTCTCGTAATAATTCTCTCGTCTGTCCCATTGTCTGTGCCTTTTTGTCTGAAGAGTTTACCACACCCTCCCATCTTTTGGGGTAAGGGGGCTGGACACTACACTAGAGATAAGCTCAGGGGTATAGAGTGAGGGAGGCTGGGAGGTCTCTTCATGGGCAGTAGATTCTCTTTGAGGAGGAAGGAGATGCTGGAGTCACCTGTGCCCAGCCTGGGAAAGGCAGGTCTGGCTCCCTGGGGTCTGTGGTAGGGGGGAGGGAGGCAAGGAGAAAGGCCTGAGACCCCATGTCCTGTGAGTAGTGGGGAGGGGAGGGGAAGGTGGGGAGGAGAGGGGAGGGTGGGGAGACTGGGCCATCTGCCTCAGGAAAGGAAAAAGGGAGTATGAGGCCAAGGTGAGGGGCTGTGTCAGACGGCAACACGGTGATAGGAATTGACTGAGGGAGGGTCTGCAGCCTTGCTAAGGTCTAGGGGCCTTGAGAGAGTGAGTTGGCAAGCGAACATGGCCTGGTTGGCGACAGAAGCCAGTCGTTTCTCTGGCCTGGTCCCTGGTGGCAAGGCTGGTGGAGGTGGAGGTGGGGGTGGAAGTGGGGGAGGGAGTGGGGTGTGAGGACCGTTTCCCTGCTTCTGTTTTCTTTCTTAAAAATATAGAAATCTTTCAGGGAGGAGTTTTTCCTGAGTGATGTCGCATGCACGAGCCCAGGGGGCTCTGGGATTGAGGAAGGGGGTGTAAAGAAGGGGTGGAGCCACCTTGTCCATGGTGGAGAAGAGTTTGAGTTGGGGGTCAAGGCCAAGCTCTCCTGCCGCACAAGCTCAGCTGAGTCCTTCCCACAGTGTGGACGAACGTGGAACCTCGCTCTGTGGCCGTGTTCCCCTGGCATTCCTTAGTCCCCTTCCTGGCCCCCAGCCAGCCTGACCCCTCCGTGCAGCCAAGTGAGGCCCAGCAACCTGCTAGCCACCTAGTGGCCTCCAACCAGAGCAAAGGTGAGGGTTGGGAGGCTGTGGGAAGGCATGGGGATGGGGTCGAGATGGCCCAGGAGCTCTCTGATCTGCCTGCCGCTCTGTCCCCAGAACCTGCTGAGTCGGCGGCTGTTGCTCACGAGCAGCCACCAGGCGGGACGGGGAATGCTGACCCCGGGCGGCCCCCTGGAGCTACATGCCCTGAGAGCCCAGGGCCCGGACCCCCCCACACTCTGGGGGTGGTGGAACCTGGAAAGGGCCCCCTTCCCACCACGGAGGAGGAGGCCCCTGGTCCTCCAGGAGAGCCCAGGCTGGACAGTGAGACAGAGAGTGACCACGACGATGCGTGAGTGCCCTGAGGCTTGGGACTGGGGAGGAGGGTGGAGTGGCCAGAGACGTGGCTCTCACTGCCCTGCCGCTCCCGCCACAGCTTCCTCTCCATCATGTCTCCTGAGATCCAGTTGCCTCTGCCGCCTGGGAAACGCCGGACGCAGTCTCTCAGCGCCCTGCCCAAGGAACGAGACTCATCTTCAGAGAAGGATGGACGCAGCCCCAACAAGGTGCCTCATCTCCACCTGTCCCCAGCTCACCCTGTGGCCGCCCAAGCCCGTCTCCCCAGTCCTAACCTTCCTGCTCGGGCCTGTGTCTGCTGCAGAGGGAGAAGGACCATATCCGGCGGCCCATGAATGCCTTCATGATCTTCAGCAAGCGGCACCGGGCCCTGGTCCACCAGCGTCACCCCAACCAGGACAACCGGACCGTCAGTAAGATCCTGGGCGAGTGGTGGTACGCTCTGGGGCCCAAGGAGAAGCAGAAGTACCACGACCTGGCCTTCCAGGTAACTCCGCCTCCTTTTGGCTCCTCCGCTTCCTCTGGCAGGGTGGGTGAGTGAAGGGTCTCCCTGCCCTCTCCTGCCAGGTGAAAGAGGCCCACTTTAAGGCCCACCCAGACTGGAAGTGGTGCAACAAGGACCGGAAGAAGTCCAGCTCAGAGGCCAAGCCTACAAGCCTGGGGCTGGCAGGAGGGCACAAGGAACCAAGGGAGCGGAGCATGTCGGAGACAGGCACCGCCGCTGCCCCTGGAGGTTAGTGAGCCCTTTGGCTTTTCTGCCCTGACACCGACCTCCCCTTTGCTTGCTCACCCCCTTCCCCAGAAGCTCCTCTCAGCTTTATCTCTTTTATCTGAGGACCCTTATTCACAAAAGAACTGGTATTTATCTCTTGTGAGGGGGTCAGAGAGATCCAAATAGATTAGATTTCTGAACAGAAATCTTATTGTGAAGTGCCATTTGCTGAGCATTTACTATGTGACAGGCATCAAGGGCATAATCTCTAGTATTCAAAAGCAAACCTAATATTCCAGATGAAGAAACGGCTTAGAGAGACAAAAGCACTTGCTTGAAGTCACTAAAAAACTAGTAAGTAGCAAAGCTTGAATTTAAACCCCAGCTCATCTGGCTCTCAAGACCACAGTTGGAAGCCCCTCGTTGGCTGCTTCTACTGACTGAGGGTGTTTAGTGTGCCCGGCACCATTCTGAGGCGCTTCTCTGGAGTGATCCTGTGGGTTTGGGCCCATGACTCTGTGAGGGGGGAGACGTTCCTTTTTCTCCGAGATGAGGGAGTAGAGGCTCAGACAGTCCACTGGTTATTAGCTAGGCAACGCCACACGTACCTGTCTCCAGGCTTTCATGCTCTCAGAAAGGCTGCCTCCCAGGGAGCAGTGGGCTTGCTCCTCGCAGCCCAAGAGGGCAGGAACCAGGGGAAATGCTGGCCTGGTAGGTGGTATCTCTTTTCTGCCAGGTGGCCCAGGAAGTCCAACCTGCCTCTGCCTGGTATCTAGAAATATCTGTGGATGGCTTGGCCAGCCTGGGTACTGGGAGGAGGCTTCCTGACTGCGACACTTTTTTCTTTCCACCCTACAGTGTCCTCGGAGCTCCTGTCCGTCACAGCCCAGACGCTCTTGAGCTCGGACACCAAGGCTCCGGGGAGCAGCTCTTGTGGGGCAGAACGTCTGCACGCAGTCGGCGGACCTGCCTCAGCCCGGCCCCGAGCCTTCTCCCACAGCGGGGTCCACAGCCTGGATGGTGGGGAAGTAGACAGCCAGGCACTACAGGAACTGACTCAGGTCTGGAGTGCAGGCCATGGGGGTAGGGGCGATGTGCAGGGAGGGCTGCCCACGGTGACAGCACTGGCTGAACTCTCCCTGCACTTCCCCTGCAGATGGTGTCTGGCCCTGCATCCTACTCTGGCCCAAAGCCTTCCACCCAATATGGGGCTCCAGGCCCCTTTGCGGCCCCCGGTGAGGGAGGCACTCTGGCAGCCAGTGGGCGGCCCCCACTGCTGCCCACCCGGGCCTCCCGTTCCCAGCGTGCAGCCAGTGAGGACATGACCAGTGACGAGGAACGCATGGTCATCTGTGAGGAGGAAGGGGATGATGATGTCATTGGTAAGCAGTTGCAGGGCCCAGAATCCTGTCCAGGGAGCAGCTGGCTAAGGTTTGGAGGGTGGGTGAAGATTTGGTCCAGGCCCTTAGGCCCCTTCTTTTTCTTCCCTTCCACGTTCGTTTGTGATTGCGTTTGTGATTGCGGGCATGTTCAGTTCAGGCCCTACTGAGTAAGCCCAGCCCTACCCTCAAGAAACCCCAAGCCTGACAGGAAGCCGGGAGGACACGGGCATGGCCGGGCCAATGGACACAGTATTAGATGCTATTACCAGTGTGCTCTTAGGGTCTGCTGGCGGGCAGGTGGGCAGAGCATTCTTGGACAACACTTGGAACAACACTTGTTCCTGGTGAGGAACAGCATTCCTGGACAGCACTTAACTGCTAACTCGGAGCAGAGCCGAGGCCAGAGCCAGGCTCCACACTGTCCCTCCTGGCAGCCCTGCACCCAGCCCTTTACCAGCTCTGTTCCCTCTGCTCTCTCAGCTGACGATGGCTTCAGCACCACTGACATTGACCTCAAGTGCAAGGAGCGGGTGACCGACAGCGAGAGCGGAGACAGCTCTGGGGAGGACCCAGAGGGCAGCAAGGTGAGGGCTTGGGACTTGCTGCTGTCTGGTCTCATGCATCCTGGGAATGGGGGGGAATGTTACTTCTCTGTACCTTGACAGAGGGGGAGATTAAGGCGCAGAGAAGGTGAGCTACTTGCTCCATGGGGAACTGGGTCTCAGTCTGGATGAGTGGAGGCCTTCGGCTGGCCTGGTTGCCAGGCGGGACGGGGAGGTTGGGATGGGCGGGATGGGCAGGGTGTGGGTATCCAGGCTCCCCTGACATGCTCGTGTCTCCCTTCTCCTGCCACTCAGGGCTTTGGTCGGAAGGTGTTCTCGCCTGTGATCCGTTCCTCCTTTACTCACTGCCGTCCATCGCTGGACCCTGAGCCCCCAGGGCCCCCAGATCCACCTGCAGGCTTCGGCAAAGGCTACGGGCCCACCCCATCCTCCTCATCCTCGCCTGCCTCCTCCTCAGCCTCAGCAGCCACCTCCTTCCCGCTGGGCTCAGGGACCTTCAAGGCCCAGGAGTCAGGTCAGGGCAGCACAACAGGTCCCCTACGGCCCCCACCCCCTGGAACTGGGGGCCCAGCAACACCTAAGGCCACCCGGTTTCTCCCCACGGATCCTGCCACCTTCCGGCGCAAGAGACCTGAAAGCGTGGGGGGCCTGGAGCCACCAGGCCCCTCAGTCATTGCGGCACCTCCCAGCGGGGGAGGAAGTGTTCTGCAGACACTGGTCCTGCCCTCAAACAAGGAGGAACGGGAGGGCAGTGGAGCTCGCATGCCCTCGGCCCCAGCCCCATCGCTGGCCTATGGGGCCCCAGCAGCCCCCCTGTCCCGCCCGGCCGCCACCATGGTCACCAATGT
The DNA here is from genome assembly GCF_965194805.1 of Balaenoptera borealis. NCBI lineage: Eukaryota > Metazoa > Chordata > Mammalia > Artiodactyla > Balaenopteridae > Balaenoptera > Balaenoptera borealis. Next base: position 57,500,646 of record NC_138878.1, on the reverse strand, counting down.
GGTGCGGCCTGTCAGCAGCACTCCTGTGCCCATCGCCTCTAAGCCTTTCCCCACTTCTGGCCGGGCAGAAGCGTCTCCAAATGACACAGCCGGTGCCAGGACTGAGACAGTCGCTGGGTCCCGGGCACCTGGGGGCTCCCCACTGGGCGTCAGCTTAGTGTATTCGGACAAGAAGTCGGAGCAGCCACCTCAACAGCCCCACATCTGGTGGCTGGACCCCTACTGGGCACTGTGGGGAAGGCGCCTGCCACTGTCACCAACCTGCTGGTGGGCGCCCCGGGCTATGGGGCCCCAGCGCCCCCCGCTGTCCAGTTCATTGCCCAGGGGGGCCCTGGCAGTGGGACGGCTGCGGGCTCAGGAGCAGGTGCTGGGAGTGGGCCCAATGGGCCAATGCCCCTGGGCATCCTGCAGCCAGGTCCCCTGGGCAAGGCTGGGGGAATCACCCAGGTGCAGTACATTCTGCCCACGCTGCCCCAGCAACTTCAAGTGGCGCCTGCCCCAGCACCAGCCCCTGGGACCAAGGCAGCGGCTCCCAGCGGCCCTGCACCCACCACCAGCATCCGTTTCACCCTCCCGCCGGGCACCTCCACCAACGGCAAAGTCCTGGCTGCCACCGCACCCACTCCTGGCATCCCCATCCTGCAGTCCGTACCCTCCGCCCCGCCCCCCAAAGGTGAGGCCTGGGCTGCGCAGCACACGGAGAGGGACCACAGGCTTATTCAACTCCTTTGTAACCACCTGCTCCCTCGTCTCTCCACTTGCAGCCCAGTCAGTTTCTCCTGTGCAGGCCCCACCCCCGGGTGGCTCAGCCCAGCTGCTACCTGGGAAGGTACTAGTGCCCTTGGCCACCCCTAGCATGTCAGTGCGGGGAGGAGGGGCCGGCCAGCCGCTGCCCCTGGTGAGCCCACCCTTCTCAGTACCTGTGCAGAATGGTGCTCAGCCACCCAGCAAGGTAAGGGTACCTTGGTGGTGGCCCCGCCTGTTTCTTATTCTTCTCTTCCTGGGTGTTAGCCTCTGTGTCCCACGGTTTCTGTGTTTGCCTTTTGTTCAGTCTTTTCCTTTTCTCCCTTTTTGTCTTTTGGCCCCTGTCTTGCTCGACATCTGTTCGCTATCTTGATTCTGCTCTCCGTGTTTGTACCTTGTCCCTTCTCTGTGTTTCCTATCTCTCGCTGTCTTCTTTGTCTTTGTTTCTCCCTTCCCGTCCCCATCCCGATTTCTCTGTCCTGTGTCTCTGCTGAGGTCCAGCCTCCGAGGTCTTGGTCCTCCCCTGCCCCATTCTGGGTCCCCAGCTCACCTCAGCCTGTGGTGTCCTTGCCCACAGATCATCCAGCTGACTCCAGTGCCTGTGAGCACACCCAGCGGCCTGGTGCCGCCCCTCAGCCCGGCTACGCTCCCCGGACCCGCCTCTCAGCCTCAGAAGGTTCTGCTGCCCTCCTCCACCAGGTAATGGCAGTTGAGCCCTCATCTGGAGGTGAGTGCAGGGAAGGGGTTAGGTGGGGCCAGCTCACCTACACCTTCCTCTTTCCTCTCCCTGCGGCAGAATCACCTACGTGCAGTCAGCAGGCGGGCATGCGCTGCCCCTGGGCACCGGTCCTGCGTCCAGTCAGGCTGGAACAGTCACCTCGTACGGACCCACGAGCTCAGTAGCTCTAGGCTTCACCTCGCTGGGGCCCAGCGGCCCCGCCTTCGTGCAGCCCCTGCTTTCAGGTGAGGGGTGGCCTGGCAGGCAGCTGGGGACCAAGGGTGGGGCTGAGGCAGCTCCGGCCCTAACTCGGCCCCCTGCCTCTCCTCTGTCTCTCTCTCTCTGCAGGCCAAGCCCCATTGCTGGCTCCTGGCCAGGTGGGCGTGTCACCCGTGCCCAGCCCCCAGCTGCCTCCCACCTGCGCAGCCCCCAGTGGTCCCGTCATCACAGCGTTTTACCCTGGCAGCCCCGTACCCACCTCCTCAGCACCCCTGGCCCAGCCATCCCAGGCCCCCCCCGGCCTGGTCTACACCGTGGCCACCAACACCACCCCACCTGCTGCCACCATCCTGCCCAAGGGCCCACCGGCCCCCGCCACTGCCACCCCGGCCCCTACCAGCCCTTTCCCTAGTGCCACAGGTGGGTGTCGGGCCAACCGAGGGTGGGGTGAGTGGGGAGACCCAGGGGATGGGCTCCAGTCAGGCCTGGCTCAGCGAATACTCTCTTTACCAGCAGGCTCCATGACCTACAGTTTAGTGGCCCCCAAGGCCCAGCGGCCCACCCCCAAGGCCCCCCAGAAAGTGAAGGCGGCCATCGCCAGCATTCCCGTGGGCTCCTTTGAGGCAGGTGCCCCTGGGCGGCCAGGCCCTGCGCCCCGGCAGCCGTTGGAGCCTGGCCCAGCTCGTGAGCCCCCTGCATCCGAGTCAGAGCTTGAGGGACGGCCAACCACACCAGCCCCTCCACTGCCCCCAGAGACCTGGGCTCCCCCGGCCCGGAGCAGTCCCCCGCCGCCCCCACCTGCTGAGGAGCGGACCAGTGCCAAGGGCCCTGAGACCATGGTGAGTGCCCAGCAGGCCTGGGGGTTCCCTGCTGCTGGGCTCGGCCCCTCAGTCCCCTGCCTGCCCTTCTGTTCCACCCCTCTTCTGTCTCTGTCTGAACCCTTGTGGCTCCTCCTCTGTCCTCCTGCCTGTCTGTCTGCATGACTGGGTCTTCCCCGTGGCTCTGTGTCTTGGCCGTCAGCGTTCATCTTTTGTATTTCTGGGTCTTGCCCAGGTGAGTCTGAACCCAGTGTCCTCCATCTCCCTGCCATCCTCACCCCAGGCCAGCAAATTCCCCAGCTCATCTTCAGACTGGCGTGTCCCCGGGCTGGGCCTGGAGAGCCGAGGGGAGCCTCCCACCCCTCCCAGCCCGGCCCCAGCTCCGGCCCCAGCCCCTGGTAGCAGCGGCAGCAGCAGTGAGGGCAGCAGTGGGAGGGCAGCTGGGGACACCCCCGAGCGCAAGGAGGCGGCTAGTGCTGGCAAGAAGGTCAAGGTGCGGCCCCCGCCCCTGAAGAAGACCTTTGACTCTGTGGACAAGTGAGCATGGGCTGGGGGACTTGGAGTGTGTGGGTTGGTGGCAGAGGGGGCAGCTGCAGGCTGGGGCAGAGGAGGTGACCCTGCCCGCTCTCCAGCAGGGTCCTGTCAGAGGTGGACTTCGAAGAGCGCTTTGCTGAGCTGCCCGAGTTTCGGCCTGAGGAGGTCTTGCCCTCGCCCACCCTGCAGTCTCTGGCCACCTCACCCCGGGCCATCCTGGGCTCCTACCGCAAGAAGAGGAAGAACTCCACTGGTAGGCGAGCGTAAAGCACCCAGGGTAGGTGGGGGACAGACCGGGGCCATCTCCACTGAGCCTGCTTCCATTTGACCAGACCTGGATTCAGCCCCCGAGGACCCCACCTCGCCCAAGCGTAAGATGAGGAGACGCTCCAGTTGCAGCTCGGAGCCCAACACCCCCAAGAGTGCCAAGTGCGAGGGGGACATCTTCACTTTTGACCGTACAGGTGCCGGTGTGGTGGCAGGCAGAGCTACGGGGGTCCTTGGGCCTCCAAGAGGGGTGGGGGTCTCAGGAACGGGGTTAAAGATGGGAGAGGTGGGGTGGGTGTTGCTGAGAGGAGGGACAGCAGGTCAAGGGTGGGTTCTGATAGTCAACAGGCCCCTAAGTTGGTACGTGACCTTGGGTGGGTTCCGTCTCTAAACCCCGCTGTGAAATAGAATTCAGTGAGGGCGGAGTGGCCCCCCGGACAGTGGTGGAGGGCCAGGCTGCTGCGGAGGCTCGACTGTGCTCCCTGCGCTGCTCCCAGGTACAGAAGCTGAGGATGTGCTCGGGGAGCTGGAATATGAGAAGGTGCCATACTCGTCGCTGCGGCGCACCCTGGACCAGCGCCGGGCCCTCGTCATGCAGCTCTTCCAGGACCATGGCTTCTTCCCATCAGGTGAGCAGGTGTCGGAGTCTTGGGGGGCACTTGGAGGGGGCCTACCCACTCATCTCACCCTGCCCTCCCCACCACCCTTCTGTCCACAGCCCAGGCCACGGCAGCCTTCCAGGCCCGCTACGCAGACATCTTCCCCTCTAAGGTCTGTCTGCAGCTGAAGATCCGTGAGGTGCGCCAGAAGATCATGCAGGCGGCCACTCCCACGGAGCAGCCCCCGGGAGCCGAGGCCCCCCTCCCTGGACCGCCCCCCACTGTCACTGCTGCTGCCCCTGTCCCCACTCCCAGCCCTGCTGGGGGCCCTGACCCCACCTCACCTGGCTCGGACTCTGGCACAGCCCCGGCTGCCCCGCCATTGCCTCCGCCCCCAGAGCCGGGGCCCGGACAGCCTGGCTGGGAGGGGCCCCCCCAACCCTCACCACCCCCCTCTGGTCCCTCCACAGCTGCCACAGGCAGGTGAGGGGCTCCTGAGAAGACCCCAGACCCACAGTACTCCCCTCAGGACACGGACAGTATGTAGGTGGCAGGAATGGGGGGGCAGGATGGTTACCTCCTCCCCAGCGAAGCCATTGCGTCCTTTCCAGTTTGGGACGGAATGAGGCCTGCTCCTCTTGTCTATCCCCCTCCCCCCACAGCTCCCTCCCTGTGATGGGGGGCAGCTGAGGGGAAGCAGGGGGCACAGTCTCCCTCCACCGAGCCCCTGTACATAACCTGGAGTGTGTTACCTTCAGACCTTTTCACTTGTACTTTATGCAAAATGGCTCGTGTGAGGGCTGCAAGCTGGAGGGTAGTGTGGGCCTCGGGCCACAGGGAGGCGCCTGTGGAGTAGGGGGAGTTCATGTACCCCTTTTTTCCCCAGAGGGGCTGGACTCAGGTTAGTTTGGGGGTGGGGGCTCCTGCACTTTGCCACAGGCACGGGGAGGGTTCTCTCCCCACCCCCTCTGCCCTCCCAGCTTGGGTTGTACTTTCTAAGAAGGTGATTCCCCGACCCTGTCCCCATCCCCAGAACAAAACATGTTGATCATGTGCAATATTTCTTACTGTGCTGAGAAGCCGCAATGACCGAGATTAAAGCTGTTTAACACACCTGTGTGGCTGCCTGCTCGGAAGGGAGAAGGGATGTTGGTCGTACCAGTCCAACCCCCAGCTGGCCGTGGAGCTGGACTTCTCCCCCTAACCACCGTGAGGTGGGGGGTGCGATTCCAGGACCGTCCCTTCCCTACATCAGGGGGACGTGGTGGGCAGAGTCAAGATGCCTGTTCACCCGTCCAACACGCACGAGTTGGGGGAGGCCTGTGATGTGGTACTGCAGGAAGGGCAGTTCACCTCTGACGTTCCAGTTGAACGAGAGAGGTCTGAGCCAGGGGTGGCACTGGGTGGGGAGGCCAGTCAGCCTGAGTACCATGCTGTCTCCAGTGACCCCTGCTGCCCTTGTGGGCCTGAGCCAGCACTGCAGCCAGGCCAGAAGGAACCTCTCCTGGTTTACGCTTCTGTCACAGCCTGTGGACAGTGCTTCTCTGGAGAGAAAAATACCCATACGCTGTGTGGAGGGATGACTGCTAGGGGTGGGAAGGTCAGGAAGCTTCCACAGGAAGCCACACTTAAGCTAGGACCAGAGCACCAGAAGTTCCAGTCAGGGGGAAGAGCATGTGCAGATTGGAGGGCAGCTTTGGGTGGGCTTTGACTGTTGGGTCACCCAGAATTCTTGCTTGACCATAATCCTATAGGGTCATGTTAGCACACCAGTTTCCCTTCGTGTCTTACTGATTGGTCATGCCTGCCTGGAGCACCACGGTGATGACAGAAATCTGCCTGACTCTACAAGAGCCAGAGTATCTTGATGGATTGGTGTGGCCTGCCTTGGGTAGAGCTGCAGGGTCACAGACATTGGAGTTGAGATTCAGGTACCCAGAAGGGCTTGGCCATAAAGCAGAGAATGGGAGACTGAAGAATGAAAATTTAATGTTGCAGGAAGGCAGATGCTTAGGGTGTGGGTTCTGGCGGGGGAGCACCACCCTGTCCCTGGTCTTGGGCCAGCAGACGCAGAAGCAGGGAGTGCAGGGTCCGGCAAACAGGGGTGTACCCCAGCCGGCTGAGATGCAGGTAGTCATACATGTCATGGTGGCTTATGGTACCATCCGAGTGCACAAAGCCAGGGTCTGCGTCCAGGAAGTGCGCCCGTGGGTGGCCAGCCAGTGCTGCCCGTACCAGCTCATTCACCTGTCGGTTTTTCTCGCGAAGTGGGTTGGGGTGCTGGCCCCGAGGAAGCAGGCCCTGAGGAAGGCAAGAAAAGTTGTGAGGAGGCATCCTACTAGCCTCTGGGTATCCTGTTCCCTGTGCCAAGCTGTGCTCCACCCCCCACCAGTAAGTCCCCAGCTGCAGAATACACTAGGGATGGGAAGATGATGGTCTGAGACCTTATTCTAGAAGTGAGACCTTCTGGAAGTAATGGAAGCAAGATTAACCCTGGGAATGCCTGACAACTTTTGGTTCTTTAAGTGTCTTGAATTTCTCAACACCCCAGGAATCTCTAGCAGTCCCTTGGGCAAAAGGGGCTAATTGGTCCCTGAACATGTCCTTAACCACAGCCCCTCTGATGGGTGTAGCAAGCTTCAACATGAGATTTTGCCTTCAACCACTGCTCTGTGCTAAGCTGCCCAGGGGTCCCAGAACACTGCCGTTCTTCCCTTCCCATCCTCCCACTCTCTCACCAGCACCACGACCCGGGCCTGGGGCTGCCGCTGGTTCACCAGTTGCACGATGGCCTTGATGCCTCCAGCCACCTGCTCTGCGGTGTGCCCGTGGTTATTGGTACCCACCCAGACCACCACAATCTGTGGAAAGAGAGGCATGAAGCAGTGGTGAGGGGGCAGGCTAAGGGTGCTCGAGCTGCCCACCCAAGCCCTGCTCACCTTGGGCCGGATGTGTTCCAGCTCCCCGTTCTCCAGACGCCACAGCACGTGCTGCGTGTTGTCGCCGCCAATGCCAAAGTTAAGTGCATGAAGAGGGGAAAAGAGCTCCCGCCAGATCTGTGGGCAAGAAGTGGTGTGGGCACAGGGGCACTGTCAGCATGGACCACCGCTCCCTATCCAAAGGTTAACCAAATGTCATCATGGAAGAGCCTTGCTTTACGGAAGCAGTCTGGTTAAATCTCACCTTGAGCAAACCCCAATATGGTCAAACCTCATTTTATGCAAACCCATTATAGTCTCACTTTCACAAAACCCCATGGAAGCAGGACTCCCTTCACGGAAACCCATTCTACTTGAGCCAGGCATGGAAACCCATTCTACTTGAGCCAGGCATCGAACCAGCAGCATTCCAGTTGAACCTCACTTTGAGGAAAGCCATGGTTTAACATCGCTTAATGGAAAGATAGAATTGAGCCCCCTTAGTAGAGACCTATTACCGTTGACCTTCACTTTGTGGAAATAACTATAGCTTTGTGGAAATCCATTAGGGCTGGGCACTAGTTTAAGCAAACAAAGAGCCTCATCCTAGGCAATCTTGCACGAAGCCTCATTTTAAGTCTCACTATACACAAACCCAGTATGACAAAGCCAGGACACACACTTCCTTCTCAGTAGAATGTGGCACATTATACTGAGATTCTGGGTGCCCGGCGCTACCTGAGGCTATTTCGGGTACCCCATACACCGCCTGGCCTGGGCTCTGGTCCAGGTCTGTCTGTGAGGGCACAGGCGGGGGTGGGGCAGGAGGAGAGGGACGGGCCTCACCTCGCACTGGTGCATTAGCTGGACTAAGGAGTCCCCGATGAAGACGACTTCGGGTTCTTTATCTTTGCTGTCGGCTACGAACCGATGGTGCTTTGGGGACGTAAAGGGGGAGTCAATGGCACGCGCGCTGCTGGGCCCGCCCCGCCCCGCTTCCTTAGGCGGCACCACGCCAAGTGCCCTCAGTTTCCCAATCTCGTAATGAGAGCGGCGCATACCAGCTACTCTCTCAGAGCCTTCCCCCCTCCCCCGCCCCCAGCCCCCAGTCCCCAGCCCCCAGCCCCGGACTCCAAAGTATCGCGGGCGGGGTCGCTCACCAGGGACATCCAGCGCCCGTCGCCCTGCACGTCCTGCACCGGCGTGGGCTTGCTGGCTGGGTTCTCTTCTCCACTCATCTTGGCGCCGCGTCTCCAGCAGGATGAGCGAGCGCGGTCAGCCGGGGAGTGTTCCCGGAGGAGGCGGCGCCGCCACGCCCACCCCTACCCCTCAGGCAACAATGGACTGTCCCGAAGCCCGCACTCCAGCGGAGGGCGCGGCCGATCCCGGGCGCCACCTCCTCTCCGGGGCGGAAACCTTCACTTAGAGGAATTGCTTCCCCCACGGCGGCCGCGCAGTGGGCTCGTCCGGCGCTTCCTGCCCGGGCCGCTCACTCTCCGGCAGCGGCGGCGGCACGGGGCGTGGGGGGAGGCGAGACCATCCAGCACCCGTGGAGGGGAGGAGAGAGAAACCACCCTACCGTGAAAGCAGAGTGGGGAAAATCTAGCGCCCTTCCTCGGGGGAAGAAACCATTTGCTGTAGGGCGAGAAATGTGGGGAAGGAACCACCTACTGTGTGTGGGGGTGTGTGTCTGTGTCTGTGTGTCTCATTCACGTGGTGGTAGGGGAGTGAGTGGACGAGTCCATGCTGGATCCTTGAGGGGGTGGCTCAAATGCACCTGGCAAGGAAGGGACGCTCCCATTTTCTTCTGACGTGGGGGAGAGAAAAGGAGGATGGAAATGTGAAAATTAGAGGCTCAGCTGTAAGGAGACACTCACGCTAAGGCAGTGCCAGGACTTTAGTGAGCCTATCTGCTCATGGGCCTCCCCTGCTCAAATTATGCCAGTTTTTGTGGCATGATTTCTAAACTATATGTCTTTGCATTACAGACATTACCCTGCCAAGAGGGTAGTGGAAGACGCAGAAAGATAAAGGAAATTAGAGATGCTGCAAGGCCCAAATCCAGCCTGGAGCCCCTCCCGCGCAGCTCGTCTTACAGATCTGTGGCCTCTGCTCCCCTCCCTAAACCTATGGCTGACCAACAATTTCAGCTGGGTGTGTCTGAGCTCCAAAACTTACATCCACAGCCAAGGCCATCTAAGGTCGCTGCCCCCCACCTCCTGCCCCAAATTAATCTCAGACCTCAAGTCTTCCCAGATCTCCCTGTTCTGGGGGACCAGGTGGGGGTCCCACACCACCCTCAAAGTCCTGGTCATATTCCTGTAGCTCCACTCCCAGATAGGATCTTCCTATCTATTCATTCCTTCTAGGTAGGTTGATACTGAGATATAGAGATGAATCTTATTTATTGTGTTTGTGTTTTGCCTCAATCCATTTGCCTGGAACAGGGCCTGACTCCCAGTATTAATACCAAGTACTATCTATGGCTGTTCACAAGTACTTGCTGAATGAGTATTAAAGGAATGGGTCAGATCCTGGCCTTGTCCCAGTGTGTTGGGGGAGGCAGATCCAGACACAAAGCTGAGGGAGGGATCAAGGTTGTGATTAAGGAATGCACAGAGGACCTCTCTGTGGGAGGAGAAAGAGAAGGACTCAGGGTGAGGGATTTCCTAGAAGGAGTAGTATCTAAGGAGTTAGGCTTTGAAAGATAGTGAAGGTTGGGCAAGCAATATTACCAGGTAATATAGAATATAGCTTATTAGGGTATGGGGAATACCCTGGCATAGCTTGATTTGAAACTCTGAGGGGGGAGCTCACTGGTGGCCTAGTGGTTAGGATTCCGGGCTTTCACTGCTGTGGCCGGTGTCCAATCCCTGGTCAGGAAACTGAGATCCCTCAAGCCACGCGGCCAAAAAAAAAAAAAAAAAGTCTGAGGGGACAAGTGTAGTGAGAAACAAAATTTACAGGCATCCATTCACCAAGCGCTGTTTTCAAATTGTATGTTGGCTCATTTCATACTTAACAGCAGTTATAAGAAGGAGAAGATACCAACTCCATTTTACAGATTAGGAAACTGAATCTCTGAGCAGTTACATGCTTTTCCGAGGTCACAGAGCTCAAATGTGCCTGGGCATTTGAACCTAGGTAGTGTAGCTCTAGAGCCTAGCTCTGAATGACGACACTATACTGACTCTCTAGGGATAAAGCCTGTGACTGCTTGGAGACTGGCTGTGTGTAGAGGCTACCATAGCCCTTCTCCCCCTTGGCTTCGCCTACATCTCCGCGCTCCAGAGAGAAAGTCCGCGGTAGATGTCTAAACCAATCAGCATTGAGGAAGGGGGCGGGCCTAGTTGACCTCACAGCCAATTGGTGGATAGGAGGTGCCTAAGGACAAATGAAAGAGGTTTCCGAATGTGAAGTCAGGAGGGGCGGGGCTATAACCTGCACTCAGGGCAGCTGGCACGTGCCCCTGGGCCTGTGCCTCTTGGCGTGGGGGTGGGGAGCCAAAGGGCGTGGGAGGGGCACGCGCATGCGTGCTTGCACGAGGCCCTGTGTGAGGCCCGGAAGAGCATCAGGCGCTTCCGGAGCTAGGGTCACCGCGGAAAAGAAGCCATTGTACCACACAGCCACGTGGAGTGGGCGGGGAGGGGGGGGTTCGTTGGAGTCAGGAGAAGGTGAGGTGCCCTTTCCCTGCCCTGACCCGTCCCCACCAACTGTACCCCCTTCCCTACCTCATCTGCCTCACGCAGCCTTGTTTCCTACCCCCTTCCATGACCAGGCCCCAGTCCCTGATAGCTCCTCTGTTGCCCTTTGTGTCCTCCCGAGTTATTCTCTGTTTCTCCAACTTCCATTCTCTTTCCTGCCTTTTTCTCTCTACCATCTCTCTCCACTTTCTGCAATCTCCAGTACCTCCTCTACCCCTGGATTTCTCCTCTGTCCAAAGTCCCTTTCTGGTTCACCAGATCCCTCCAATATAATGATCCCTTTCCCATCCCCCATTTTTTAGCTATTTCTTCATATCCCTGTTCTCTCTAACCCTTTCTCTATCCCCTGATAAATCTTCCCATTCAGCATGACTCCCTTGACCTCATCCTACTCCTATGACCCTGCCTTTTTTTCTGACCTTACCCTGACCAAGCCTTTTCCAGTTGCTCTCTACCAATCCCTTTGTCCATCTTGTGTCTCTAAATAATACTCCCAGCTCATCCCAAACCATCTCTTCTCACTACTCACTTCTAGGTCTTTGACTTTTCTGCATGCTGATGACCACCCTGTCTTTATCTTCCAGGGCACCATGGACCCCAGGGGGCCAGCCCCCAAGCCTTTCCAGCGGCCTGAGAAACCTGGTCGTGTCCGCCGTCGGAAGACCAGGCGGGAGCTTAACGAGGCCCTGGCGGGCAGTCGCCGGCCATTGGCCCATCAGGATCCTCCCGTGGCCAGTCGGGATCCTCATGTGGTCCTCTGGAATTCTGTGGTGCCTGCTGCCCCCAAGCTCGTGGTCATAACCCAGGGGCGCCTGAGCCGGGAGCACCGGGGTCTCTTCAGCCACGAGGTGAAATCTCTGGACGTGGCACGGCTGCTTAGCAGTGGGTCCCTGGAGTCAGGCACCCCTGCGCTCCCCACCAAGTCCTCCCCAAGCCCAGGCAGGGCCCAAGAACCAGCCCCACCGTCAAGGGGCAAGGAAAACCAGGTGCCTGGAGCCTCGGGCCCAGGCCCACCTAGTCCCCCCCAGCTCCCTGGCTTGGGGCAGCTGCTGGGGGAGCTGCAATGCCAGCTGATTCTGCCACAGGCCTTTCCCAGGAGGAACCTAGTACAAGAGGCCAGGGATGCCATCGTGGGCACCTTACAGGCCTGCCATGGCTGCGTGCCTGACCTTACTCTGGTGCTCCGGGGCTGCCAGCCACACTTGCCAGGTGAGCTCACCTCCTGCCCCCTGAGCTTCCTTTTCTTTTGTCTGCTCTAGCTCAGCTGTGCCCCATGCTTCTTTCCTCTGTGCCAGGGACCAAGCCTAGGGGCCCTGAGAGACAAAGGATGACACCCTCCTGGATCAACAGCCCTGAGGAGGCCCCAGGGGAGGGGAGGCAGAGGAGGCGAGAGGGGACAAAGGAGCTCACCTTCGCCATGTCTCACACCGCCAGCACTTCTACTGTGTACCGGGTGAACCTGGCACCACCTAAAGGTCCCTGGCCACCCCCATTGTCCCCATTGCCTTCGCCATCTGGGGCGGCCTGCGGCCCCCCAACAGCCTTTGATCTGCTGAAAAGCATCTGGCTGGTAGACACACCTCCCCCTCCCCGGCCCTGGGGGATTGGCCCACCACAACCCCTGCCTCAGCCACCATCACCCTTGTTGTCCCGAACCTCTGCCCTGGACTGGAGCCCCAGCCCCCCTGCCCCACTGCCCAGCCTCTCCTGGGTGGTGGCCCAGAGCAGCCCAGGGGCCTGGTGCTTTCCACCCATGAGACTGTACTGAGCAGGCTGAGGCTGGGTTGGGGGAAGGAATCCCATACTCTGATCACTTCAATAAAGTACCTTCCTCATGATCCTCTTGGTTTTTAGTGAGTGGCTGGCCCAGGAGAGCAGCTTTTCCTAGCTCTGAGTTCTGGGTCCAGGGTGGAGGGGAAGGTACTGTCACTTGTTGCCTTCCTAGGGCCCAGGGGCCTTCAGTCAGTCTAACACATCCACCCACTGCAACTATGTGCTCGACTCTGAGCTCTGATAATGCTGGGGCTCCAGAGTGAGTGAGACTGAGGCTGTGTCCCCAGGGGACTCCCAGTACAGTGGTGAACACAGACAGTTTCAGCCCTAGTGGTTGCATCTGGGAGAGAGAGAGGTGCAGGGGCTGAGAGTCCAAGGAGGGAGTCATGACTCTGCCCTGCTGATGAGGGAGTTGACATAAGACCCTTGTATTTTTTAAGTTTGGTAGAAACTTGCTAGTACAGTAGGAAAAGAATATTTCAGGCAATCTAGAAATGCTCTTCTGTGGAACAACACGTGTAAGGCCTGGAGGAGGGCAAATAGGGGATGTGGGACCATTTTCATTCAGCCTATATCCCTAGGCCATGTTGGGATCTAGAGTGAGTCACGTCTGGGTTCTACCTGTGAGAGGCTTCTGGTCTGGTGGGCACAGGAACAGTGTGTGTGCAGGATCCGGGCAGGAATGGCACATGAAGCCTGGCTATGGCGATAGACTTTTTTCTTTGGGCTACAGTATATTTAACATTTTAGAATCAGTTATCTACTGTTACAAACCAGTGTGCTTGATTTGAAAAAAAAAGAAATTCTGGCTTCTCTCTCAAAAGAAAAAAAGAAAGAAAGAAAAGAAGGAGAGAAGGAAGGAGGGAGGGAGGAAGGAAAACCTGGCAGCAGACCTACTATCCCTCCTGTCAACAACTGGCTGAAGCCAAGTAGCAGAGGCTCCTTTTTTGTGGGGTCCACACTCTCCTTTGAAAGCATTTCACACACTTACGTTTCCTGCTTGGCCTCCTGACTTAGAAAGTTTTTTAAAATGATATTTTGAGGAGCAGCAGATTTTCTGCAGTGGAGGGGGAGGGATGAAGCTGGAAATGTGTTGGAATCTGATCAGGAAAATGAAGCTGAGGGGCTTGGACTGTACTCTGTAAAGCTTTTCCAGGCCTCCCCATTGCCCACAGGGAAACCATAAAGTAAGTACCAGGGTGTAGGAGACTGAACTGGGAGGTCACACAGCTGTGACTTGGCTGAGGTTTTATGGGAAGGAAGTGGCGATGCTGGGATCTGAGCCCAAGCAATTGATTTCAGGGTCTGCTTGTGGGTTTCTCGCAATACCACCTCTTCTGCCTCACAGCAGCTGGTTTCAGACCCTGGTAAGCAGTGACAGGGCAGGGTCAGGCAGCAGGGTGTAGTGGTTGTGGCTGAGGGCTCTCTGCCACCTGGGAGCTGTGTGACCCAGAACAAGTGGTTTGCCTACTCTGTGCCTCTGTGTCTCTGTAGGAACTTCACAGAGTGCATGGGATTTGTGGTGTTCACAGCTGGTGATGGCTGTTATGGGGGCGGGGATGGGCAGTCAAAGAGCAGTTTGGGGACTAAACTGGGGGGAGGTCAGGACAGAGCTGGGGCGGGCCTGGGGGTTGTGGGCCATCCTGAGATGGCAATCTGGAGGAGGATACTCGGCTTGGGGGAATGTGAGTTCACTTTAGGACACAGGGAGCTGGAGGTACCAAGGAGATTCCCAGAGGGGAGGACTGAGGCTGCGGAGGCGTGGAGAGGATGGGAAAGGGGCGTCCCCTCCCACGGGGATTGGGAAGGGTCCAGGCCGGGTCATCCTGTGGAGGAGGGGGCAGGGAACGCGGCGCCCGGCGGCCCCTTTAATCGGGGGCGCGCGCCAGCCGGCCCGCGCGCTCTCGCCGCCGTCACCGGGCCGGAGTGGGAGCCGGAGCGGAGCCCGAGCTGGGGCCGGAGCGGGTGGAATGGAGCCCCCGCGCGCGCCCGCTCTGCGCCGCCTGCTGCTGCCGCCGCTGCTACTCCTGCTGCTGCCACTGCACCCCCGCGCCCGCGCCAAGTATGTGAGGGGCAACCTCAGTTCCAAGGAGGTGAGCGCGCCGGGCCCTCCCCTGCCACCCGCCAGGCCCTCGAGGGAAGAGAGGGAGGGGAGTGGGCAGGTGCCGCCCCGCCCCCTGCCGCCTCCCCCGGGCGGTCCCTGAGTGCTGCGTGGGGGCTGGGGTGGGGGGTGGGCAGGCACAGTGCGGGACTGGGTCTGGGTTGAGGCTGAGGGGGGCCATTGGGTCGAGAGGAGACTCGGGGATTGTAGGAGGGACATTGAGGTCAGAGTTGGGCGAGGAGGGGGACCGGGTTGGGAGAGTCGGAGTTTGGGGTGGGGGTGGGGGACGCCGAGGTGGTGCTGAAGGGACAGCACTTTTCACTGCGCATTGAGCCTGAGTCCACACTCCTGTTCAGGACCAGGAGAGGGCCGTTTGGAATACTCCCCAGCACCTAATGGTCTCTGGGACCACCGTGAGGGCATGTGTGGATAATTAGGGCAAAGCCGGTGGGATGGTATCCCTGATAAAAGGTGTCCAGGATGGGGATCTGGCCCTCCAGGGTCTTTCTCAGGCGCCTGGCAAATGGGAGAAGTGTTTGAAAGGAGGGGAAGAAACTTGGGGCGGGGTGGGGCATCTGAAGGAGGAATCCTGGAACCAAGGTGAAAGGATCGCAGAAGAATTTTGGAGGTGACTTGGTCCCCTTACGCTTCTTGGGAAAGCAGGTATTCCAGGGTAGGGAAGAAAAGTTGGGGGGTTGTCTGTGGAGTCGAGGAGAGTTCTCAAGGGACTCAGAAGAGGGTCTGAGTGGGCCCCTTTTCCAGGACTGGGTGTTCCTGACGAGATTTTGCTTCCTCTCGGATTACGGCCGACTGGACTTCCGTTTCCGATACCCTGAGGTGAGCCTTCCCCAAGCACTCACCATGCTAAGGCTGGATGCTCCCTTGGCTTCCCAAGGCAAGGGTTACCCCAGCTCCCTATGCTCCCCCAACCCCCCAAATCTTTGGGTCTGCAGGCCAAGTGCTGTCAGAACATCCTCCTCTATTTCGACGACCCATCCCAGTGGCCAGCCGTGTACAAGACAGGGGACAAGGTGAAGTCTGTGAGGAGGGTGTAGGGGAGGGGCGATAAGGTTGAGGCTAGCCAAGGAGTGACCATGGCCCTGCCTCCCCTAGGACTGCCTGGCCAAGGAGTCGGTGATCAGGCCAGAAAACAACCAGGTCATCAACCTCACCACCCAGTATGCCTGGTCAGGCTGTCAGGTATGGGCCCAGCTTGTGGGGAATGGGCAGGTGCTGGAGGTCAAGGGCCAGGGGGAGGCACAGGCAGGCTTCAGCCTTCTTGCTCCTCCCCAGGTGGTGTCAGAGGAGGGAATGCGCTACCTGAGCTGCTCGAGCGGCCGCAGCTTCCGCTCAGTGCGTGAAAGGTGGTGGTACATTGCACTCAGCAAGTGTGGGGTAAGGGGCTGGGCCGGCCACCAGGGCCTGCCTTCTCCTCCTTGCCTTCCTGCCGACCCCCTCCCTGCCCAGGGCCCCCCTTAGGCCTCCACACTCCCCACAGGGAGATGGGCTGCAGCTGGAGTATGAGATGGTCCTCACCAATGGCAAGTCCTTCTGGACACGGCATTTCTCTGCTGATGAGTTTGGTGAGCATACGGGGACCCCAGATCTTTTGTGGGAGCCTGGAGCTGGGAGCCTGTTGAGGGACACCCATCCTGACTGCACGGTTTCCTCCTTCCACCAAATTGGCAGGGATCCTGGAGACGGATGTGACTTTTCTTCTCGTCTTCATCCTCATCTTCTTCCTCTCCTGTTACTTTGGATGTGAGTCCAGCACATGGGGTGGGGGGGAGAGATGGGAGAGGGGAAACAAGGTTGGAGGAGATGAGCTGCTCTCCCCTCCTGTCTGTGTACAGCCTTCCCCACCCTCCTTCCAGATTTGCTGAAGGGTCGTCAGTTGCTCCACACGACTTATAAAATGTTCATGGCTGCAGCAGGAGTGGAGGGTGAGGTGTAGAGTATTCCAACTTTTGAGTTCTGTGAGAGGAGGGCCTTAGGGCTCATGTACCTGGGCCTAAGCAAGGAGGGGCTGGGGGCCTGGACTCCTGGGTCCTGGGAGAGGAGGGGCTGGGGGCCTGGACTCCTGGGTCAGAGGGAGGAGGGGTCTGGGGCCTGGACTCCAGAGTTTCCTAGGAGGTCAGTGGGAATAAAGGGTCTAGAATCCTGACGGGGCTGAAGAAAGGGTTTTGGTCATCTGGATCATAGTGTTAGGGAACAGTGATGCCCTAAATCTGCTTTCTGTCCTTTCCTCTCTCTGCCCATCCTCCCCTCAGTCCTGAGCCTCCTGTTCTTCTGCATCTACTGGGGCCAATATGCCACTGATGGCATTGGCAATGAGAGTCTGAAGATCTTGGGTGAGAATGAAGTGGGTCCGGGAGGGTGCTGGGGCTCCTCTCCAATTTGAGCCTGTGTCTGAGCTGCCCTCTCCTCCCTCCTACCAGCCAAGCTGCTCTTCTCCTCCAGCTTCCTCATCTTCCTGCTGATGCTCATCCTTCTGGGGAAGGGATTCACGGTGACACGGTGCCCGGGCTGGGGCGGGAGGGACCACTGTGGGGGGGTGGTGGCTGGGCTAGGGAGCAGGGCAGAGATTGGGCTGGGGGGGTGGCTGCCCCCTCCTCTCTTGACGGCCCCCACCCCTGCTGTCCCCCCTCACGGCATGCCGCCAGGGGCCGCATCAGCCACTCGGGCTCGGTGAAGCTGTCTGTCTACATGACCCTGTACACCCTCACCCACGTGGCGCTGCTCATCTATGAGGCCGAGGTGAGTCCTGCCTGCCACTGCTCAGGCTCTGCCCCGTCCTCCTCGCCCTTCAAAGCTTTTGGTGGCCTCTTCCACCTGTCTGCTAGCCCTTCCCCACATCGCGCTCTTCCTGGCTCCCTCTCTCCCACTCTGTGGTTTTCCGCCTTCCCATCTGTCTAAGTGCATTCCTCCCCTCTTCACCATCTCTGAGTAGCTCTCTTCCTCCTCCCTCTGTCTCTCACTGTCTGTCACATTTAATGCTCAGTGTCGTGATTAAGTTCAGGAGTCACACAGACCTGGATTCCGCTCTGGTTCTCCCACTTCCCAGCTGGCTAACCTTGGCTGATGGCCCCCCTCTCTGGGCCTGTTTCCTCTTCTGTAAAATTAGGAGGATCTTACCTACCCCAGGGGACTTCTCTAAGGCTTTATATCACCTTGACTTTGGCCGAAAGTCTTCCTGCTTAGCCTCAGTTTCCCCTTCTGTGAAGTGGGGTGAAAATAAGAACTACTTCATCAAGTTGATGCCAATGGAAAAGCTTACACATGGTGCTGTTTAGCCCCCAGTGTTGGGCCCATGGTAGCAGATATATTCTCTATCTTTTCGCCCTCTCTGTCTACTTCTATATGCTTTCATCTCTATCTCTCATTCTCCTGCTGCTTCTGTCCTGACCAAGTACCTCTGCCCCCTGGGTACCTGAGGGTGGGGTCTGGGGTCCCTGTGTGGAGGGCTGGAGGCCAGGGCTATGACCAGCCTTCTCCCTTGGGTCCAGTTCTTTGACCCGGGCCAGGTACTGTACACGTATGAGTCGCCAGCGGGCTACGGGCTCATCGGGCTACAGGTGGCAGCTTACGTGTGGTTCTGCTATGCCGTGCTCATCTCCTTGCGCCACTTCCCAGAGAAGCAGCCCTTTTATGTGCCCTTCTTTGCTGCCTACACCCTCTGGTGAGACGTGCTGGGCCCCCAACCTGCCCCTGCCTTCCCCGGCTTCTCAGAAATGGCTGTTCCCAACTCAAACCCTCCTCTTGGAGGCAGATGGGCTTTCAAGTTAGGCAGCTGTCACCAGAGTCTGCCACTTACTCACTTTGTAACCTGGAAAGAATTACTTTCCCTAAGTGAAAAAAAGAGTGCCTCAGGTTACTTACCCATAAAGAAAGGCTGTCAGGGGTATCTCCTGCAAAGGGTTATCTTGAGCATGCATAGGGCAACAGATGAGGGCTTCGAGTCTGGCACATAGTAAATGTCCAATAAAAGCTAGTTGTGATATTTTTTATTCAACATAACACAGCAGTAAAGTAGATGGATTCTAAGCCAGATTGCCTGGGTTTAGACCCAGTTCTAAAGCTTGTAAACTGTGTGACCCTATACAAGTCAATTAAATTCTCTCTGCCTCGGTTTCCTCACCTGTTTAATGGGGATGGAAGTTGTACCTGCCTCATAGAGTCACTGTGAGAGTTAGATGACCGTATATATGTGAAATGCTTAGAAACAGGTCTGGCATGAAGTAAGTCCTTAATTGTTTTTATCATATGTTAATTCATTCATCAAACATCTATTGATTTCCTATCAGGTGCCAGGATTGGGGTGGGATAGAACTGAGTTAAATTCAACCTACTCCTTGCCCCCCCCCCCAAATTTCCCATGCCAGTGGGATTCCTGTCTCCTTTTAACCTCTGGCTTTTGAAGGTCACACTGGCTTCCCTCCAGTTTGGGACCCACCTGGGACCTATGTGTGTGCATAGCAGGGTATTTGGGGCCATGGGGTGGGGTGGAAGGCAGGGACAGTGTCTCTACAGACCCAATACCTCCCCTTCAGGTTCTTTGCAGTTCCGGTCATGGCCCTGATCGCCAACTTTGGGATCCCCAAGTGGGCCCGGGAGAAGATTGTCAATGGCATCCAGCTGGGGATCCATTTGTATGCCCACGGCGTGTTCCTGGTGAGGCTGGGCATCCAGTTGGGGATGGGAAACCAATGGGTGGAGGATACATGAGGCTCTCCACGCCTGAGCTGCCTGAACCTTCTGTTCTGAGCTCTTGATCCATTTCCTTCACTTCATCCCTTTAGGCATTCAATAGACACTTATTGAGAGCCTGCTGGGTTCTGGCAGGCTATTCCACTGTATCCCCCAGAGTCCACCCTCTTCTATTCCTCTCTCCCACTTTTGTGTCCTGGCCTCTTCCCCCAACCCCACCCTCTTTCTTTGCCCCCCTCCCCATTTCCATCCTGACCCTGTGTCCCTAGACTCTCACTCTTCCCTTCTTATCCCCACTGCCTTCCCTAAGCCCCTTGGTCTCTCCTCCCCCCTCCCCCCCACACTCTTCCATCTCTGCTGCTCTATCACAGGAAGAAGCAACTGGGGTGGGTCAGGCTGGGGCTTCAGGGGGCCTAAGTCTGAATGGCAGCAGAGGGTTCGAGCACCAAACCTCTTCTTTGCCTTGGTTTACATCCTATCTGGCCTTCTGGCTGACAGTTCTTCTATCCATCCATCCATCCATCCATCCATCCATCCACCATTCAACGGACACCTGTCTCGAACCAGCCTCTGTTTCATGCTGGGAACACTCACGTGCATTTATTTCGTTCTCTTGTTTAATTGGCAGAGCAACCCCAGCCAGGATGGATAACCATCACTGAACCCACTATACAGAGAGGGGAAGCTAAAGCCCAGAGAAGGGAGGTGACCTGCCAGGCTCCATGGCCTTTGGTGGCGGGGGGCAGGGGGACTTTGAACCCCATCCTTCTCCAGCAGACCACAAGATCTGGCATAAGAAGGAATCACACAGGGAAATAGGCATTGCTGAAGACCCCGGCTCCTGACTCAAGGGGTCCACCATGTATTCTTTGCAGGGAATATACTGAGCCACTGAGGGAGGGGGCCAGGTCCCACATGTTCTACCCTAGAACCTTACGTACAGACTCATTTTCCCGGGACAGTCCCTCTTGAGGCTCTGTTCCAGGAAGTCAGAAAGGGACAGAGAGAGGAGAAATGCTGAGAACCCACCACGTGCCAGGCTCTGCACCAGTGGTTTTCATTTCCACCCTCTCTTCATCTTTCCAAGTAGGCACTGTAACCCCTTTTCTGCAGTGAGGCTCTAGGAGTTTAATCAATGTGCCCCAGATCCCACACTCAGTGAGCTGTGGGGCCGGGAGGTGGGGTGCCCTTTCTGTTATACTTCACCTTCAACCAGTTTCCTTCCTAAAAATGCTCATGTTAGCTCAGCACAGCTCCACCTCTGGCACTCTACAGTTCTTCGGTTTCAGCTCCTTGTTCACTTATTCAGCAACTACCTTAGAGGGACTGTGCTGGGCTCCCTTGTTGCAGTGCTAGGGTCACACCCGGTCCCTGCCCTCATGGCCTGCCTGCTAATTCAGGAGACATCTCTGCATTCAACCAATATTTATTGAGAGCTTGTACGTGTCAGGCACTGTTCTAAAGGTATTGGGGATTCAGCAGGGAAGAGAACAGTCAAGTACCTGCCCTCATGGAGCTAACATTCTAGAGTCTGTCAGTTGCTGTCCAATTGAACTTTCTGTGTTTATGAAAATATTCTACAATCTGTGCTGTCCCATACAATAGCTACTAACCACATGCGGCTATTGAGCACTTAAATGTGGCTAGTGTGACTGAGAAATGAAAGTTTTAGTTTAATTTTGATTAATTTAAATTTAAATAGCCACATATAGCTAGTAGCTATCATACTAGACAGAGTAGGACGCTGAAGCTTAACCATTCAGTGATAACTGGCTGATCAGGGCTCTGATGGAGGAAGCATCGGCAGAGTAGTAAGAGTTGTGATGGACGGGAAAGGTTAGAGGCCAGGGCACTGCGAGAGCTCAGGGGAGGCGCCTAATCCAGTTGAAGGGTTTCAGGGAAGCGGGGGATGTCAAGTGAAGGGGAATCCTCAGGGCCTCATGTTTATGGAGGCAGCTTGAGACCTGGACAGTCCTTCTCCAACCTGCGCCTGCCCTTCGCCCCAGATCATGACACGCCCTTCGGCGGCCAACAAGAACTTCCCGTACCACGTGCGCACATCGCAGATCGCCTCGGCGGGAGCCCCAGGCCCCGGAGGAAGCCAATCCGCAGACAAGGCCTTCCCGCAACACGTCTACGGGAACGTGACGTTCATCAGCGACTCGGTGCCCAACTTCACGGAGCTCTTCTCCATCCCCCCGCCCACCTCCTGCGTAAGCCCCGCGGCCCCGGCGCCGGAGGAGCTGCTGGCGCCGCCCCTGGAGTACTTGACCCCGCTCCCGGCCCCTCCACCGCCCTCCACGTCCAGGCGCCTGAGCCCACCCCCTGCCTTTCGCACCCCCAGCGCCCCAACGCCGCGCCGCGACCGTCCCCCGGCGCCCGCGCCCACCTTGCCGGACTGGGTCCTGGCGCTGTTGCGTACGCCCCCTCAGACACCCCGCGCGGTGCCCCCGCCGCCGCCGCCGGCCTTCCGCGGTTCTCCCCCACCTCCCCGGCCGCCGCCGGAGTTCGCCCGGCGCACCCCGACGCCGCCCCTTGAGTACCTGGCCCCACTGTCCAGGCGCCCCTGACTGACACCTGCGCCCACACCTCGGGAGGGGGGATCATCGGGGGAAGAGGGACGGGCCTTCGGGGCCGCATCTGCCCCCTGTGGGTCCTGGACGGCCTCTGACCCTGACCCCCCTCCCAGGCCGGGAAGCAGGTGGAGGAGACAGCGGTGGCGGCGGCGGTGGCCCCGAGGGGCCGCGTGGTGACCATGGCCGAGCCGGGCGCGGCCTCCCCGTCCCCTTCCTCTCGGTTCCCCAAGGCGGCCGACCCGAGCTGGGATGGCCCGACGCCGCCCTACCAGCCGCTCGTGCCCCAGACAGCGGCGCCGCACACCGGCTTCACCGAATACTTCAGCATGCACACGGCCGGGGGAACCGCACCCCCGGTCTGAGCACCCCTGCCCGCCCCTGCCCCATGGGCCGCGCGCCGGGCCCCGGCCGGACTCCGGCCGGGCTCCGGATCCCCGCTCTATCCCGGCCCCAGGGCTCTGCCAACCCCGGCCTTCCCAAACCTCCCCACCCCGCGCGCCCAGGTAGGGGTGCGTAGTGTCCCGCTCCCGCCCCTTCCCCCGACTCTTGTGCCAAACAGTCCCGCGGGAGCCGCTCTCCCCGTCCCCTCCCTCAGCCCCTGCCCCGAGCGGCACCGGATTCTGGGCTCCCGCTGTTCCGTGACCTCCGGCCCCCTGGCCCTCTCCGAGACCTCTGACCCCGCCGGACCCCGGAACACCAGTGACGATCGCCGGGACCCTGCCTGTGACTCTCCAGGACTCCGCGACCCCGAGCCACCGCTCCCGGGACGGATGTTGTGAAGCTAGTCTCGACTCATACCTTCCCTTGGGATCTCTGTGACCTAGGACCCGTACTCTGTCCACCCTATCTCCATCCCGGAGGCCCTCCCTCAGGTCCTTGGCAGAAAGACTTTTTTCCCCTTCTTGCCAAAATAAAGAGGATTCGTTGAGTTTTTATGTTTAAGATGGGCTCTTTTACATCTTGACAGTGCTCAGAGACGGGGCTGAGCAAGAACCGTTCCAGGCTCGGGACCTCAGTGCGCCCAACTGTGAAATGGTATCTTGGGAGGGGCCTGCATAACCTGACCTTTTGTTGACCCAGAATCTGGGAGCCCTGAAAATATGAATCATCATCTAGCAGAGTCCTCTTATTGTACGGCTTCTTTATTTTTACCTTCTCTTCCCCAGTTAGAGGCAGACGCGCCCTCCAGTGGCCGAAGCTTCGCTCAGCCACCTGCGCCGGGAGTTCGGGTTACGATTTTAGCATTGCGCATGTGTGATTCTTACTTCGCCAGCCAAGGAGGTCACTGCTGCGCATGCGTTTAGGAACAAATGGGCGGGGAAGTTTCCGGAAGTCTCCCTTTGTGGAGGGGTGGGATTGGATGCTCCGCAGTCCTCCCAGGGCCGCTCTGACCTGCGTCTCCGCGACTCTCGCCTCCTCTCCGTCCTCCCTCCCATCGCGGCCACTCGGCCCCCGCCCTCTCGCCCTCCAAGCGGGTCTTCCCGGGGCCGCTCTGGCCCGAGCGTCCCTTCATCTTTCTGATCTGGCTCATCCGGCTCGGAAGGGAGGCGCGGGTGGGTGAGCAAGGGAGTTCGTCTGTGGTGTCCAGGCCTGAGCCCCTGAAGACTGACTCTGCCCTGGGCACCCGCTCGCGCCCCGCCCCTGGCTGGAGGGGGGTCTCTCCCGGAGGACCATCCGGGCCAGGCCCGGCCCGC